>NC_084497.1:7372487-7729987 GCF_030035675.1 Rhineura floridana | reverse complement strand
GCCACCTGAAGATCACCGGCGAAATATCAATTTTTAAGCTGTGTCCTAGAATACTTTTAACTGTTTGACTATAGTTTTATTGTGTTTTAGACGTTTTTCATGGCAATTGCGTTTTTTGGCGCACCTGTAACTGTTTTTAGTATGTTTTTAACATTCTTTTTGTTCAATTATTTGGGCTCCTTCGGGACAAAGGGCAGGATATAAACCTAAGAAATAAATAAAGAGTAAATCAATATAAATCCAGCAAGTAAATAAATACCCGGTGTCTTGAAAAGGCAAGCAAGAAGCTGAACCTGACCTGAGGGGGGGGGGGCAGAAGGAGAGAGCAACGCCCAAAAGGTTTCGGAAGAGCGGGCGGCACCCTCACCAGGGCAAAACGTTGGCACCAGCCATGGCTGATGAGCCACATTCCTCCAGAGCTGGCAGAGACAGCAAAGGGCGTGCCTGACAACTCATCCTCTAAGCACTTTCTTTGCCTCATCTCTCTCTCCCCCCCCCCCCGGCCGCAACCAAATAAATCCGGACCATTCCTCGAATATTGTTATAAACAAAGGTGGGTGTGGCGGTGCTGATGACAAATGGACCCCTCACCACCGCCCCCCAGGCAACCGTCATCCCGGTTTCGCCAATGCGGGGAGATGAATCCTCAGCTTCTCAGCGTGAGAAGAGGCCGACCTGCGTGCCGCAGTTTGGCTCCAAAGGAAACAGGCCCATAAAGGACTGCACAGAATCGAAGGCGGCGGAGGCCTGTCCGCCATTCGGGCCTGTCCAGAATGAGGAGGCTAGTGGACAAATTCGATTCAGTTCACGTTTAAAGGCGAACCTGACCTGATTTGCGCTTCCCAAAACTAGCCGCGAAGAGGAACGCAGCCATCCTCCAAAATTCGAACTCATGCCACATAATGCGTACCAAAACAAAGTGCATGCGCTAGGGTAAAGTGAGCATGTGGACGTGGCTGCAAAAAGGCAAATGCTATTTTAGGCTTTGTCAACAGAGGTATAGTTTCCAAATTGCGTGAAGCATTGGTTCCCCTCTGTTCGGCACTGGTTAGGTCTCATCGAGTGCTGCATCCAGTTCCAGACAATGCACTTTAAGGACAATGTAGACAAACTGGAATGGGTTCAGAGGAGGGCAACGAGGATGATCAGGGGACTGGAAACAAAGCCCTATGAGGAGAGACTGAAAGAACTGGGCATGTTTAGCCTGGAGAAGAGAAGACCGAGGAGAGATATGATAGCACTCTTCAAGTACATGAAAGGTTGTCACATAGAGGAGGGCCAGGATCTCTTCTCGATCATCCCAAAGTGCAGGACATGGAAGAATGGGCTCAAGTGACAGGAAGACAGATTTTGGATGAGCATCAGGAAAAACTAACTGTTAGAGCGGTATGACAAAGGAACCAATGACCTAGGGAGGTGGTGGGCTCTCCAACCCTGGAGGCCTTCAAGGGGCAGCTGGACAGCCACCTGTCGGGGATGCTTGGAGTTGGATCCCTGCATTGAGCAGGGGAACCTGGGAACCCAGGAGGCTGCCTTCTACCACTGAGCCCTTCCCCAAAGGGGCTGGACTGGATGGCCTTATAGGCCCCTTCCAACTCTACTATCCTGTGTTTCTATAAACCCCCAAGTAGGACCTGGGCAAAACAGCAACTCTCCTCCTTTAAGATCGGAGGCCTGTGGGTGCACAATAGAGGACCTGCTTTGCATGCAGAGGGTCAGGGGTTCAGTCCAGTAGCATAGTGGCAAATTCAGGAGTGCAGGGGCCCTTTGTGGTAGTCGCACCACACCCCCTCACAACTACGCACCCCCGGGATTCACTGTCTCTTCAGCAATTATAGAATTATAGTAGCAGAATAAAAGTGCTATATGCATAAGCTTTCAACCCTCTTTTAAAGCCCTTGAAAACATCTCTCTTTAAAGCCACGAATTACCAACAAGGCCTGGGTAACTTTTGACAGATGGTTCGCTGTCCAGGGGTTATATCCATCAGGAGTTCAGCCAGATTTCGGCTGAACATCAGGAAAAACTTCCTAACTGTGAATGACCATGGAACCAATGACCGAAGGAGGTGGTGGGCTCTCCAACGCTGGAAGCAGCTGGACAGCCACCTGTTGGGGATGCTTTAAGTTGGATTCCTGCACTGAGCAGGGGGTTGGACTGGATGACCTTATAGGTCCCTTACAGTTCTACGATTCTATGATTCTATATTACATTAACATATTTAATATATTAGTGAAAATAATATTTAAAAGAACATTGTACAAAAGAAAACTGCTTTGCAAAACTGTGAATGTTAGACAAAACGGTGTCCCAAAACGTGCACCTTAGGGAGGAATTTGCACTCAAACGCTGATGAAATCTCATTTGGACTTAGAATATTTCAAATGTGGTTAAGGCTGGAAAAGGGAGAAATGGAAAGAAATGGAGATGGATATATTTGCTCGGCCCTAACCGAAGGATCCAAGGTGGATGCCAATCAGCCAGTTTGGACTGCACAGAAGGAAATTCGGTTTACTGCCAAGTTTGCATAGTTTTCAGTAGCAACTGGAAACATGTTCATTTTCGTCAGGATGCATAATATGCCTGAACCCAAAGGATGGAGTCCATTGATTTTTTTGTGCGTCTTAACTGTTTTTAATGTTTGTTTGCATTTATGGCTGTAATCCACCCTGAGTGCTACGGACAAAGCGTGGGATGTCAAACGTTAAAAATAAAGAAATTAAATCAAACAAAGGCAGGGACTGAAGATAACGCTTCCCCAGTTTCTGAAATTAAAACTGTCACTCGTTATGTGTAAAAAAAAAAGATGAAGTTTAAATAATTGAATCGATAAAGAAATATTGACCTTTTCCACACCATCCAAGCACCAAAAACCATAACCTGACGCTCTCCGCTCTTTCACTGAATCAATGTGCATTATCTGACAGCAAGCAAGCAGTGATTCCCACTGGGGCAAAGACACTCAGAGAACAGCAACTCATGCAGAGACCCAGGCAACGGAACTCCTTTGGGAGCAGGACATTTTAGTAACACTGGGGGTAACTGGGTCATACGATCACTCCCAATGGAGGAAGGGGGAAGATGCACAGCCAAAGCAACCTGCCCTCATAGAACGAGGACAGGAAGACATCTCTTAGGGACCCCCACATGAGCCATAGCACTCCGGGTTCGGAATCAGTTATCTCATCTTGGCCTAAATTAAACTTCTGGAAGGGCCGGAAGCCAAGCTCGCGCCTGTTGGGATACCAGTTGGGGGAGACACGACTGCCCTTTCCGATCGATCGCCACGTGGAAATGTTTCACGGGCATTGTGCTTAATTAACCAGCTGGAATCTTGGGAAAAATGAGGTCCCCGGCCCATAACGCTTTGCAGAGGAGACAGGGTAGATCAATGCAATGGAATGAGGGCAACCCCAGGAAGGGGAAGGAAGCAGCAATTAAGATCTGGGCCCCTGCCTATTCACAGCCAGAGGGGAACTGACAGGGATTCAAGGGGCGGCGCAAGGAGGAGTGCAAGGAAGAGTGTCATAATGAGGGGGGAGGAGGACAGATGTCTTGCAGGGCTGTTGGCCTCTTAGCCCTGTTGCTCTCCCCTTTAACCACGCCCACTTTGCGCCACGTCCACGGCTGTGCACGGCCACAGATACTGAGCAGCGTTATACAATAAAGAAAATTGCCACGAAGAGCATCCGAATTTGGAGCCATCTTGGCTCGTAGCCAGCTAACTTGCCCTTTTCCACAGCTGTTGCACATTGGGCCAACAAGGTCATTGAGCTGCTGCCAACATGGGCAACCTACCTTCTGAGGACCACAGGCCAGTGGTGGGCGGAGCCAGAGGGGGAAAGTGGGTGGAGCAACTAATGTGAATTTTACTTTGTACGGTAGGCTAGCTTCTGCCCACACCCCTCTCTGACCTCCCTCTAGGCAAGCAAGAGACTTTATCAGCGTTCAAGACACATCCCAATTTGGCAAAAACACTCAAGGATGGTGCGAAGCAGGGCCAGTGACAGGTGTGGGCAGGGCCGGCACCAGAGGGTGGCCAGGTTGGGCCCTGGCTGAAGGCCCCATGGCCCAAAAGGCCCCTCCTTAGGGGGGGAAGGTAGTGCTCCTGTTCCATGATCCGCGGCAGCATTGGCTCCTGACCCTGCCATGGATTGCACAGACGGAGCTCCCAGGCACCTCCCTCCCAGACAGACCATGCGGGCCCACAATGCCTGCCTGCATGCTCCACCTACCTCTCTGTTGTGGTGAACGCTGTGCGCACTGCGTGCACATACCTGCCATCAACCAAGATGGTGGCCAAGGCCTTACTAAGGAACTGATGCCCCTGCCACCATCTTGGCATGTGCACGTGCATGGAACGCATGCGGAGGCATCAGCCCCTTAGGAAAGCCCCTGCCGCCATCTTGGTTGATAGCAAGCATGTGCACGCCACATGGCATTCACATGAAACGACGGGAAAGGTAGGTGGGGTGTGCAGGAGGGCACCATGGGCCCAGGGCAGGCTGGTGCCCAAGGGCTCAGTCATGCCTGGTGCCGGCCCTGGATATGGCTTGGGAGAATCCTGAGGGCCAATAAGAGAGGCCTGAAGGGGTGCATTGGGCCCCCTGAGCCTGAGGTTCCCCAGGCATAAATTAGTTCTTTGGCTAGTCACTGATCCTGTGAGCTAATATTACTCAGAAACCTCTGGAAGTGGACTTGAGCATTCAAAATCTTTCTTTACACCAAGTACAACACCCTATCTACTCTTAAACGACTCTTAAAGACAAAAGCATAAGCCATGTTCAATTCTTCAGGACAAGCCACGCTAAACTGCGATTCTTCTTCAGCAAGGCTTGTTCTTCAACACGCCGGATCACTTTATCTTTACTAATCTTTACTAAATCTTTACTCTCTTTACTAAACAACGCAGCGAAGCTGGTAATTTCTTGGATCCCTTTTTTTAAAAATCGATGCTACATCAGCTGTTTCACAGTCCTATGGTGCGGAGGCCAATCTTAGGGACACGTTGCATAGTTTTGTTAGAAGATCAGCAATCTCATTTTCGAGCCACACCGCCCGCCCCCTTCCTCAAGAATTTGGAGAATCAGTTGCCAGACCAGAGAGACCCAGTACTCTGGAAAGAGGGCTTGACAGCTCATCCACGTTAAGTCTGTGGTATAGTAGATATACCCCCTCAGAGTTTGAAGGAATCAGTTCTGGTTTGCACTTACATATTAAATAAACACAGGAAACGGCCAACCACTACTCAATGGTATCCTCAAAACGGTTGACCTCCCAAACCCAGGGAACCGGATTGAGCTGTTAAGTTGAGGCATGAATAAGACCATCCAAGGAGCCCTGCAGTGCTGGATCAGGCCCGAGGGGGCCCATGTTACAGTGGCCAACCAGGTGCCCCAATGGGAAGACCCCAAGCAGGGCCTAAGCGCAACAGCAACTCTCCCCTCCTGCAGTTTCCAGCAAATGGGATTAAAAACCATCCTGCCTCCAGAGGGAGAATATAGCCATTGTGACTAGTGGCCACTATTAATATAATAGCCTTATCCTTCATGATTTTGTCCAATCCTCATTTAAAGCTGTCCAAAACCTCCCTTTAAAGCCACGGATACCCATAAGGCCTGGGTAGCTTTGGGCAGATTGCTCACTGTCAACAGGTTATATCATAAACAGGAGTTCTGCCAGATTTTGGCTGAACATCAGGAAAAACTTCCTAACTGTCGGAGCGGTCCGACAATGGAACCAATGACCTCAAGAGGTGGTGGGCTCTCCAACGCTGGAGGCATCCAAGAGGCAGCTGGACAGTCACTTGTTGGGGATGCTTTAAGTTGGATTCCTGCACTGAGCAGGGGGCAGAGCTTGGAAAGGTTACTTTTTTTAAACTACAACTCCCATCAGCCCCAGCCAGAATGGCCACTTATGATTATTTCGATCCCACTTTTCCACCAAGGGGTCGTATACATGGTTTTCCTCCCTCCCCATGTTATCCTCACAACAGCCCTGTGAGGTAGGTTAGGCTGAGAGACAGCAACCGGCCCAAGGTCACACCCAGTGAGCTTTGTGGGATTTGAACCTGGGTCTCCCTGGTCTGAGGCCAACCCTCTAACCCTGAGGTGGAAAACCTCACCCCCCCACACACACACAAAAGAAGGGGAGTGGGTGCCAGTTTGCATAAAATTTGCATATGTTCATTAACGAGTATCGATGAAGATTGGGAAAGAAGGGCGATGACTGAAATAGGAGTACCTCTCGCCCTCGTGGGGAAGGCTGCAAAGAGGAGACCGGTGTACCCATGCTGTCTGGGTGAAACTGTGGACCGGCAACGTCAAGCTCCCCCATCCCAAAAAATCTCCCATTTTAGGGTTCTTTATCTCTAACCCAGCCTCCGACCAGCACAGCCCTTCAAACAGAGCAGAGCTGAGGACCCTTTTTCAGACTGAGGGCCGCATTCCCATCCGGGCAACTTTCCGGGGGCCACATTGCCAGGGATGGGCAGGGCTATTGGCAAAATTGGGCGGAGGCAACAAAAGGAAATTCTACCTTTGTAGGGTAGGCTAGTTTCTACATTTGGCTCCTGGGTCTGAGTTTTCCACCCCCGAAACAGAACCAACATGTCTGCTGGGGTGCCACAGCCACCCCATACATTTAAAATACATGGTTTCCCCCAAGGGATCCTGGGAACTGTAGTTCATGTAGGGTGCTGGGAGTTGTAGCACTGTGAGGGGTAAACAGCCATTCCCAGGATTCTTTGGGGGGGGAAGCGCTGTGCTTTAAACATATGGGGTAGATGTGAATGTTGAAATGCAACCATTTGGGGATCCCGTGGTGGTTAAAGTGACGTCCTGCGACTGGAGGAGACCTGGGTTCAAATCCCTACTCAGCCACTAACCACCCCATCACTTAGCTTAGACGACCTCACAGGGTTGCTGTGAGGCAGAAAGGGAGGTGTTGCTTTTTTTATAACCACAGATGCTGCCCTTTCAAGGCAGAATTTTGTGTGCATGTGTGTGTTTGTAAGCGTGAGAGAACCGACGCTGACAGATTTAGGTTAGCTAGAACAGGGGGAGTATATTACGGCAGAACGGAATTATAGCAAAGAACCAGGTTCATGCAGGAAGAGATAGAGGAAAGAGGAAACAGAACTCCACCTATACACAAAGGCGTGGATTCCGGTTTTGTTATATAAGAAGGGGTGGTATGAGTGGATGCAGATAAAAGCCGCTTCAAGGGATGGGTGGGGTGGGGGATGGAGACCACAGGATCACCCGTGCCTGGGCTTGGTATGCTGCAAGGGGGGGAAAGCCAAATTTCTGCATCCAGAAAATCCCCCCAACGTGCAGAAATCCAGAATATCCACCCCTCTGTACTTCCTCGCCCCCCCCTTTCTCTTCCTGAAAGGTGTGCAGATGGGTACAAATTCAAGCTATTTTGTAGTAGGGACGATGGGATTTAATTTGTTTGGTTTTTTTAAATCAAGTTCCTAGTCCTCAGCATTGCAGAGGTCCCATGTGCATGCAAGGAAAGGCAGTAAAGCCATTAAGTTGAACTGCTTGAGTCTGACTTACCTCCCTGCCTCCAGTGGTTCTCTTGGGGGGGGGGAGGACACCTATTGTTGAGGGCTAGAAACTTGGGAGGGTGTTTGTTTTTAAAGCTGAGATTGTCAAGTTTCCAAATGCTGTGATTTCCAAGAGTGCTCTTAGTTCCCTAACATATCTCCTTGATATGCCATTGTTCCCAAGAATAGATTCCATGCATTACATAAAAAAACTTATTTGCATAATTTTTGCAGGTTGCAGAACTGTGGGTTTCCCCCGTAAGGGAAACTTTCCTATCAGATTTAAAAACCTCATTATCTTTGTTACACTATTCTCTTGCCCTTTGTTCCTCAAGAAAGCTGGTGCAATCTACAAAACTCCCCACCCCACTATGCTGTCTTTGCAACAGCCTGATCAGGTAGGCTAGGCTCAGAGAAAAGAATCCTCTGATGCTCTAGCTACTATGCAACACTGCCTCCGAAACCCCCTCCTTAACTCTGCCCCAAAATGGTCCTCGACCATCAGTGACCGCAAGTGAAATCAGTGGCCGTTAGTGCTCCCCAACCATTCGTGACCCAAGGATCAACTTAAGAGGCAACGGTATTTATTCTGGACTAATATAAGTTTTTTAAAAATAATCATTTCTGTATCCCATCTCTACTTGAAGGGGCTCGAGATGGCTTCTCCTCTCTCCGCTTATCCTCACAACAACCCTGCAAGGCAGGTGAGGCTGAGACATAGCAACTGGCCCAGTCACCCACTGAGGTTCATGGCTGAGCGAGGATTTGAACCCGAGTCTCCCACGTCCTCATCTTGACACTTTAACCGCAACACCACATTGGCTCTCTCTTTTTTTAAAAAGACCTGTTTCATACAACAGTGAATGTGACACAACAGCCCTGTAATGTAGGCCAGAATTATTATCACCGTACTGTGGATCATGGAAGCTGGTGAAATTTGAACGACGAGGGGTGGTGGCACCCAATTTGTTGTTGGGTCTCTGAGTGCTATAGCGAATGAAGTCCTACTCAGAGACATTAATGGACATGACTAAGGCCCATTGATTTAAATGGGACTACTCTGAGTAGGACTTAGATGGCTGTGACCCTGAGCCTTCAGCTACTGTATAATACATCAAGTTTCTTAACTTCATTGTATGTGTTTTAAAAATGGATCCTGACCTAAGCCTTCGGATGGGGAGCATGGCACTCCAATATCTTAAAAATGGGGGGGAGGGGACTTCAACCCCGGGGCCCAAATGCGGCCCTCCAGCCCTCTGTTTCTGGTCCTCAAAACTCTCTCCAGATCACAACCCTCACTGGCTCCCTTTCAAACTCCTCCCGGGAGTGCCTTTGCCTAGCTGGACAGAAGATAGATAAGGCTCTGTGCAGGAACTAGGCGCAATTTAATTCTGTGTTTCTGGGGCCCACTGACCACTGACCACTGATCATGTGGCCCCTGCAAGGCTGACAGACTGAGCCCTGTCTTAAAACACGGACAGCAAAGGACATTGCATGCCAGTGATGCTCATCCCAAGAGCTCAGCAGCCACTTCAAACCAGCAGTGAAATTAAATTGACAGAAGTTACTAGTCCACAATGTTTTGCATTTGCCCAATTGCTGACACACACACACCCATGTTATGGAAGTTCAGGAGAAGCTTTCCTTTCTGGAGGTGAAAGGCCAAGAGGTGAGCCTTGCTCCCCCAAAGCACGGCTGCGTTGCAAATCCTCTGCTTTCGCAGAGTTGCGTCCAACTCAACTTTGAATCAGAGTAGACCTACTGCAATTCCAAGACCTAAGTCAGTCACATCTTTTAATTGCAACAGATCCACTCTGAGGAGGACTCATGTCGGATACAATCCATTAGTTCCCTTCTGAAGCTGGTTCTCGAAGGAAAGGCACTCTTTGTGTCCTCAGAGACATTGGGTGGCATGCAATGCTAGTTCTAGTCAGAGTAGGCCCATTGACATTAATAGACATAGCTAACTGCTTCATTAATTCCAAGGGGTCTGCTCTGAATAGGCCTTAGTTGAACACAGCTGACTGAATACCAGAATTGTTGCATTGGAAGGGTCCATAAGGCCATCCAGTCCAACCCCCTGCTCGATGCAGTAATCCAAGTTAAAGCATCCCCGACAGGTGACTGTCCAGCTGCCTCTTGGATGCCACCAGTGTTGGAGAGCCCACCACCTCCCGAGGTCATTGGTTCCATTGTCGCACCACTCTAACAGTTAGGAAGTTTTTCCTGATGTTCATCCAAAATCTGTCTTCCTGTCACTTGAGCCCATTATTCCGTGTCCTGCGCTCTGGGATGATTGGTTTCTTAGGATCTGTCATTTCATAAGGGAAAACAACTCTGCATGCGTTTAGAGGCCTTTAAGCTACTCAAAGTCTGCTCGGGAACATCTGCCTTACACTGTGAGGCTATGTTCCACCTCCCCTGTAAATGCTTCCGAATCCCAGAGGAACCGTAAGCAAGGAGAGTTGCTGTTAAGCTCACATCTGACTTGGGGGCTTCCCCTTGCTTGACCACTATGAGGACAGGATGCTGGTCTAGATCATAGAATCACAGAATAGTAGAGTTGGAAGGGGCCTATAAGGCCATCAAGTCCAACCCCCTGCTCAGTGCAGGAATCCAAATCAAAGCATGGCCCCCCTTTGGCCTGATACAGCTGCTGAAAGGCTCCTCTTACATTCCTACGTCAGATGAGTGGTCCATCTAGCACAGTATTGTCTACAACACTATAGTGGCAGCGGCTTTCCAGGGTTTCAAGCGAGGGACATTTCCAGATGACCAAGGACTGAACCAGGGACCTTCCGCATGCAAGGCAGGGTCTTTCCCACCGAGCTATGGTCCTTTCCTTGAAAAGAAAGCAAGATTCTAGTCCTCAATATCCCTGAATCGAGGACTGATTTAAATAGGAAGCTGCCTTATGCAGAATCGGAGACCATCGACCATCTACCTCAATGCTGCAACACTGACCGCCAGTGGCTCTCCACGGTTTTCTAGGCAGGGAGTCTTTCCCCAGCCCTACCACTGAGCTACGGCCCGTCCCCAAATCCGTCAAAAGGCTTTGGAGAGAGGAAAGAAAAGAAAGACCCAAACGGAAAAGATGACAAAAGCAAGCCCCAAACCAATGCAGTCGCGCTGAGAGCTCACTTTTGGTTGAGTCATGCGTTTTTTGGTTTGGTGGCAAGGAGGAAAATTTGACACACAAAGTGCGTCCCCTCCCCACCAGACTCTGCTGCATACCAATGACGGCATGCCTGGGAATAAAGGAGATAATCTAGCACAGCCGGTGCCAGTTCAAACCCTTTTAAACTGTACCCTCGGCCACAACTGATCTTTCCCACCAGGAGATGAAATAAAGGCCGTGGTTCAGTTGCAGTGCACGCAGGAAACCCCAAGTTCAATCCCTAGGTAGGGCTGGGAATGTCCCCTGCTTGAAACCCTGGACAGCCACTGCCGGTCAGTGTTGACAATACTGAGCCAGATGGATCAACTCCCTCGGCTCAAATTCTCCCTCCAACACCTCACCTTTCTCCTCTGTGGTTTTCAGCTGTATGCTCCTTGAAACAGAGACCCGTCACGTGGACAAGCTTGCAAACGGGAAGCAATTCCTGCACTGAGCAGGGGGTTGGACTTGATGGCCTCATAGACCCCTTCCAACTCTACTATTCTATGATTCTAAGCAGAGAGTCAACTCTGCTGCAGCAAAAGGAGTCGCGACTGTAGCAGAGATGGACAGGGAACCTGCAGACCTCCAGATGTCACTGGACTCTATCTCCCGGCAGCCCAGCCAGCATGGCCAATGGTCACAGGTGACGATGAGAGTTGGAATCCAGAAAGATCTGGAGGGCCACCATTCTCCCATCCCTGATCTAAGAAATATCCTTTTCCTACTGCATGCGAGAGATGGAAAATATGTTTATTTGGACAGGCATTCCCTTCTGAGAGCGGGGAATGCCTCTTCTTGGACCAGAGACAGGGAAACCTGTTCCACTCCAGATATGGATGGACCCGAATTCCTAATATTATTACTATTGTTACTTAGATGTACATCCAACCCCTCCTCCTAAAAGGAGCTCAGGGTGGCAAGCAACAAGTGATAAAAACAATACAAAAAAATTTTAAAAATAAAACCTCTTAAAAACAATTCCAGTTCACATGCAAGATGTAGCCAACCGCAGGGATGGAATGCTCTGTCAACTTCATTTCTCTGGGTTTCTAATTTTTATAATCTTAAATCCAGTTCTCCACATTCCTTGCCATTTTTTAAAAATCCACACGAAAATTCTTCAGCATGTTAGTGCAAATTCCTCCTAACACATTTTTGTAGGGTTTGACTAACAGACACTTTTTTTTGCAAGTCGTTTATCCCAATATAATGCATTCTTGTGTGTTATTTTCACCAATATATTCATTTTGTGCACTTTCCGCTAATATAGGTATTTTTGCAAGCATTGCTCAGTTAGAGAACTGTATTGCAACATTCAGATAAGGGCGGATTTCGAAGGACAGCCGTGTTTTGGTTCCCATATTGTTTCAGAAAGTGCAATTTTTTTCAATTTGGCTTTAAATGCAAACTAATTCTCCTGCCTCCCTAGGCAACAGTCAAGGATGATGGGAATTGTACCTTAGCAACATTTGGAGGTCCTTATCTAGCAGACTTTAAAGAGCAAACAAATTTATTGTGCCAAAATGATTTCTGGCCCCCAAACAAATACATTCTATTTGTGTGCTGTACAGGATCCCTTGACAGTTTATGTCCAATGATGGTGCCCTCCAGATGTTGCTGGATTCCAACTCCCATTCGCCCCAGCCAGCTTGGTCAATGGTCACAGACAATGGGAGTTGGTATGTATATCAGTGAAAACAACATGGAAAAAATGCATTCATTAGGAGAAACGGCTTGCAAAAACATGCACAGCAGGAGAGACGCCTACAGAAATGTGTATGAATTTTTGTGTAGAAACTTTATTTTATTTTTACAAAAAAACCGCCAACTGATGCAGAAATTAGGCCAACTGCATTGAAGACTGGAAAAATAAGAAACTTAAATTTGAAATAGATTCTTCTGTCCCTCCTTCCTCCCAGGTAAGTGCATTTAGAAAGATGGAGCTTTTAAAAAATCCTTTATTGGAATTATAAAGTTCAGGATCTTTATCAGAACCTCTATACTAATTATGATACCTTATTAAAAAAAAAATAATTTCAACATGTGATTATCATTATTATAAACATTCTTTCTTCTTTTTCTTTAAAGAGCTCCAAAAAAGAAGAGGATTTAATGAGATAATGACACAATATATATGTGTGGAATATATTATCAGATTCTCTCTTACTATTTACGAGATGGCTTTGTATATGCTTATTTGCATTATACACACATTGCATTATTCAAATAATCCTATGCATGTTTATTTGGAAGTAAGTCCAAGTGCATTCAGCTGAACTTAATTCCAGGAGAGTGAAAAACTGGCGTCAGCAACATTTGGAGGGCCTCAGATTCCCCACATAGGGATGGCGGAGAAATCTGATCCAGTTTGCATTCCAAGCCAAATCTATCAAATCCACACTTTCCGAAACAATATGACAACCAAAACACAGCCAACCTTCGAAATTCGCACTTAGCCGAATTTTGCCATGTAATTCGCCAACCAACCAGCGTTGGCAAAAATGCGTACGTTTCGGGAAAGCATGCATAAAAATGTAACATGCCAACATGCACTATATGACGAAAAATCATTTGCAAAAAGGAGCACATTAGTCAAAACCACCTAAAAATGTGTTTGCTCGGAGAAATTTGCATTCAAATGCTGGAGAATTTTCATGAGCTTTTCCAAAAAATGGTAAACTGCTGTGGAAACGTGCAGAATGTGAATTTAAGAAATAAGCCCTACTGCCTGTCATTGTACTTACTCCGTAGTAAACATGCTTAGGAGGACCATCGCATTAAGTGCCTAATAATCATAAGAACGTCAGAAGGGATCTGGCTTCTGGATCAGGCCAGAGGGGGCCCATTTAGTCCAGCATCCTGTTCTCACAGTGGCCATCCAACAGAGAACCTGAGCACAACAGCGACTCTCCCCACTTGTGATCCTCAGCGACTGGCATCCAGAGGCAGAACACAGCCATCGTGGCTAGTAGCCAACGATTACCCTCCCTGAATTCATCAGTCCTCTTTGAAAGCCATCACTAAAGCCATGTACGCACCCTACGTTTAAAGCGCAAGACATCCCAGGGTCAGGGTTATTTGCCTTTTGGTGGTCACGCCCACACCATACATTTAAAACGCATGGCTTTCCCCAAGGAATCCTGGGAAGTGACATTTGTTAAGGGCACTGGGCACTCTAGCCCTGTGAGGGGTAAACTACGGTTCCCAGGATCCTTTGGAGGAAACCGTGCTAAATGTGCTTTAAATATATGGCGTCTACACAGCCGTACATCCTGTAGAAGCAAATTCCACCGTTTAACTATGCACTGTGCAGAGATGGACAGATCTGGCCATTTTGGTTGTGCCTTATTTTTCTAATCTTACATTTGGTCCTCCACATGTCTGTAGCAATTTGCGATTTAAAAAAAAAATGCTTCAGAAAATCCTTCAGCGTTTGACTGAGAATTTCTCCTAATGAATACATGTTTGCACGCGGTTTTGACTAATGCACACGTTTTTTGCAAGCAATTTATCCTAACGTAACGCGTTTTTGCAGGCTATTTTCACCATTGTATTTATTTTGTGCTTTTGCCAAGTACATGCATTTTTGTAAACATTCTTTGGTTGGCAAATTGCAGGGCACATTTCGGATAACTGCGAATTTCGAAAGATGGCTGTGTTTCAGTTCTGATGTTGTTTCGGAAAGTGCGGATTCGATCGATTCGGCTTGAAATGCAAACTGTCGCAAAATTCTCACCCATCCTTAGCGCTGTGTAAAGTATTATCATCCTCATGTCCGTGATAATCCTCACCGCCAGTGTCTGGAAATGTACATGTCAGAATTAACTCTTATTTTTTACGGGCTGCCAACTCCAATGTAAATAAAACTCTGCTATTTGAGTGGTTTGTAGCACTGCCCTTTCTGACTCTCTCTCTCTTTAGCCTTTTCTGGGTTTTTGATTCGTCTCACTCTCCCTCGTCACCCCCTATGCACACACACACACACAGAGTGACAGATCTAGGTCACTGGAACAGCTCCTAATACCTTTGCCAGGCCCACAATGCCTCTCCCCGCCACACTCGCGTTTGCAAAGCACGGATGCTCCGAGCAGAACCGGATGGATTGTAACAGTCGCAGGCCAAACCTGTCCCAGAAAGTGGTCAAAGTCAGCAGGGAAAAACTGATACAGGGAAACAGAGGCAATTTTTTTCATGGGAGAGGGACGGGAGAGAGAGACTGTCCAGAAACGTCTAGGCCGGAAGTTTCGGTTTCCGACGCAGTGCGCCGGATGGATTTTTTTCCATGGAGCACCAGAAATGTGGGAGATTGGCAAAAAAAACCATATAGGCCACAGAAAGCTGCCTTATATGGAGTCAGAGCCATGGCCCCATCGAGCTGAGTACCACCTAGAGGGCCGCATTTAGTCCCTCCGGCTCCCCACCCCAACTTAAAGTATGGCGAGCTGCAACAGGACATGTCAAGTCTTGTGTTTGCTGGATTGGACCTATGCTTGCCTGCCCTCCCGTCTTGCTCCGAGGAAGCCCATTAGCCCAGCTTAAAAGCCAAAGCCTTCCTCTCCTTTCTCATGTTGTTCCTCCAACCCCAAGCAACTGGTCTTCAGAAAGGTAGACTGCTACTGAACACGGAGGCTCCACTGAGCCACCACGACTAATAGCCACTGGCAGACCTCCATCCAGGCAAGCAAAGAGGCGTTATTCAAGTACACATCCCAGCCAGGCAAAATTACACTCAAGGAGGTGCAAAGCTAGACATGCTCAGAGGCACATGAACAGCAGCCATTTACACATTGCTCTATGCAACTTTATCTACGCGAGTAGCTCGGAACTGCCAACTTAAAAAAAAAAAAAAACCACAGTGGCTTACAATAAAATAATTAAAACATCTTCTAATTACAAAATCTTAAAAGACAACAACGGACCCCCACAAAGTTGAATCAAATTAATTCTCTAATAAACGCTTAGTGAAGCAGCATCACTTTTTCAGCAGGGGCAATGAAATATCAATATTGTTCCCTAGGTTTCTCGCCTCCTATAATTTCTAAATTGAGGTATGCTAAAGCATGGTCAGCCATCTCCCAACGCGTAATGGATATAGAACTGCAAACCCATTTAACTGTACCATCTGATAAGTTCAAACTCATTACTGCCTACACGCACTTCGTACCAGCCCAATATCTCAGTAACCTTTCCATTGTTAGATACAGGAAAGCCTTTACTATGGCAAGATTCAACGTAATGCCATCAGTTCTCCTCAAGGGCAGATTTCATGGAGTCCCACGCGCAGCTAGGCTGTGCCCGTGTGGGATCGGAGAAGTCGAGACTATAACGGATGTGCTCTTATATCGTACTTTTTATCAAAACATTCGTTCTTTCAGCACCACTCCTATCGTCCAAATGTTTCCTGGTCGTGATCCTCTATTTTATACGAAATTTTTGCTGCAAGATCACTGCCCACAAATCACATATATTGTTGCTAGATTCTGTGCCATGGGTATCACAACTCGTAGAACAATGATAACTCAAATGTCTACATGAGAGACCCGGCATTGGAATGTCTATTTTAGTTTGTCTTAATAATGGTTTTAAACATTGTGTGATGATTTTGTATTGGCCTTTGGCTGTAATAAAATTCATTTCATTTCATATCAATATTGTAAGCAGAGCTTGGAAAAGTTACTTTTTTTGAACTACAACTCCCATCAGTCCAATCCAGTGACCATGCTGGCTGGGGCTGATGGGAGTTGTCGTTCAAAAGAGTAACATGTCCAAGCTCTGATTGTAGGTGCCACTCTCACTTTGATGCGAAGGGTGTCCCAAAGGATTGATGCCACTGACATGAAAACAGTAGAAGTGGCCATTTCAACCACCGGACTGAAATGGCTTTCTTCGAGCGCCGCAAATTCGCTCGACGAGACAAGCCAAACACGACAGATTCACACATAGAATCATAGAACAGTAGAGTTGGAAGGGGCCTATAAGGCCATCAAGTCCAACCCTCTGCTCAGGAATCCAAATCAAAGGATTCCCGACAGATGGCTGTCCAGCTGCCTCTTGAAGGCCTCCAGTGTCGGAGAGCCCACTACCTCTCCAGATCATTGGTTCCATTGCCGCACATGTCAACAGGGATGTTACAGAGATGTGCACTGCCCTTTCCTGTTGATAATAAAGACTCAACTACCACGGTGATATGAGAAGGAAGAGGGAAGTGCATAGCCAAGCAGACACCGGATCTTGGTAGAGGCGCTAAACCAAAATGGTGCCAGTGGTTGTGACGTTGCAGGGAACCAGGCTGTGGGTTTAGCCGGCGTGCAAACAGAGGCCAGATGGATGCTTGGATCCAGTGGTACAAGCGATGCTTTTCTCGGCTATGGCTAATCCCTTCCAAACCCCATACACAGCCATCCCTGCACACTCCTGGTCTGGACCTCTAAGCTCATCAGTGAATACTAGAGAAAATATTTCCCCCTGAGCTGCTTCATTCTAATCTCCACCCTTATCCACCCACCTGCACATTATTCGACGTTGCCAGCCCACCGGCTGTCTCTGCAGACTTAGATCTTCACTGCGGCCATGTTTTGAATAGCTCACGCTGAAAATATGCGACGCATCCATGTGCAAGCCCATCAAAATGGCCGACGAGAAGGAAACGTATGGCTCAAAGAAAACGCCGACAAAATGGCAAACCAAAACCACTGGTTTTAAGTGAGAAAGGGTTAGGACCAGCAGGGCAATTTGGATTCCCCAGACCTGCTCCATACACTGGTTGGGTATTTCGGATCGAAGGCCTGAATCGGCCCAATCCTGATTTATCCCCAAAGCTATGGGCACGGCTCTCTAGTCCAAGAAAACATATGCCGTAATATAATTTGTTAGTGTTTCGGGGGCCGCAAAATTCTTTGCGGGCTTTTCAACAGGATGGAAAATTGACACAGGCCACAAGTTGATTTACAAAGGTTTGTCTGGGAGGAGGAATCGAGAAAGGTAAAAAAGGAAAGTCTTGTGGTGGTTGTGGGGAGAGGTTATTTTGTAATAAAAGTGTGCAAGTCTCCAACTCACACAGATCCCTTCTTCACAGTCCAGCTGATATTTGTACCAGCACATGGTCAGGAAAGATGGCCCAAATAATTGCTCCACTTTATTGCTCAAAACTGTAACACAACAGCAGTCTATAGCAAACAGAGCCAAAGCACATGACCTGCTTGGTGTAGCAACATGCAAGCTTTTGGGTCACACAGAAACATTCTTCAGGCCCCAATTAGGCTGGGTGTCACTCAAAAGCCTGCACATCCTTATCCAGAAGAAACAGCCACAATAGTACAATCTCTCATTTGCTCTCTGCACACGTAGGGATTCTAAACCCCTTTTTCCTCAGAAGTAA
Source organism: Rhineura floridana (assembly GCF_030035675.1). Classification (NCBI taxonomy): domain Eukaryota; kingdom Metazoa; phylum Chordata; class Lepidosauria; order Squamata; family Rhineuridae; genus Rhineura; species Rhineura floridana. The sequence goes on along the minus strand of NC_084497.1, from coordinate 7,711,897 downwards.
GCCAACAGAGTTCAATGGGACTTCCTTCCCTGTGGGTATAGGAATCGGTCTGCCTAAAAAGACACAGAGAGAAGGAAACCGCTCTGAAAATATGCCCAAAACAGCCCTTAGTATGTTTTCAAAGTCCTGTAAATCAGGTTTTGCGCTATATATATATATTGGCCCGATCTGGGGGTCATGACCCCTTAAAAAACTGGGTCACCAGATGGCATGAACTGAACGTTGGGGGGGGGAGAGAAAGAAATGTGTATCAGCAACATGTGGCAAGATCTGTCATTTCGCTCGGGGAACACTCAGGACCTGGTTGCGGAATGAGGTGCTGTCAGAGCAAGACTCTTGGGCAAACGTCCAGATCCCCACTCAGGGGGAAAAGCAGAAGGGCCGCCCCCTCTCCAACCCCACAAAGTCATCAGGGCCAACTTACCTCCTTTTGAAGCAAGTGCAACAATATGCTAAATGAAAGAGGCCTCCCCCAGACCATGTCTAAAATTCCTGAGCCGCATTGCTCCTTGCAGACCCTGGTTATAGGCCGAGAGGAGGTTTGAGCGCTTGCATTTTTATTTTTTTATTTTTGGAAGAGGGTGCTATCCAACCTAAGAAGATCCATCAGGGGCTCATCACAAGTAGCCCCTTGTATGCAGCTGATACTGGAAGCCCGGGCTTGCCATTGTTCATTTCTGGCCACCGGAAAGTTTCCAATTCATTGCTGCAGGCAACGATCACAGGGGCGCCTTGGGTATTTTGCAAGGATGTTCTTATCGATGGCAGATGTAAGGGGGGCCTTATGACTCTCTCTCACATACAAAAATACACACACACATATTAATTAATTCATCACTGACAGCTTGCCTTGGGCAGAAGATCCCAAAGGCTGAAGAAAAGGGGTGGTCCTACAAGTCAAATTAGCCCCAGGCTCCCTTCTCAAACCAAATAGGGGAAAGGGCCACAGCTCAGTGGTTAGAGCATCTGTTTGCAAAAGGTCCCCTGCCTGAAACGCTGGAGAGCCGCTGCCAGTCCATGTAGGCAATACTGAGCGACACTGCCCACTACACTACCTACCCGCTCACTACGTTCAACATCTAAGGCCCTCCTCCGAGCTCCGACTCACAGGGAAGCTCGGAGGGTAGTAACAAGATCTAGGGCATTTTCAGTGGTTGCCCCCGAATTATGGAACAGTCTGTCTGATGAGGTGCGCCTGGCGCCTACACTTTTATCTTTTAGGCGCCAGGTTAAAACCTTTTTATTCTCCCAGGCATTTTAACCTATTTGTGTTTTTAATCTATCTTGGTTATTTACTTGTTTAATACTGTATATTTTACTGTTTTTGTGATTTTATTGTTTTTTATCCATGTTGTGCACCGCCCTGAGAGCCCTTGAGCTGTGGGCGGTATATAAATCGAACAAAATAAATAAATAAATACACTTGATCTTAGCCAAAAGGCCAAGAAGTGTGCAGTACTGAGCTAGATGTCTGGCTCAGTGTAAGACACCTTCTTATGTTCCTAAATCTGTTCGCCGCCAATATCCACTCGGGAATCTAGGGATAAAAATTAAAAACTACAACCGTGACCGTTTGCCAAGGCTAAATTCTTGCCAGGGCTCTTAGGAGGTAGCAGTGTACAAGAGTACCTCTGAGAATGTGCAGAGTGCATGGCCCTCACCACTACATAAACAAGGAGGAGGGAGATCTGAGCCCGGTCTCTTTCTCTGTTTCCGGAAACCACTGTTACTACGCACTCGTATGAAAATAACACAGATCAGATGACTTTCTCCCGGTCCAGCCATATGAGAAGCCAACCAATTACGCAAGACGGCGGAAGCCTTGGAAGACGAAGGGATGCACAGGGTAGTCTTGAACATGTTTACTCAGAAGTAAGCCCCACTCTTTTCAAGGGGGTGGAGTGGGGGACTTGCTCCCCAGTAAACGTAGTTCAGGATTGCAGCCTGGGAGAGATTTGCAGCTCTCTCTCTCACACACACACACTAGATAACAATACAAGTTTTTTTAAAAGAAGAAAAAGTTAGGAATCTAATTCATAAAGTTCAAATGGTGGAGGGAAGATTTCAGAACCCTCCAAGAGAAAAATTATTCCTCTATGCAAACACATTTCTCTCTCTGCAGTCATTTTTTAAAAAACTGGAAGACGACATCCAATGCAACAAATTGTATAGAATATATTATCATTGCCATCCCTTCAGGTCTCATCAACAACATTACAAAGATGATAATAATGATAATGATAATAATATAATAATAAATTGCTGCCTCTTCAATACAAGCTACTTTACAACAACAGCATGACTCAAAATGCAAAACTAAAATGCATTTGGACTCAGCCCTACAGAAGACCCACTGAAATTAACTGGAGGTGATTGATGTAGGTCCATTAGTTTCAATGGGTCTACTCAGAGTCAAACTTAGATGGCTGCAACCTTGCGCAGCCTCCTTCAAGTCACAGTTTGTCCGTTCCATTTCCCTCCATGCAAGATGATCAAACCCAGTGGGTGCACAATCATATTTTTTTTAAAAGCCATATTTTCAAGCCATGCACCTTAAAGTTGTTCAGCTGCAAAGTGACATCTTTGCTTGATGTTGAGAGGAAATAACATTTTTTAAAAGGGAGGGGGGATCAAGAGCACAATCCAGCCTCCAAACTAACCACCCTTAAGGCTGCGATCCTATGCACATTCACCTGGGAGGCAGCCCCATGGAGCCCAGTGGCATTTACCTCGGAGTAAACACGCTGCCTTGTTAAGATTACACAGCCCCAAACACATTTACTACCGAGTCAACCTCACCAAGCACAGACTTACTTCTGAGTAAACGCGCAGGCAAGCCATCCCGCTCCCAGTCTACTTGGGGGTAAGCCCCATTGACTTGCACGGGGCTTACTCCCAGGTTAAGGACGCATCTGTTGGATGACAGCCTACAAATCGCTCTCGGATTGTATCCAACTTTTCCTTAGCCCACTGATTCTAATGGGTCTCCTCCGAGAAGAATTTACTTGGCGGCAACCCTTGGATCCCGATGGAGGAGATTTACTTCTGAGTAGACACTGTGAGGAGCGCAGCTTTGGATCCGGAACCAACCCCTCAAAAACACTGGCATGCCTCCAGCTGAGAGTAGACCCACTGAAGTCAAACGGGCGGGTCTACTCCGAGGAGGATCCCGTTCAGGAGTCTCTCAGGGTGCGTTGTGTGCTTTTTAAAATCCTCAATGTGGGGCCAGATGATGTCCAATTGAGATTTTATTTCCCTCCACCCCAATATATATATTAAAGGTGATCAAACTATGGGGCACTTACCTCGCATGCTGGCAGATCTTCCTTTACAGAGCTACCTCTCCAGGAAATCGCATGAAGAAAAAGGAGAAATCTGTTCAAAAGCAAAAACTCCTTAAGAGGAAGAGGAGGAGCGGGATGGGTGGGTGAGTAGGGAACGGGAGGAAAATAATAAATACTATCAAAAATAAATAAATCTTCCCCAGCTGGCTTTCGTCTCCGCGCTTGTCTGGCTGACCCGAATTGCTGAGGAATCAGAAGTGCACCTTCCCTCTCTCGATGTGCCAAGCGCGCTTGCAGAACTGCTAACCTACTTTTCCACAAAGGCATGGAGAAATTGCACATGACAACCCCCTGGCTCGAGCCCCGCCCACCTCATGTCAATTTCAAGCCTCCGCCCCCTCCTGAAGCCCCGCCCCCTTGGGCCCAGGACCCGCCTCCTCTTCTCCCCCCACCCCCGTGAATCCCTGCCATTATGTCATCCCGCCCTGGGTTTCCTGTGTGATATAATCCGAGTCTCATCTCTCTCTCTTCCTCCCTTTTTTATTTTCTGCTTGCGTTTTTTCCCCCCTCCGTCTGCAAAAAAGAAATAGGAGTGTAGTGGCAAATGCATAAGTGATAATCACGACCACACATGCCGTTTTGCTGCTGGGTTCAGAGAGAGATCCTTGTTTACGCCTTCTCCCACCACAACAGACCCAATCGGCTCGAAAGGGGAGCGTGTTAGCTACTGAGAAGAGTCTTCTCCGTAGCTGGCTCACCTCCTTTCACTCTGATGGGTCCCAATCAGCAGGAAAGGACAAGGCTAGAAGACTTTTTTCAGTGGCTAACACACTCCCCTTTTGCGCTGATTGGCTCGTAGGATGCTGGAGACATAGGGACCCTGCTGGGACCCTGACCCCAAAACGTAAGGGGTCTGAGAGCCTGGACGATTACACTCCTGTTTACATTATACTGTACTATTTATTTATTAAATCTGTTAGTCGCTCTTTTGCACGCATATGCACACTCAAAGTGACTTACAGTTAACAAAAGAATGAAAATGAAAAGGTTAAGAAGTATATATAAAAAGTTAAAAACAGTCTATAAGGCAGTGGAGCAAGCCTTCTCGAAGTCCCCCCAAAGCCTTCCAAGGGTGAAGAGAAATGTTCTCGCCTGGCACCTAAAGATGGATCCTGATGTCGCCAGGCGTAACCTCTGTTTTAGCAAGTGTGGGGAACTTTTGGCCCCCCAGATCTGGCTGAACTACAACTCCACTGGCCAGTCTCACCTGTAGGGCCAAAAGTTCCCCACCCCTTAAACGTTGGTAGTCCATGTGGCTTCCCTCCATCTCCCTGTAGCCAGCATGGGCCATGGGCAGAGGTGATGAGAGTCATAGTCCAACAATATCTGGAGTGCACTGCGTTGGCTAACCTTGTATTAAAGGGTTTGGGGCTGTGTACAGACGATGCATTTTTTAAAAATCACATGAATTTGCCCAAAGGGTCCTGGGAACTGTAGTTTACCCACTCACAGCACCCTTAATCAACTACAGTTCCCAGAAATTTTTGGGGGGAGGAAGCTGTGTGCTTTAAATGCTTGGTATGTACACAGCCTAAGTTGTACTCAGAGCGGACCCACTGAAATCAAAGGGTCACGTTTTATTCATCCTTTCCCAACCCAGATGTTGCTGAACTACAACTCCCATCGACCTCAGCCAGCATGGCCTCTGGCTAGGAATGATGGGAACTGTAGTCCAGCAGCACCCAAAGTTCCTCAGATGTTGCTGGACTACAGTTCCCATCATTCCTAGCCAGAGGCCATGCTGATCCCATCTTTCCTCTGAAGAGCTCAAGGAGGCATATGCGGCTCGCTGCCATCTGTTTTGCTCTGCAACAACCCTGCAAGGTAGGTTAGGCTGAGAGACAGCAGCTGGCTTCAGAATCATACCCTGCAAGCTTCACGGCTGAGGAGGAAAACCTTCGTCACCCAGGTCCCTAATCCGACTTAATAAATCACTACCGCCTCTTAATCATGCCCATTGATTTCAGTGGGACTACCCTGGGTATGACTTTGCCAGGCACAACCCATTAACTATTATGGGTTGTATCCAGTGTTAGTCATGCTCAGAGTAAACCCACTGAGTTTTTGTAAAAGTAATTTAATTAAGTCCATTGATTTCAATGAGTAGAATTTGATGGCCTCTAAACTTGGTCACGTTGAGTAGACCCATAGAAATCAATATGGCTTGTGATTAACTTAAGCCCCATTTATTTCAGCCGCCAGCCTTAAGGAAGTACAACTAAAGCAACAATTCTCACCCCACTTACATGGTGGAAGTAAGCCCCATTGAATTCAATGGGACTTACTTCTGAGTAGACATGGCTAGGGGCCACAGCCTTAGTCTGGATCCAACAAATTAAAAATATTGCCCTATATCCAACTACATCATACCCAGAGTAGACCCAATGAAATCAATGCACATGACTTACTTATGTCCATTGATTTCCATGGATCTCATCTGAGTATGACCTAGTGGACATGACTTACTTATGTCCATTGATTACTATGGGTCTACTCTGAGTATGACAATGGACATGACTTACTCATGTCCATTGATTTCAGTGGGTTCCATCTGAGTATGACTTAGTGGGCATGACTTATGTGCATTGATTTCAATGGATCTAGTCTGAGTGGACATACTTATGTCCACTGATTTCAATGGGTCTACTCTGAGTATGACTTAGTGGACATGTCTTATTTATGTCCATTGATTTGTGGATTTATTCTAAATATGACTGAGTAGACATGACTTACTTATGTCCATTGGTTTCAATGGGTCTATTCTAAGTATTCCTTAGCTGGGTACAAGAAAGAAATATGATCTCTACAATACATCAAATCTATTGTTTCTACTTACTAAGCATTATTAATTACACAGATATCTCCTCCAAGAAGCTCAAAGTAGTGCATCTCCATTTTGTCTTCACTATAACCCTGACAGGTAGGCTAGGCGGGGAGATAACAACTGGCCCACGGTCACCTGATGAGCTTCACAGCCAAGCTGGGATTTGAACCTGGGCCTCTCCAATCCTTAACCAGCACGCTAACCACTACAACGCACTGGTGGTTTACTAGGCACATTGTTGGACTCCAACTCTCATCGTCCCTGACCATTGACCATGCTGGCCTCTGGGAGATGGGAGTCCATCATCATCTGGAAGGCACAGATGTTCCCCATTCCTCATCGAAGAGGCTTCCCTCTCTCTCTCTCTTTCACATGCGGTTCCCAAGTATTTTTTTCCCTCTTGGACCACGGAGGGTCTTGGTGGGCCACTTCATGATGTTTCGGCCTGTTGTGACAATTGTCATGCGCTGTGCGAGATGCTATCTGGCTTTTAATTGTGGCTTTTATCGCTTCTTTCATTTCTCCCTTTAGATTTTATCACATTAATTTGCGTTCCACAGAATTCAACAAAAACACAATTAAACATGAGTATGAACATCAGATGAGGGCTTGCGAAGCTCATCGTTTGGGAACCCCTGCAAGAGGAAACAGCGCACTCAGCGCAGAGTTCCACTTTGGTCACTGTGACTGGTTGGTCACAGGAGGCTGGTCTAGATGTGCCACTGCTTGATCTTCGATCAGGGATGGTGGACCTGTGGACCTCCAATTTCCATTAGCCCTAACCATTGGCCATGCTGGCTGCAGGGGCTGGTGCCAGTTGGAGTCCACCAACCTGTGAAGGTCACACACAGGTTCCCCAGCCTCTGCTTTGACCTTTTTTGAAAGACATCAGCGCGAGAGACCTTCATCGCTTCCGGTGGTGGTGGAATCCATAGATGAATGAAGACATGCTTGGTGCTCTTCTTCCTCACGAAAGTATTGCAACAGCGGACCGTGGCTCAGTGGTCGAGCCTCTGCACTTTGTACATGAAACGATTCCTGGCATCCCTGGGTAAGGCTGATGATGGTTCTGTCTGTGGAATGGGAGTGAGGGTGCTGTCTTTTCTCCTTGGCCTCAATCAGTTCGCATATCAAGCCAAATCGATCAAATCCACACTTTCCGAAACAGGTGCCCAGTTTGTTTCCGGGTTTCACCTTTAAAGCCCTAAATGACTTAGGCCCCAAATATCTGAGAGGCCGCCTCCTTCCTTACAGATCCTCTCGGGTGTTGAGATTGACAGAAGGGGCCCTCATGGGAGTTCCACCGCCTTCAGAAGTCCAAGGCCTGCTCGTGGTGGCCCCTCAGCTGTGGAATAGAATTCCCTCTGCCAGTAGTGTACTGGCAAATGCAGAAGTTCAGGGTCCCTTCATGATCATTACAGCCACGCCCCTCCCATCCCCTCTTTTTTGCTTCTGGGTTTGAAAATTGAAAATGGAAATGGACTGCCTTCAAGTCGATCCCGACTTATGGCGACCCAGGTCTTCATGGTAAGCGGTATGCAGAGATGGTTTACCATTGCCTTCCTCTGAGGCTGAGAGGCAGTGACTGGCCCAAGGTCACCCAGTGAGCTTCATGGCTGTGTGGGGATTCGAACCCTGGTCTCCCAGGTCCTAGCTAGTCCAACACTCTAACCATTACGCCACACTGGCTCTCGGGTTGAGAATTAGATCCTTGTCTTTTCTCTCAACAGCAGTCGTCCCTAGGAGCCAATCAGCATGCAAGGGAAGAGTATTAGCTACTAGGAAGAGTCTTCTCAGTGGCTGACTCACCTCCTTTCACTCTGATTGGCTCCAGTCAGCAGGAAAGGACAATGAAGCATGCAAGAAGACTTTTCTTAGTGACTAACACGCTCCCCTTTCATGCTGATTGCCTCATAGGATCCTGGAGACATAGGGACCCTGCTCCCAAAAAAGCAAGGGGTCTAAGACCCTCCGAGACCCTGGACCACTACACCCTGCTTATATGTCTCTAGCAGTACTGTAGTGGCAAATTCAGAAGTGCACGGTCCCTTCATGATAGTCACAGCCACAACCCCTTCTAAGATTATACAACCTTCTAAGATTATAGAATAATCTGGCCAGGTTTGAATACTGCTTTCCGCTTCTCTAGCCTTGTTAATGCCTTCTCCCATGACAGCAGACAGCCCTAGGAGCTAATCAGGATGAAAGGGGAGTGTGTAAGCTACTGCAAAGAGTCTTCTCAGAAGCTGAGTCACCTCAATTCCCTCTGATTGTCTCCAATCGGCAGGAAGGGGCAAGGATGTTAGAAAACTCTTCTCATTGGCCAAACTGCTCCCAAAAAAGTAAAGGGTCTAAGACACACACCCCCGAGACCCTGGACGACTATACCCCTGGAATTGCAGCTCTGTGAGAGGTAAACTATATTACCCAGCTTTCTTTGAGAGGAAACTGTCTGCTTTAAACGTGGAGTGGGGCGTATGTAGCTGCAAACGCACATGCAAGGCGTCCTTTCCAAATAGGTTCATCTATGGACACTTTGGTTATGATGATAGCAACAATAATGAATGCAATAATCAGAAAGCAAACAACTGCTCTGTAGAAGGCAGAGCTGTGTAAGGGACCGGACATGGGCTCCTTCCCCAACTGACCACGCGCACGGCCTTTTAGAATCATAGAGTTGGAAGGGGCCTTTACTTTTTCATTGCGCTGTTTAACAGGCTGCTTGCCTCTCCAGACTCTGCAGCAGGCATATCAGAATTCATAGGCTCTCCAGGCCTATCCATGCAGAGAAGCCCTCCGATTGCAGAAGATGGAGTGATTGGGATGCAAAATTCTGTCCATTTAATTTCTCATTTCTGTAATCTTAAAACCAGTTCTCAGTTCTGCAGCAATCTGGGAAAAATATTAATCCTCATGAAAATTCTCCAGTGCGTTCGTGTGAATTTCTCCTAATACGCACATTTTTGTATTGACTCCTGTGCACATTTTTGGCAAGCCGTTTCTCATCGTATTGTGCATTTGTACATGATATCTTCACTCATATCTTTTCATTTTTTGTTACGCACACTCTTCTCCCTCACCTATGCATTTTTGTAAACGTTGTTTGGTTGGCAAGCTGCATCGCAAAACTCAAATAAGTTTTGACTGATGTACACATTTTTTGCAAGCAGTTTCTCCTAATACAATGTCTTTTTTGGTATGTTGTTTGCATATTCATTTTTATAAACATTTCCCCCTAATTTTTGTATTGTACCCATGTTTATATTAGGAACACTGCATCGCCAAAATTTGGATGAGAATTTTGAAGGACGTCTGTCTTTTGGTCTTCATATTGTTTTGGAAAGAGCAAATTTGATAGGTTCGGCTTGAAATGCGAACTGAATCAAAATTCTCGCCCATATCTAGAGAGAAAAACTCACTGCCAACCACTATCTGGGTCTTGGAGTTAGCAAAATCCCACACGGCGAGGACGGGTGAGTCTGTTCATTTTGGTTGCTCTTGCTTTCTTGTGGTTTTTCTCTCTCCCAAGGATGATCTTCAATTTACCTCATTTCTGCATAAATCTTCTGATTATTTTTTTAAAATGTTCCTCACGAAAATTCATCAGCATTTTCCTCCTAAGGTTGCATCCTGTTGACGTTCAGTTCAGAGGGAGACCCATTGAAATGAACGGACCTGAGTGAGTCATGTCTGTGGATCTACTCTGAGTAGAGATGAGTGACAAATTGTAACTTGCATGCTGATTGGCTGTCTTCTAACATGCTCCCTTGACCTCTCCTGATGACAGGAGCCAAACAGAGTGACAGGAGGTGGGTCAAACACTGAGAAGACTCTTCTCAGTAGCCAACACCCTCCTCTTTCAGGCTTATTGGTTCCTAGGCATTAACACAGATCTCATTGTGTGCAAAAAAGCAGTTAGGGGGCATGGCTGTGATTAACATGAAGGGATCCTGCACTTCTGAATGTACCACTACGCTACTGCCCAAGGCATTTTGCTGCCTGAAGCAGGGGTGGCAGGATGTGTCCATTTTCCTCTTCTCAGTTTCCCCTTTTGTATTTGGTTCTCCATATTCCCACAGCAATTTTGCCATTTCTAAACAACATCCTTATGAAGATGCGACTGCGTTTTTCCTGGAAACCTCTCCTGATAAACACATTTTGGCATGGGGGTTTGACTCATGCGCCCATTTCTGCAAGCCATTTCTCCTAATACAAGGCATGTTCGTTTGTGAGTTTCACAAATGTATTCATTTTTAAGCACATTCCCCCCCGATACATGCATTTTTGCAAACACTGCCTGGTTGGAGAACGGCGTTGCAGAATTCAATTAAGTGCAAGTTTTGATAGCTGTGCTTTGGTTCTCAGATCAGAAAGCGCAGATTTTATTAAATTCAGCTTTAAATGCATCCTGAATCATCACCATCACCATCAAATGTATTGCCTGCCCTTCATAAGCTAGTCCCAGGGCAGGTCCCAGTATAAAATACATGATTAAAAACGGTTTAAAACCAATTACATTCCCAACCAGAGAAGGTCCTAAAATCTCTCTCTCTCAAGTGACAAAAAGCCAGGGTGAAAGATTGCGCCTTCAGCGGACGATGCAAGCTATACGGTGAAGGTGCCAGGCACACTTCTGTGCAAAGGGCAGGGCTGTAGTCATGCAGGGACTTGTGAGGTCTTAAACCCCTTACTTTTTTGGGAGTGGGGTCCCAGCAGGTTGTTTCCAGCATCCTATGAGCCAATCATCATGAAAGGGGAGGGTGTTAGCCACTGAGAAGAGTCTTCTAACATGCTTTGTTATCCTTTCCTGCTGATTGGAGCCAATCAGAGTGAAAGGGGGTGAGTCAGCCATAGAGAAGACTCTTCTCAGTAGCTAACACCCGTAACACACTCCCCATGCATGCTGATTAGCTCCTGTTGTTCTGGGAGAAAGTGCACATGGGAAGGACTGAGAAGTGTGGAGATGACGACAGAGAGCAGGCAAGTGAATGACAGGATGTGGCTATGAGAGGGCATGGCGTGACTATCATGAAGGGACCCTGCACTTCTGAACTTGTCACTACACTACTGCATATAAGTGAAAGGCAATAAAAACAACAAACAATAATAATAATGGCAAAAAGGAGGAACCAGGGAACTACAGACCAGTCAGACTAACATCAATACCTGGGAAAACTCTGGAGCAGATTATAAAGCAGTCAGTCTGTAAGCACCTTGAAAACAATACAGTGATTACTAGGAGCCAACATGGATTTATGAAGAACAAATCCTGCCAGACTAATCTTATCTCATTTGTTTTGTTCGGAAAACCTCCCTTGTAGACTGTGGGAATGCCGTGGACATAATATGTCTTGACTTCAGCAAAGCTTTTGACAAAGTGCCCCATGTTATTCTGATTGGCAAGCTAGCTAAATGTGGGCTGGATGGAACAACTCTCAGGTGGATCCACCGTTGGCTACAGAATTGTACTCAAAGAGTGCTTCTCAATGGTTCCTTCTCAAACTGGACAGAAGTAAAGAGCGGGGTACAAGTTTCCAAACTGCATGAAGTATTAGTTCCCCTCTTTTCAGCACTGGTTAGGCCTCATCTTGAGTAGTGTGTCCAGTTCTGGTCTCCCCACTTCAAGAAGGATGCAGACAAACTGGAACGGGTTCAGAGGAAGGCAACAAGGATGATCAGGGGATTGGAAACAAAGCCCTATGAGGAGAGACTGAAAGAACTGGGCCTGTTTAGCCTGGAGAAGAGGTTGTTCGGCGATTGCACTGCAACCTTCAGAGAAGTGGACATTTTGAACAGTAGCTTCCCGTTGTGTAATGGTCCGAGAAGTGCCCATTAGATCACTTCTCCTTAAAATGCAGACAAACTCAAATTTGTCCTCCATCCGCTCCCTACCGCATCATCTCCTTCGTCACTCCAACATGCAGATTTATAACCGTGGCAAAGGAGCCTTCCACATCACGGCCGTGGCATCCTTCCCTGTCTGCTTGCGGCCCTAATTAACCAGTATTTACTGTGATCTGCACCACACCCCTGCAGCATTTTTTTTTAGGAGGAAATCAAAATATATAATTAGGGAATTTTCCGTTTGGCACCTCCCCTACTTGACAGAGGACACTCATCTATTTGAACGGCTGTCAGAGGACGGTCCTCTGTTTGAAGGTGTTGTCTATATGCATGGCTGACCAGTCCAAATTCAGTTGGGAGATCTTCTAGGGCTCCTTCTACTGAGTCAGACTTTGGGTCCATCTAGCCCACTACTGGCGACCCTGACTGTCAGCAGCTCCCCACGGTTTTAGGCAGAGAGTCTTGCTCCGCTCTACCTGGAGATGCCATCGGGTTCGAATCTGAATCCCTGACATCTGCAGTCTGAAATCCTGGAGAGCTGCCGCCGGTCCAATACTGATCTAGATAGACCAACAATCCGATCCAACTGGGAGTAAGATTTCTTCTGTTTTTGTTTTGTGACCTTGCTTGCAAAAATGCCTATTTTCCTCAAAAAAAAGGTAAAGGTGTCCCCGCACTTGTAGAGCGAGTCGTTTCCGACTATTAGGGTGAACGTTTACTAGGCAGACCGTATATATGGGGTGGGATTGCCAGTTCCGTCCCCGGCCTTTCTTTACCCCCCAGCATATGCCAGGTACTCATTTTACCGACCACGGATGGATGGAAGGCTGAGTGGAGCTCGACCCCTTTTACTGGAGATTCGACTTCCTCCTTCCGTTGGAATCGAACTCCGGCCGTGAGCAGAGCTTCGGCTGCGTTACCACCGCTTACCACCCTGCGCCACGGAGGATCTTTACCTTTCCTCAAAACGCCTTGCAAAACTGTCTTTCTTGGGACTTCAAATGCTGATGGGTTTTCCAACTGAGTTGGAAACGTGGCAAACAAATTAAGGCTGGGGGGGGGGAAGAGAAATTGAGAGAATGAAAATGGGCTGATGCGTCCATCCTCCGCAGATATAAAACAACCAAACTTCCAAGAGGTTTGGAGCGTGTTTATGGAATTTCTGGGAGGAAGGGAGGGATATAAATTTAATAGATCAACTAATAAAGAAAGAACTCTTCGCCAAGTAAAACCCACAAGTAGAAGAAGTGGGACCTTTTTTTCTGCTGGGTTGAGATCCTTATTAAGCCTTGTCCCACAAAAACAGATGTCCTTGGAAGCCAGTAAGCATGAAGAGTTTTAGTTACTGAAAAGAGTGTTCTCAGGGGCTGATGTGATCACCTCCTTTCACTCTGATTGGCTCCAATCAGCAAGAAGGGACAAGGAAGCAGGTTAGAAGACTCTTCTCAGCGGCTAAAACACTCCCCTTTCATGCTGATCGGCTCATAGGGTGCTAGAGACAGAGAGACCCTGCTCCCAAAAAAGTAAAGGGTCTAAGACCCCCTGAGATCCTGGACGACACCCCTAAGTGAGAGGCCCAATGCAAAGCAGGGATGTGAATCTGGGACCCGAGCAGAATGCTGACGCTCCTTTATCTGAACCCACATCTGAGCATGTGAATCTGAATGCTGCATGACAGGCCGAACACCTGAGGATCAGAAATGAAAATGTTGTAAACCCCCCCCCCCAAAAGGGTGTGTGTGAAGACAGAGGGAAGTGGGAGCTGGGAGGGGCATAGGAAGGGAATAAGGGATTGTGTTGTTTTATTGTAATAATGTGAAAACCCTAATAAACTATAAGTAAATAAAATAAAATAAATACACCCCAATGGTAGAGCCGGCTTTGATTGTGCTATATGTGCTGGATGGAGAGAAGCACTGCAGGGTATACAAGAGTGTGTGTGCCTGTGTGCCCACATATGAGAACATGTTTCCCCATGTCCTATATATAGTTAGGAACTGTCCCTCCGCAGAGCTGCAAGGGGGAAGGGGGAGGTAAGAGAGAGAGAGACAGACAGATGAAAGACGATTAAGAAACGCAAATCTGAGAATAGGATTAAAGGCCTGCAAAACAGCCAGGGAGGCGATCATTCCCAAACGCTATGATGACGGGGTGGGTTTTTACAATAAATGCTCTGAGGAGGTTGCTCACTGTGCCTCTGCGTGGCCTGAGGCTCCCGGAGTGGCTTGCGTGCAATCAGTTCATGCAAGACAGTCCCTGCCTGCAGGTTTATAATCCAAAGATACAAACACGACACACAAGGAGAGGGGGCAGGGAGGAAAGAGGGAAAAAGCAAACCCAGGCACAGGTTCTTAAATGCTGGTTCTTGTCATGATGGGCTGTCATGGGAGCAGTTCAGGGGAAGGAGGTGTCTGATGGAGCCGGTCTTTCGGCAGAGCGGATGGAATAAGCCCTGCTTCTAATCTCTCCCCTTGAGGCAGCCTGATGGAACACCCACTGCCAGGTAACAGCTGAAGGAGAGGACGTCTGTGGCCTTCCCATCATCAACCCTGACTACTGGCCAGGCTGGCTGCTGGGAGTTGGAGGCCAGCAACATCCAGAGGGCCACATGTGAGGCATTCTTCCACCTCTCTCATGCAGCAGGGAAAGACTGCCTCTTCCATCGGGGCTGGGGAACCTGCTGCCCTCCAGATGTTGCCAAATTGCTGGAAACCTGCTTGTAAAAATATGTATTTTGGGCAAAATGGCATACCAAAAAGTGTTGCATTAGTGGGAGAAAAGAGTCCTTATCCTGATTGGAGCCAATCGGAGTGAAAGGAGACGAGTCAGTCCCTGAGAAGACTCTTCTCAGTAGCTAATACACAGCCTCCCCCCCCCGCCTTCATACCGATTGGCTGTGGTAGTGGAGTTTGCACTCACGAGATGACCGGGAGAGGAAGAGCGGCGAGAGAAAGTGGGAGAGGGGGCGTGGCTGTGAGGGGACGTGGCGGACCCTGCACTTCTGAATTTGGCACTGCACTACTGATGAGGACCCTGAACATCAATCAATCAATCACAATGCTGTGAATAGATCTGGCGGGAGGGGGGAGAGGAATGGGCAGTAGGCCCAAACTGACAGATTTGGCCATCACTACCTGCTTTTATAATATGGGATGCAGGATGCTCGCTCTCTCTTTCTCCCCCCCCCCAAAAAAAATGCTGGTTAGGCTCCTTTGCTGTTACTTGTTACAAGCCTAATGTTCCTCGCCAAACGTCCTACTCTAGAAAGATGCAACTCCAGATGATGCCTGATGTTAGACGAGCGGAGTCCTTACCAAATCCCAACCCCTTCATCTGTGCTTCGTTGCCCCCCCCATATACCCCATTTCTCTTCCAACGTAACAGCTGCTGTCAAAACGGCCTTCTTGGCGATTACGCCCAAAGTAGGTTAGTGGGCCAGGAGGATGCTAGGAAACCAGTTCACTGGTGCCTTTCCTATTTTTCTCTTGATTTTCGCTCCAGCCGGGGGATCAGATTTCCATCCACTTCCCCCTCCCCCTATGTGCCTCCCTCCTATCCGGACCGCGAAGGCAACATTTGTGGATAGAAATAAGAGTGCTTGGATCAGAGGGGAGGGGGCAGGAAAGGGCGCCCAGTAAAGACAAATTCGATTCCGGTTGATGCCGAATCGTTCAGATTTAATTCAGTTAAATTCATTTTCATGCCCAATTGAGCAAATTTGCACTTTTCAAAACGAGACCCGAGAAGCAGTCACCCTTTGAAATTCATGCTTATTTTTTTATTTTTTTATTGCATTTGTATACCGCCCCATGGCCGAAGCTCTCTGGGCGGTTTACAACAATTAAAACATGAAAAACAAATATACAAATTTAAAAACACGTTTTGTTTGTTTTTAATCAATTTAAAAACACATGCTAAAATGCCTGGGAGAAGAGGGACGTCTTGACTTGGCGCCGAAAAGATAACAGTGTTGGCTCCAGGCGCACCTCGTCAGCAAAATCATTCCATATTTTGGGGGCCACGACTGAGAAGGCCCTCTCCCTTGTTGCCACCCTCTGAGCTTCGCTCGGAGTAGGCACCCGGAGGAGGGCCTTAGATGTTGAGCGTAACGTACGGGTGGGTTCGTGTCGGGAGAGGCGGTCCATCAGGTATTGTGGTCCCAAGCTGCTTATCCAAACGTTGTGATGCAGTTCGACAACCGAGAGCCACGTGCCAGGGGTGGATGGGGCCAGGGGGAAAAGTGGCTGCGGCACCCAATGTAAAACTTACCTTTGAAGAGTTAGTTCCCTTCCTGGGGCGGTCAGACTGGCTTCCTCCCTGCTCTCCTTCTGTCGGAAGGTGAAGACGTTTCTGTTCCGGCAGGCTTTTGGCAACTGGCTGCAAGGGCTATGAAATAGGGTGCTATTTTTACGCGTGTGTGTGTGTGTTTAATTGCAATGTCTTGAATGGCTTTAATTTTATAGTTAGTTGAATTACATTTTAATTATAACTTCTATATATGTTTTATTGATACGTTTTTAACTGTATTTGTTTTAATTTTTGTTCAGCCGCCTTGGGTCCCAGTTCTGGGGAAAAGGTGGGATATAAATCATTTTGTTGTTATATGCCTTCAAGTTGATCACGACTTATGGCGACCTTATGAATCAGCGACCTCCAAGAGCATCTGTGATGAACCACCCTGTTCAGATCTTGTAAGTTCAGGTCTGTGGCTTCCTTTATAGAATCAATCCATCTCTTGTTTGGCCTTCCTCTTTTTCTACTCTCTTCTGTTTTTCCCAGCATTATTGTCTTTTCTAGTGAATCATGTCTTCTCATGTGTCGAAAGTAGGATAACCTCAGTTTCATCATTTGAGCTTCTAGTGATAGTTCTGGTTTAATTTGCTCTAACGCCCAATTATTTGTCTTTTTCTCGGTCCATGGTATGCGCAAAGCTCTCCTCCAACACCACATTTCAAATGAGTTGATTTTTCTCTTATCCCCTTTTTTCACTATCCAACTTTCACATCCATACATAGAGAGCTAGAATATCATGATCTGTATGATCCTGACTGTAGTGTTCAGTGATACATCACAGAATCATAGAATAGTAGAGTTGGAAGGGACCTATAAGGCCATCAAGTCCAACCCCCTGCTCAATGCATTTGAATATAAATCATTATCATTAATAATAATAATAATAATAAAGTTTCAACACACACTCACACACATACCCATCACAATCCTACCTCTAGGCAAGCACGAAGCATGGTCAGAGGTCAAGGACAATCCCAGCCAGGCAAAATCACTCAAGCAGGGTGCAAAACAGGGCCGGTGGGGAGAGTTCCAAGGGCCAGACAGAGATGCCTGGAGCGCCACATTCGCATTCTGGGCCTGAGTCACCCCCTGCTGTTCCTGTTTGGTTTTTTGTTTAAATCAACAGGGGTCACAAAATGGCACCCACCACAAGGGTTATAGCAAACACGTGTTGATCTTTCACTCAGCCAAAGTAGTTCTGTCACGCCTGCTCTCATGAGCATAAACAGGATGTATGCCCAATGGCAGCTGGCCGCTCCATGTCAGTGGGGCAGTGGAATCCGCTCCAGGTTTTAGTCCGAACTTTCCAGGAACTGTCCAAAGGGTTTGGAGCCACCAGCCGCAAATGCTCCCCAAAGTGCAGAAAGTCCGCTGCAAATCCTGCTTGCAGCGCAGCGAGTGGGTCACACCACGAGAGCCAGGTACCAGGAAGCCGTCGGATGCGTGTCGGTCTGTTCACATGGGCACTCTCACTACCCGTTAACTTGTGAATGTGGGGCAAGGAAGAATGGTTTGTTTAAAAAGTCAGTACAGCAGAGAGGCCTGCTCCCTGCACGATGGCTTCAGGATGCCTCCTATAAGCCTGATGGAAAAGCAAGATCTATGGGACTACTGATGCTTTGAATCCTTCCATCTTATACTCAGGCTGTGCATGTGCGTAACTAAAACATATTTTATAAAGACACCATAGACTCCGCTGACCTCCTTACCAAGGAAACCAAACGCTGGGTAAGTGCAGAGACCCCTGGAGATCTCTCGCCGCTCAGAGACTGGGGTGGCTCGCGACAAAACAAAGCCCTCTGAGGAGAGACTGAAAGCACTGGGCGTGTTTAGCCTTGAGAAGACTGAGGAGAGATAGGATCGTGCTCTTCAAGTCCTTGAAAAGTTGCCACACAGAGGAGGGCCGGGATCTCTTCTCGATCGTCCCAGAGTGCAGGACACGGAAGAATGGGCTCAAGTTGCAGGAAGCCAGATTCCGACTGGACATCAGGAAAAACTTCCTAACTGTTAGAGCCATACGACAATGGAACCAATGACCTAGAGAGGTTGTGGGCTCTCTGACACTGGAGGCATTCAAGAGGCAGCTGGACAGCCATCTGTCAGGAATGTTTTGATTTGGATTCCTGCATTGCACAGGGGGTTGGACTGGATGGCCTTATAGGCCCCTTCCAACTCTACTATTCCGTGTTTCTATAAACCCCCAAGTAGGACCTGGGAAAAACAGCAACTCTCCTCCTTTAAGATTGGAGGCCTGTCGATGCAAAATAGACGGCCTGCTTTGCATGATGCAGAGGGTCAGGGTTTCAGTCCAGCAGCGTAGTGGCAAATTCAGAAGTGCAAGAGCCCTTCTTGGTAGTCACACCACGCCCCCCTCACAACTACACACCCCCGGGATTCACTGTCTCTTCAGCAATTACAGAATTATAGTACCAGAATAAAAGTGCTATATGCATAGGCTCCCCACCCTCTCTCTTTCTTTCTCAAAGCTGCCAGAAACCTTTCAAGTTTAAGAATTCTGAAATAAAGCCAAGTGTGAGAAAAGGATTTGAGAGACCAAATCACTTTGCCATGAAGCTCACTTCTCACTTACCCTAGGAGCCAATTAGCATGAAAGGGGAAGGTGTGTGTAAGCTACTGAGAAGAGTCTTCTCAGTGGCTGACTCACCTCCTTTAAGTCTGATAGGCTCCAATTGGCATGAAAGGACAAGGAACCATCTTTATTAGCCAAGTGAGAAGACTCTTTGCAGTGGCTAATATGCCCCCCTTTCATGCTGATTGGCTTGTACATAGGAACCCTGCTGGGATTCTGCTCCGAAAAAAAGTAAGGTGTCTACGACTCTCCACGGACCCTGGCTGACTACACCCCTGGTTCGGTCTCTGCATCACCAATTAAAAGGATCACAACAATAACAGAGCTGGTAAAAGCTGGACTGGGACAGTATTTGGTGCTGTAAGACAGGCCTGAAGAAAAATCTCAGTGCAGAATTTTATTTTCTCCCCCTGTGTGTCTTTCTCTAGCACGGCCCCACACTAATCAGCTCCAATAAATTCTCTAGTGAAATAATTAAGGGATAAAAACAGAGAAGGAAGTGGAGGGGGTGGGACGGGACACTTCTCACCCGTTCCCAGTTCCTCCAAGACAGATAAAAATTAAAGGCAGCTGTTTTGGCTGAATCAAACATTTTTCTCTTCTTCGCTTTGTGCGCTTTCAAGCCATCGCCCTCCCCAAACCCTCTTCTCGGTTTTAATTATTCCCTCCCTTCCCACCGTCATTAAAACTCTCTCCAACTTGGCCTTCAAGTTAATCTCTAGGCACCTTCAAAGGAATCCTCTCCCTCTTGTGCTTTTGAACTTCCAGCCAAACAGACACAAATTTGCCAGCTTCAAAACAAACGAGTTCTGCCCTTCACCCCAACCCCGACTTGAGGAAGCACTGGAACGTAGGCAGCTGCCCTCTAACAAGCCATCTGGATCAGTGTTGTGGACACTGACTGGCAGTGGCTCTCTGGGGTTCCTGGCAGGATGTCTTTTCCAGCACTACCTGGAGAAGCCGAGGATTGAAACTGGGACCTTCTGCGTGCAAAGGCAGGTGCTTTGCCCCTGAGCTCTGATCCTTTCCCTTAAAATAAATCAAGATTCCAGACCTCATGGTTCTGAATAAAAGGCCGATTTAAGTACGAATAGGAAACAAAACCACACCGTGGGTCTATCTAGCTCAGTATTTTCAACATAGTCCATCAGTCTCCAAGGATGCAGGTAGGGGTCTTTTTTACAGCTCTACCTAGAGATCATAGAATCATGGAGTTGGAAGGGGCCTATAAGGCCATCCAGTCCAACCCCCTCGATGCCAGGGAATGGAACCTGGGGCCTGCTTCTTGAAAGGCAGATGATTTACCATTACGCTATGGTGAGGAATGGAAGAAACATTTGATTCAGTTTGCATTTAAAGCCAAATCGATCAAAATTCATGCACTCCAGAACAATATGGAAACCAAAACACAGCTAACCTTGGAAATTCACACATTTTGTGATGCAGTTTTCCAGCCAAACAGTGTTTACAAAAATGCACACATTTGCAGACAGTGTGTACAAAAATGAGTATCTTCATGAAAACAACATCCAAAAATGCATTTTATCCGGAGAAATTGCTTGCAAATGTGTACGTTAGCCCAAACATGGGTTTGTTAGCAGAAATTTGCACTGAAGTGCTCGAGAATTTTCATGAGCTTTATTAACAACAACAGCAACAAATTGCTGCAGAGAACTGGATTAAAAATTGGAAAAATGGGAAACAGAGTCTGTACAAACACTCTGCTTTTTGTGGATGCCTGGAAGCTTGAGGGCCGCAGGAGGGCAAGGTGACAGAGAAAGGCCTCCCTTCCCCGGCAGTCTATCACCTCTCGCTTGGCAACATACACTTGGTTACGTGATCTTTGTTATAATCTGGCCACTGCTTGCTGCTGCGACGGTTTGGGGTGGATTTCTCTAATAGAGCAAAATAGCTCCCAATTAGGTCTGGCAGAGTTGCCAAGGCTTGGTAATTGTTTGCATTAGCTAGCACAGACATCGAATTAGAGGCCGGCTCCTCTCTTCCGCGGATGGGGCCAACACTCTCCCAACTGTCTCTGAAAACTGCCAAGGAGCATCAGAACCAGGTCGGACCAAAGGACCATCTATGTGATCCAGTGATGAGGAATCTGTGACCATCTAGAGGTTGCTGGACTCCAGCTCCCATCTTCCCTCACCATTGGCCCTGCTGGCTGCTGAGAGCTGCCGGAAGTTGGAGTCCAACAACCTCTGGAGGTCCCTATCCCTGCTGTAAGAGGAATCGCCTTCTCAGGAGGGGATGCCTCCTCTAAATAGAGGCATTCCTCCATCTTTGGCTTGCAAGCAGGGGTGTAGTCATCTGGGGTTGTGGAGGGTCATTGACCCCTTACTATTTTGGGAGCAGGATCCCAGCTGGGTCCCTATGTATAAGCCAATCAGCATGAAAGGGGAACTTGTTAACCACTGAGAATTGTCCCAATCGCAGCAATCGTGCTGACTGGAGTCACTCACAAGTGAAAGGAAATTAGTCACCCACCGAGAAGACTCTTCTCAGTAGCTAACCCACAGCCTCACCTTTCATGTCGATTGGCTCCTAGGAACGTCTGTTGCAGTGGAGGACAGCAAGGGAGACAAGGAAAAGGGGGTGTGGCTGTGAGGGGGCATGATGCCACTGTCATGAAGGGACCCTGCATTTCTAAATTTGCCACTACACCTCTGCTTGCAAGTAGGAAATAGTACTTGATAGAACAGGGATGGGAGACCTGTGGCCCTCCAGATGTTCCTGGATTCCAACTCCCATCATCCTTGACCATTGGCCAGTCTGGCTGCTGGGAGTTCCCAGCATTATAGTCTTTTCTGGTGAATCATGTCTTCTCATTATGTGTCCAAAGTACGATAACCTCAGTTTCATCATTTTAGCTTCTAATGATAGTTCTGCTTTAATTTGTTCTAACACCCAATTATTTGTCTCTTTCACGGTCCATGGTATCTGCAAAGCTCTCCTCCAACACCACATTTCAAATGAGTTGATTTTTCTCTTATCCGCCTTTTTCACTGTCCAACTTCCACATCCACACACAGAGATCATGAATACCATGGTCTGAATGATTTTGACTTTAGTGTTCAGTGATATATCTTTGCATTTGAGGACCTTTTCTAGCTCTCTTCTAGCTGCCCTCCCCAGTCCTAGACTTCTTCTAACTGAACAGTCTTCTTTGGACTGAGGGTTGATCTATTTCAGCTTGCCAACGGTTGGAGCATGCATGTAGGCAAAGGATATTATTATTATTATTAATTGGATTTCTATCTTGCTCTTTTCTCCTGAAGGAGCCCAGGGTGGCAAACGCGTCAGCAAAACTATTTTAACACAACAAAAGGAAAACCATTCTAAAATGTGGGAGATCTGATACACACAGTACCTTCCCATGGTCTTCTAAGTTCATACGAACGCCATCCAGAACAGGTTGTACGCCTTGTCCCAGATCAGCAGAGCCAGCAGCCAATCGCACATCCTCTGAGCAGCACTCGGTGGGAAGTCTCAGTGGCAGAGCACCTGCTTTGCGTGCAGAAGGCCTCGGGGTCAACCCCTGGCATTTCCAGCTAGGCTTGATACTTTGCTTGAAACCCTGGAAATCCAGCCTGCAATAGATGGAGCAAGATTCCGATTCAACTATAAGACAGGTTGCTGTTAAAATCAGCACTTTATGCAGAAGCACGAGGATTGGAATCTTCATTTTATTTTGAAGGAAAGGGCCACAGCTCAGTGCTTTGGGACAGATCCACACCATGCGTTTAGAGCACATCCAATGCACAGTTAAAGCACATGGCTTCCCCCAAAGAATCCTGGGAAATGGAGCTTGTTAGGGTTGCTGGGAATTTGTAGCTCTTTAAGGGGGAAATCACAGCTCCCAGGAGGTGAGTCATGTGAATTGGACGTGCTTTAAATGGATGGTGTGGGTCAGCTCCAAAGATCTATGGAAGGCCCAAGGTTGAGTCCTTAACATCTCCAGGTAGAGCTTGGAAAAGTCTCACCTCTGCAACTCCAGAGAGCTGCTGCCAGTCAGTGTAGACATTACTGAGCTAGATGGACCAGTGGCCTGATTTGGTATATGGCAGATTCCTAGGTCTTATTTAAATCAGCTCATGAGGACCGGAATCTTACTTATATTTAGGGAAAGGACCATCTAGCTTTGTCAGAGCTTGGAAGGTATACTTTTTAAAAAGGAATAGATTACAATGACTGTTACATGGCCCCCAAAAGGAATAAATGATCATTACAATGGCTCTGAAAGGATTACTTTGCTGTTACACAAAAGTAATCACTGCAGTTACAGTTAAGTTGCTTAAAAAAAACCTAGAGTGCCTACAAGGTGCTGGCCTTGGCTGCTGCACACCTAAGTAGCCTAAACCAACATTAAAAATAAACACACACATACAAAGGTAGTAGAACAATTCTTTTTCATCCATAAGATAGGCGGTCTGTCCGCTGGCAAAGGAGGCGGAGAGGGAGGCAGAGGCTACCGCTCAAATCTTTGAGCGTCGAACCAAGTGCAATCCTTGGTTTTTCAATTGCGTCTTAAAAAGGTGTGCTTAAATTTGTATATTTGTTTTTAATTGTTGTAAACCGCCCAGAGAGCTTCGGCTATGGGGCGGTATACAAATGCAATAAATAAATACATGCACAGACATGCTCTCAGCCAGCAAGCGTCGTCTATCTCACTCAGTCGCCACCCGGACTCTCCCCTGCCACCAACTAATGCACACCCACCCAAGCAAACATTTTCCGCTGGGATGCAAAAAAATTAAAACACTGTAAATGCAGCAAAGTAGCCAGGGAGGGAGGTGGAGGCCTCTTCGCGTGCCAAGTGCAAACACAGTATTCACGTATTCTGTCACCTCTATTTATCTCCATTCTGCTGCTGCCTCCTTCATTCATGTTCTTACCCTTGATTTCTTTTAAACAATAGTTTTTCTCCACTCCACCCCCACCTCGCACTCCACCTAGGGTTGCCATATTCCAGTTCCACAAATCCGGGCAGGTTAGTTTGCATATTATGCAAATATTTGCATATTACTTGCATATTATGCAAATATTTGCATATTAATATTTGGATTGTCCAGTTGTTTTGTTTTTGTGCCTAGGAATTACCACCAAAAACTGGGGAAAGATGTGAGAAATCTTTTTTTTTAAGCAACATTTTCAGACTTAAATGCCTAGACTCTAGTTTCCAACACTATGGAGTATTTATTGATTGATTAAGAGAATTTATATCCTGCCCTTTTGCTGTTAAAAACAGAGCTCAGCACAGCTTACAAATATAATAAAAACAATAAAAATACACAATCAATATAAAAACATAATAAAAACACAAAATAGCAACAAACATAAAGTAAGTCAGGGCAGCAGCACGGTTAACCATAACATATACAATATATTTCAGAGATGTGGTGAGTGGAGAAAAACAAGCCAAAATGTTATGAAAAGGAGTCTTTCACACCACATGCTCAGTTCTAAATACTGTTGCAGCAAGTTTTACAAGTTCCTCCAGTATTCCACTGGTGCAGGCACTCAGACATTCAAAGTATCTGTATGTTTCTTAGGTTTTATAAAAGCAGAGCTTTGCTTAACTCAAAATTTCTCAACCACATCTACACAGGTTCCACCTCCATACTCAAAATGAAACTGGGCCTGGAAGTGTGCAACAACCCCACACATACCTTGCTAATTAGATTACCAATGCCAGGATGTCTGTCTTATCGACTACTCTCCTGCTCCCCGGGCATCATGAAAGACCCAGTCCTGGGCTCAGAAAGCAAATAAATATCTGGTCCTCTTCAAAGTATTGATAAGCCTCTTGTTTTAATTGAAATAATAATTATAAATTCTTGTTCTTATCACTAATGGGAGTTAATTATCTTGCATATGCTGCTGTTGCTTCTATGGCTGTAACGGAGTGAGGTTAAAGATAAGTGAAATGCAAATAGGAAAAAAAAACACAGAAGGCAGTAACACTTTCCTAAATGTAATACCATACCAACCACAACAAGATTCCTATGAGTAAGGCAAAAAACTAACCATCTCACAACCAGGATTCCTAACCAAAAACCAAAAATATGATAAATGAAGAAATATTTATATAAGCATGACTATCAAATATATTTATTATTTACACAAACTGTAAAGATATTTATAGTGCAATCCTAAGTTTATTTATTCAGAAGCAAGTCCCAGCGTATTCAGTGGGGCTTACTCAAACAGGGACAGAACTGCAACCTCAAGTGATAAGCAACTTCATTCACACAACCCAAAATTCCAAATCATGCCACTTTACGCTGTTTTGCAACTGTTTATACTTGTTTTATGGTCATTGGATTTTAAATGGCTTTATTTCTTGTTGTGAGCTGCATTGGTTTCCAACCCTACCTCACAGGGGTGTTGGAAAGACTCCATACACACACACGCACACACAGCAGATGTATAAATACATACAGCCCATATAATAGTTTATTGTCAAACCAGTTGGTCATTGCAGAAAAATCAGTATTAGTTTTTAAAAAATCAGTATTACTTTCCTACAGAATAAAAACTGTAATACCTAAGTAAGCCCTGCCTACTTGCTTTAAAATTGGACTGGAGACAGAAAGAGTTAGAACACAAACATAATTCTTTTTTACATTCACTCCAAAGTCCCATTGATTTTGAGCACATTCATAACATGTCTACTCAAAGTAAGTCCTATTGAATTAAATGGGATTTACTTTGGGCATATGGGATTAGCATTGCTTTTACAAAAAGCAAGTATTGGGAAGGTTTTCAAAACACTGCCCAAGCTCTGACTCCTGCACACAAGAGGAAAAAAAACTGAAATGTATATACTTACCCAATTTATGAGATTTTCAGATAAACAGGGGTGGAGGGTGTGAAACCACCATTTTGTTTTCTAGACGCTGCCTGAGGTCAATGAAACTGAAACACAATCCCTGATTGGCTGCAATGCTGAACGGGCGGGGTTAAAGCTACAAAGTGCTATAGTACAGTACCGTTTAAAGAAAGATTTAACAGTCGAGGGGGGTGGCTGACGTTTTTATGTATATCTCGAGAACCGGACCACCTAGAAACTTTTTTTTTTTTTTAATTAAAGCTGAGAATCCGGGCCATGTAAGGGACTAGCCGGGCGCCGGGTGGCATGCACAGAATCCGGGTAAAACCCAGCTATCCGGGCAATATGGCAACCCTAACTCCACCCCCTCCCTCGTTGCCTCCTAAACACCCACAGAGCACAAGGGAAGAGCGACGCTGCGCAGAAGCCCAGTTTGAGGTGCATGATTGTCATCTGCAAGTCAGCGGAGCATAGAATCATAGAGTAGTAGAGTTGGAAGGGGCCTATAAGGCCATCCAGTCCAACCCCCTGCTCAATGCAGGAATCCAAATCAAAGCATTCCTGACAGCTGCCTCTTGAAGGCCTCCACTGTCAGAGAGCCCACTACCTCTCTAGGTCATTGGTTCCATTGTCGTACAGAAGACTTCCCTTGCTCCCCGCCCCCAGTAAGCCCCCAAAGTAATGCCGGAACCATTACAATTACTCCTCAAAAGCAATAAAGTTACTCCTTGCTGTATTACAATCAGAATGTAACAAAATTACCCACTCGTTCCTCAACAAAGTAATAAATGACAAGTAATTCGGTTTTTGCAACTGCTTCCAGGCTCTGAGCTCAGCAGCAGGGCCCGTGCTTTGCATGCAGAACGTCCCACATGCAATCACTCCCCAATGGTAGGGCTGGGAATGGCCCCTGCCTGAAACCCCAGAGAGCTGCTGCCAGTCAGTGCAGACAATACTGAGCTAGAAGGACCAACGGTTGCCTTAGGATTGTGCAAGTATTAGCGCACACATCTAGTGCTAAAGAAATGTGTAGATTATCTTGGAAACATCAGGGGGATAGAATGCCCCTAAATAAGTAATAATAAATTGTGTTGTTTCAGCCCCGGCTTCTCCCACAGCCCCCGCTAACCCCAACTGAAAATTTAAAAGCTATTTGCTGTACCGGCACAAAGGTTTATAATAAGCCTTTTACGATGTACCTTCCCATCTGCCCGGTTTGAGAGCCCAGGCAGTGGCGGTAGAAAGCCATAATACCAATGCAAACATCTCCTTGTGTTTATAAGCCTATTAGGAGGGCTTATGTAATTTGCCGTCTCTGCGTTACGTATCTCAATAAGGCATCGCTTTCCTGAGCGAGATGAAAGGAGGTGGTGTGTGCATGTGTGGAAGGGATGGAAAGTTCTGTCCATTTTTCAGACTTAAATTCGCTTCTCCACAGATCTGCAGCCATGGAACTTTGCCAGAGTTTTAGTGCGAATGTCTCCTAACAAACCCATTTCTGTAGGCGGTTTTGACTCATATACACATTTCAGCAAGCCATTTTGCCCAACAGAATGCATTTTGGTACGTTATTTTCACCAATACATTCATTTTTACGCACATTTCCCCCGAATATATGCATTTTTGGGAACATTGCTTGGGTGGCGAGCTGCATCGTACAATTTGAATAAGTGTGAATTTCGAAGGATGGCTGTGTTTTGGATCTCATATTGTTTTGGAAAGTGTGAATTTGATAGAGTCTACTTGAAATGCCAGCTGAATTTAAATTCTCACCCATTCCTAGAGTGTGGAGGCTCTACAGTAAAGGCAGGCTCCCTCCGAACGCACATTTGCAAAAAAGGCATACACCTGTTTTGTCATGGTAGATCTGGACGGGTGAATCGATTTCAGTAGTTCTGTGTTTGCAATTTTGCCTAATTTACCTATTTTTGCAAAACAATTTCCCCTAAGATACACATTTCTGCAAAACAATTTCCCCCAAGATACATTTTTGCAAAACAATTTCCCCCAAGATAGACATTTTTGCAAAACAATTTCCCCTAAGATACACATTTTTGCAAAACAATTTCCCCTAAGATACACATTTTTGCAAAACAATTTCCCCCAAGATAGATATTTTTGCAAAACAATTTCTCCCAAGATAGACATTTTTGCAAAACAATTTCCCTGAATACAATGCATCTTTGTTTGCTTGTTAAATGCATACCTTGCCTTTCCTTCCACTATATACATCATCATCACCGTAATTATTACTAATATTCAGACTTTAATGCTCATGTCGCTCTAATATGTGCAACACATTCCTTGGCTGGAAAACTGCATTGCTAACTTTGGAGAAGAGCACATTTCGAAGGACAGCTATGTTTCACTTCTGCATATCCTTTGGGAAAGCGCAAGTTTGCTAAGTTCACTTTTAAATGCAAACAAACAAATTTATACTCCATCTTTAGACTGGACATGTAGAAGGGATCCTTGTGCAAAGTGTGTGTTTGTGTGTGTGTGAGATGCAGCACTGAAGACACACACTGTGTACGAGCGGGTCCAGCAGAACACAACTTCTTGAGAAACTTGTTTTTGAAAAACCAAACAAGTACAAACCAAGTTGCTAGCTCTCATGACTGCATTCATCCCTTCAGAAGGATCTGCTGGAATCTCAGAGGGGCAGTTAGATAAAATGGATAGGGGATCACCCTTGGTCCTTCCCTGTAGGAATAACCATGCAGAAGAAATTATACAATATGTTAAGACCCAATCGCAGAATTAAACAAATCACAGGATCCCAGCTTTCTTTAGGATTTATTTATTGTTCTTTTGTAATGGGACAGAGCTTAAACTCTGGTGAGCAACATTAACAGCTACAAGAAGCAATTCTCAAAACTGGGGTTCCAAAATACACCCACCGAGGAGGCTGTCTGCTGTCTCTCTGGATGAGTTACTGGGTGGAGCTGCTCTGTCTCTTCTGGGTTTACAAGCACCAGACTGGCCCTGCACTGTCGCCTTACTTCCCTTCATTTCTATCCCCTCCCCATGTGCTTTGGATGTATGCGCTGCAAAAGCTTGTGATGTCCTTACCTGCATGTTCAAAGAGGCGGCTGAGCTGATTAATCCCACAGAGCTGCTAATACCAGAAGCCTAAAATAGTTTGGGTAAACTATCACTAGGGCACCAGGCAGAGAGGCTCTACCATGGCTTTTGACACCTGAGATGTAGGCTTCCTGCTCCTGTGATTGTCATTTGTTTTCTTTGTTTTTAATACTGAATTTTAAACTGTTGTAATCCGACCTGGGACCTGGTGGTGAAGGGCAGGTAATAAATATAATAAAATCATCATCATCTGAGAATCCTAGAATCATAGAGTTGGAAGGGGCCTCGAAGGCCATCTAGGTCACCTCCCTGCTCAGTGCAGGAAGCCAAATCAAAGCATCCCCGACAGGTGGCTGTCCAGCTGCCTCTTGAAGGCCTCCACTGTCGGAGAGCCCACTACCTCTTCAGGTAATTGGCTCCATTGTCGTATGGCTCTAAACAGTTAAGAAGTTTCTCCTGATGTTCAGCCGAAATCTGAACATCACAGCCCATTATTTATTATTTATTTATTTATTGTATTTGTATACTGCCCCATAGCCGAAGCTCCCTGGGCGGTTTACAAGCTCTCTGGGCTGTTATTCCGTGTCCTGCACTCTGGGATGATCGAGAAGGGATCCTGGCCCTCCTCTGTGTGACAACCTTCCAAGTACACAAAGAGTGCTATCCTATCTCCCCTCAGTCTTCTCTTCTCCAGGCTAAACAGGCCCAGTTCTTTCTGTTTCTACTCACAGGGCTTTGTTTCCAGTCCCCTGATCATCTTTGTTGCCCTCCTCTGAGCCTGTTCCAGTTTGTCTGCATCCTTATTTATTTATTTATTTATTTTATTTATTTATATACCGCCCTAAGCCCAAGGGCTCTCTGGGCGGTGTACATAAAATAAAGCAATCAGGAATATATAAATACAATAATACAATAAAATCAAGGCAACAAAGGTAAACAAAAATAATCAAACAGGAGCAAAATACAACACTACATATAATAAAACGCATTAAAATGCCTGGGAATATAAAAAGGGTTTCACCTGGCGCCGAAAAGATAGCAGCGTCGGTGCCAGGCGCACCTCATCGGGGAGACCATTCCATAGTTCGGGAACCACAACCGAAAAGGCCCTATTTCTAGTCACCACCCTCCGAGCTTCTCGATGGGATGGTACTCGGAGGAGGGCCTTAGATGTTGAGCGCAGTGTACGGGTAGTTTCATATTGGGAGAGGCGCTCCACCAGGTATTGCGGTCCCATGCCGTGTAAG
This sequence comes from Rhineura floridana, assembly GCF_030035675.1. Taxonomy (NCBI): domain Eukaryota; kingdom Metazoa; phylum Chordata; class Lepidosauria; order Squamata; family Rhineuridae; genus Rhineura; species Rhineura floridana. Next base: position 7,681,833 of record NC_084497.1, on the reverse strand, counting down.
GCTTTATAGGTCAAAACCAGCACTTTGAATTTAGCCCGGAAACAAATAGGAAGCCAGTGCAGACGAGCCAGAACGGGTGTAATATGAGCGGACCTTCTTGTCCACGTCAACAATCTGGCCGCTGCATTCTGGACTAACTGTAGTTTCCGAACTGTCTTCAAGGGCAGCCCAACGTAGAGCGCATTGCAGTAGTCCAATCTAGAAGTTACCAGAGCATGAACGACTGAGGCGAGGTCGTCACTGTCCAGATAGGGACGTAGCTGGGCTACCAATCGGAGATGGTAGAAAGCATTCCTTGCCACTGAGGCTACCTGAGCCTCAAGAGACAAGGAAGAGTCGATAAGAACTCCCAAGCTACGAACCTGTTCTTTCAAGGGGAGTGTAACCCCGTCCAGAACAGGGTGAACATCCACCATCTGGGCAGAAAAGGCACTCACTAACAGCGTCTCGGTCTTGTCTGGATTAAGCTTCAGTCTGTTAGCTCCCATCCAATCCATTATCGCAGCCAGGCAACGGTTTAGTACGTTAACAGCCTCACCTGAAGAAGATGAAAAGGAGAAATAGAGTTGCGTGTCATCAGCGTACTGGTGACAACGCACTCCAAAACTCCTGATGACTGCACCCAGCGGCTTCATGTAGATGTTGAAAAGCATGGGGGACAGAACCGATCCCTGCGGGACTCCACAATGGAGAGTCCAGGGTATCGAGCAATGTTCCCCAAGCACTACCTTCTGGTGGCGACCCACCAAGTAGGAGCGGAGCCACTGCCAAGCAGTACCCCCAACTCCCAACTCCGTGAGTCTTCCCAGAAGGATACCATGGTCGATGGTATCAAAAGCAGCTGAGAGATCAAGGAGAATCAACAGGGTCACACTCCCCCTGTCCCTCTCCCGACAAAGGTCATCATACAGGGCGACCAAGGCTGTTTCGGTACCAAACCCAGGCCTAAAACCGGATTGAAACGGATCGAGATAATCAGTGTCATCCAAGAGCCCCTGGAGCTGGCCGGCCACCACCCGCTTCAGAACCTTGCCCAGGAACGGAACATTCGCCACAGGTCTATAGTTGTTCAAGTTATCTGGGTCCAAGGAGGGTTTCTTCAGGAGTGGTCTCACTACCGCCGCTTTTAAGCAGTCAGGGACCACTCCCTCTCGCAAAGAGGCATTGATTACCTCCTTGGCCCAGTCGGCGGTTCCGGTCCTACCAGCTTTCACCAGCCAAGAGGGGCAAGGATCCAGCACTGACCTGAAGTGTGGTGTCCAGAACTGGACGCAGTACTCAAGATGAGGCCTAACCCTTGCCAAATCGAGGAGAGCTAGTACATCATGCGATTTGGAAACTGTACTTCTGTTAATGCACTGTCATCATCATTATAGTGGTCACTCCCAGGAGCCAGCATGACCAATGGTTAGGGACAATTATGAGAGTCAGAGTCCAGCAATGTCTGGAGAACCGCACATATTCCCAAGCTTTGTTCTAAGTAGCACTGCTCTCCAGAGCACACAAGAGATGGAGGAATGCCTCTATTTAGAAGAGGCATTCCCTCCAGAGAGAGGAAGGGTGCCTCTTCTTAGATCAGGGATGGGGGAGGACTACATCTGTGGCCATCCAAGTATTGTTGGACTCCAACTGTCAGCAGCCAACGTGGCCAATGGTCAGGGATGATGGGAGTCTACCAACGTCTGGAGAGCACCATGTTGGCTATCCCTGGTACACAGCAAAGATCTCAACATGCAGAGAGGGATGAGAGTTTGTGAACAGACCGGCTCAAGCGTCCCAAGTCCCTTCGGGAGGTTGGCCAAGTAACTTGGGCTCAAAGGTATGGCAAGGTCAAAAGAGGCATGGGACGGATCGCATGTCCCCCTCTTTTGGGTTATAGCAGGGCTTGGGACATTTTTCAGCCTGAGGGCCGTATTCCCTTTAGGGGGCCACACACCAGTAGGGGCTGAATGCCGACTCACCTCTGTATGTGTGTGTACACATGGATGAAAAATCAGAAAAGGAAGGATGGGATGGAGCAGGGATGGAAAGATCTGTCCCTTTTGCTTCTCTCTGTTCCTTGTTTTTCCAACCTTAAATTCAGTTCTCCACATTGCTGTAGCAATTTGCAATTATTTTTAAATCCTCATGAAAAATCTTCAGCATTTTATTGCAAATTTCTTCTCATAAACACATTGTTGCAAGGAGCTTTGACTAATATCGTGCATTTTTGTACTTTGTTTTCGCTCCATAGATTCACTTTTCTGTACTCTTTCCCCAAAGATATGCATTTTTTTTGTAAACACTGGTTCCCTGGAGAATTGCATTGCAAAATTTGGATAGGCACAAATTTCGACGGACGGCTGTATTTTGAGTCTCATATTGTTTTGAAAAATGAAATGGACAGCCTTCAAGTCGATCCCGACTTATGGTGACCCTATGAATAGGGATTTCATGGTAAACGGTATTCAGAAGGGGTTTCCGATTGCCTCCCTCTGAGGCTAGTCCTCCCCAGTTGGCCAGGGCCTGCTCAGCTTGCCACAGCTGCACAAGCCAGCCCCTTCCTTGTCCGCAACTGCCAGCTGGGGGGCAACTGGGCTTCTTGGGACTATGCCACTTGCCCAAGGCTGCACAGGTGGCAGGGCACATAACCCCTGAGCCACTCACTGTGGGGTGACCTTTAGCTGGCCCTTGAGACACAAGCAGGGATTTGCACTCGCAGACTCTGGACTCCCAGCCAGGCTCTCCTCCCCACTGTGCTATACCAGTTGTCATATTATTTTAGAAGGTGCAAATTTGATAGAATCAGCTTTACGTGCAAACTGAATTGAACTTTAAAGCCTTAAAAAAATAAGATGCTTTTAAAGATGCTTTGTTTTAATGTGTTTTTAAGGATGCTTGGTTGTAATACATCATCAAGTCTGTTTTTATGATGCTTTAGAGTGTATTTAGTGCTTTTGCTTGCCGCCCTGGGCTCCTACTGGGAGGAAGGGTGGGATATAAATCTAATAAAGATCCCTAGAATGGCAAATATTGGATGTGGGTGTGGCTGGCTGGCTGGAACCCCAAAGCTCCCCCTTGTAAATAAATAAATAAAATTAAAATTAAAACACAAACTCCAAGCCATAGAACCAGGACAGAGATTTCTCTGGGACCAGGGCCCTCCAAAAGTCCTAGACAGTTGCAAGCGATGCATTTGTGTCCCAGGGATTGTTTGCAGCCGGTGGGTTGAAACCAGCTAAACCAACGCACCCTTCTTGGCTGACCTCAGCGCAGGTTAATCCCCGGCCTTGGGAGGGTGAAAGGGATTGTGTCTTCTTAACACACTGCTCCACTGAGCCTTTCTAACCGAGGTTTCCTGGGAGCTATGCAAGGCCTGGTAAACCGCTTCCTTGGCTGGCCCTCTGGAAAGACAGCAGGCTAGGGCTTAACAGTATATATAGCCAAACCATCGACTCGGCTGTCACCCGCTGAGCTGGCTGTCTCAAGAGAAATGACCTTGTTTCGTTTTCACTGCCTGGCCTGAGAAAGTGGGGATGGCAACGGCTGCAACACTTGCGGCCACTGCCTAGCTGAGGAGGACGCGATAGAATAGCATAGTAGAGTTGGAAGGGGCCTATAAGGCCATCAAGTCCAACCCCCTGCTCAATGCAGGAATCCAAACAGGGTTTATAAACAGGGCAGAGAGAGCAGGTAGGAAATCGATCCCAAACATGGAGGATAAGGCTATCAACGGCTACCAGCCATGATGGCTCTGCTCTGCTAGGGACGGGTGAGAATTTCGCATTTCAAGCAGAACTGATCAAATTCGCGCTTTCCGAAACACAGCCGTCCTTGTCAATTTGCATGTATTAGAACATTGGGATGCAGTTCGCCAACTCAACAATATTTACAAGAATTAATATATATATGGGGAAAGTGAGCATAAAAATGAATGAAAAAATGAAATGGGCTGCCTTCAAGTTGATCCCAATTTACAACGTCCTTATGAATAGGAATTTCATGGTAAGTGGTATTCAGAGGGGGTTTCCGATTGCCTCCCTCTGAGGCTAGTCCTCCCCAGCTGGCTAGGGCCTGCTCAGCTTGCCACAGCTGCACCAGCCAGCCCCTTCGTGGTCCGCAACAACCAGCTGAGGGGCAACTGGGCTCCTGGGGACTATGCAGCTTGCCCAGGGCTGCACAGGTGGCAGGGCACGTCACCCCTGAGCCACTCCCTGTGGGGGTGATCTTTAGCCGGCCCTTGAGACACAAGCAGGGATTTGAACTCGCAGCCTCTGGACTCCCAGCCAGGCTCTCCTCCCCACTGTGCTATACCAGCTGTCTTAAAAAAAAAAAGAGTCAAAATAACATGCAAAAAGGCATGATGTGATGAGATACGGCTTGCAAAAACATTAGAAAAGGGAGAAAGAGAGAAAACTGAAACGGAGAGATCTTTCCATCCCTATGCCTCTGTAGTTGCTGCAAACCGCAGGAGGGGAGAGTGCTCTTGCACTCGGGTCCTGCTTGTGGGCTTCCCAAAATGCGTACCCGGTTGGCCATGGTGAGAACAGGAGGCTGGACTAGATCGGCCCCTTTGGCCTGATCCCTGGGCGTGCGCTTCCGTGCCAGTCGCCCTCCGGGCCGACCCTAGACAGAGGTTGCGTGCTACCTCGGCCTGCGGAACCCGCGGCCACAAGATGTGAGCAACAGGCGCTGGCTGCGAGGGCTTTAGAAAGGGGTCGGGCAAATTCGCAGAGGGAAGAAGCTCAGGATCCATCAGCCAGGGCAGTTAAACGGGACTTCAGCTTCTGAATATTGGGCGCTGGCCACAAAACCTTTCTGCATCCACGTCCACTTGGCCACTATGAAAATCGGGAGTCTGGACTAGACGGGCTTTTATATGCTTATGAGCAGGGATACGGAGCTCGAGGATCAAACTGCGGCCCTCCAGGCCTCTCTCTCTGGCCCTCAGAACTCTACCCAGGCCACACCCCTCCCTCACCCTGCTTTGCACCCTCATTGAGTGTTCCTGCCTGCCTGGGCTGCGGCCTTGAATTTTTATCATGCCTTTCCCGCTGCAGAAGGCGAGATGGTGTTGCTCACTCAATTTTCTTCGCTTTGGTGCAAAACCAGGATATTTAAAGTGGGGGGGGGGCGTGAGCACACAACACGCTGTGTTTTTTTATACTTCTTGTAAAAGTGGCATATAATTATCCCATGTTTTACAGGCTCCATAAGCAAGACCAAGGTCCAACACTTATAAAACATGCCCTTCACATTTACCTGGACTTCAGCTGCCTTGGGGGGGGGGAACCCAACAAAACTAGCTAAACAATGTTTTAAATGTGCACTGCTTGGAGTAGCGCATGTGATATTTGCTGAGCCTTAATTTGTATCCTGTGGCTTATCGCTTTTCCACGGGGCAATCGTTTGGATTTCTCCGATACAGACCCTTCAGGCTGTTCCCAGGTTCTCAGGGCGTGCTCAGAGGCACAGCCTCTGGTGTGTCCTGTGCTGTTTTGGGACACAAACCCCAAAGACACACACACCACCCTGAGGAAAGGTAGTCTGAATGCAGTAAAGCAATTCTTTGTCTTTTTTGCAGTCCATGGTATGCGCAAAGCTCTCCTCCAACACCACATTTCAAATGTGTGGATTTTTCTCCAAAGTGTTTCTGCAGTCTTTTTATCATCACAACTTCCTTGTAAGGTTGAACATAGTGCAACTTTAGCAAAACAACGAAGACAACAGCGCCAACGTCTTCACAACCAACAAATTTATTAGGACGTAAAGCTGCCGTGGGCTAGAGTCCGCTCTACCAGATGCATTGTTCTTGGTAATCCATGAAAAGCTTATGCATTAATACCGTTTGGGATTGGAGGTTGGGATAGATGATTTCTTTGGATCCCCTTCAAGCCTGTGATCTTATATCTGGAAGTTGGGGATATGCAAGGAAGAAATCTGCTGCACCGGTCAGACTAGTTTCCTTTGTTAAGCTAGTGTGTGAGCTAATGGGTTTGTCAAGTGGACACCATTAGCATATGTAAGAGTATAGCACACAAAGATCCTGTGGCAATTGGATCTCTTTCTGGAGAAAGGCCCTGCTCATAATCCCCATTCTTCTTGGAGATCACTCGTGACCCAGTAAGATTGTTTTCCAAAATGTCGTCTGAATCTGTATCCACCGCTATGTACCAGACCATGACTGGTGTTTCAGGGATTGCTTACTGACGAGGAAACTAGGGATGGATCTGGCAATTTCTGTCGTCTCAGGTTCTCATTTTCCCAAACTTATATTCAGTTCTGCCACAATTTGTTTGTTTTAAATCCTCATGGAAGTTCTTCAGCATTATAGCGCACGTCTCCTAATGAACATGGTTTTCTATGCAGTTTTGACTAACCATGGCTGTGCTTTGATTCTCATACTATATCAGAAAGTGCAGATTTGATAAATTCGTCTTCAAATACATCCTGACCCAAATTTCTCGCCCATCGCTAGGGAAGACCCTTTACTCATGACTATGGGTGCACAGACGCAGGCCACATTTTCGATCTTCGGCACGGACATGGACCTTTTGGCAGAGGTGTTCTCGAGGAGGTGATGGCACAACCTTTGACATCTCCAAAGGTTCTCCAAAGCTGGTCTCGTTCCAGAGGGCACTCAAGGCCATCCTTAGCACTGGGATAGGGGACCCTGTTTACTTCTCAAGGTCCTCAACTTGTGGGGTGTGTGGTTCATCCTCTGAGGACTCCGTGTTTGACATCACGTCAGGACCAGGCATGACAGCCAGGTCCAAGGCTGGCCAATGGGAGTGTCTGAGGTGCGGCAAACTTGTGGAACTCCGCACATGCACACACGTACAGAGGTGGCAATGAGGGCCGAACACTTGCATAGCTTCACAAAAAAGATTTGAACAAAACCCACTGGAAATTGACACCACGGACATGACAGTGGGAGGGGAGGGGGAGAAAGAGGTGATGATGGTGGTAAAAAATGGCAAACGTGATTATACAATACAGTATTCTGGATGGGACTGTTATCCAGTGTAATGACATCAGCTCTTTCTAACGCACGCATGCACACCTTCCCTATCACAATCTTCAGGCCACGAAGGAAGCCTTGTTAAAAATGAACGGGGCGTAATAATTCGTGGGACAAGAAGAAAGCCCTTTCCTGCAATTTACACATTCCTTTGCTGCGATAACGCCATGAATATTTCAAAAAGAAGCAGGCATTAAAGTTGCATGATTATGCGAGGAAGAGCCTGTTTAATAGGATGTTACACAGAAACGGGCCTCGTGGCAGGCCATGCACGAAAATCCCCAGAAGGTAAATGTGGGCTCCTTTTCTCACTGACCAATCCCTGAATGTCGGCCCCTCCGCAACCCCCCCCAAGATAGGCCATAGGGGAGGGCCCGGCAGCCAATCAACTCCCAGCGCGTGTTGTTCACTTTTCAGCTCGAGGGCCGCATTTCCTTTTGGGCAACCTTCGGAGGGCCGCGTGTCAGTGACAGGCCAGAGGCAAAAGTGGACGGAGCGACAAATGTCAATGTTTTTTAAACATGCGTCTCTGTTAGAAAAGCTTTTTAATTTTTCTTTTAACAATCGGTTTCTAACCCTTTTTAAAAGATGTTTTTAAAGCTTTTAAAAATGTTTTTAACATTTTTGTATTTTAAGGCCTGTTTTTATGTCGTTTTAAAGTGTTTTTTCGCGTTTCTGTTTGCCGCCCTGGGCTCCTGCTGGGAGGAAGGGTGGGATATAAATCAAATAATAAATACAATAAAATAAATAAATGTTACTTTTGTACAGTAGACTAGTGCCTGTCTACACACACTTAAACGCCCTTCTGTGGACACTATTCGGGCAAGCGTCTGAGTTTGAGGACACACTTCCAGCCAGCCAAAAACACTCAGGCAAGTGGAGAGGGTGTGTGGCCTGGATAGAGTCCCAGGGGCCAGGTGGAGACCCTGGAGGCCACATTCAATCCTGGAGCCTGAGCTTCCCTGCCATACTGGCTCAGAGCAGGAATTCTGCTCCCACTTAGAGAGGATTTTGAAATATGCATTATATATAATAATCATCAAAGGAACCAAGGACGCTGCTTTGTATCAAGTCAGGCCATTGGTCCATCGAGCTCAGCACTGCCTACACTGACAGGCAGCGGCTCTCCATGGTTTCAGGCACAGGACCTTCCCAGTCCTCCCTGGAGATGCCGAGGGTCGAACCCGGGACCTTACCCAGACAAGGCGTGCACTCCGTCGCTGAGCTACATCCCTTCTCACATCTTGGCGATCACTCGTGACCGGGTAAGATTGCCTTCCAAAATACCGTCTTTAACAATGGATCCGTCTGAATCTGTATCCACCGCCGATGTGCCAGGCCGTGACTAGGGGCTTCTGGATTTCACAGTCCTGACCCAGTTGCCATTTGCCAATTGCCACGGCACTTTTGCTATGTGCGTGAATTTGTTTTATGTGGGGAGATCGGCGCACCACGATCAACACACAATCTTGAAAAAAAAAGGCATGGGTACCATGACGATTGGAAGTCCTTTATCTGCTGCAGTCTTCATCCGCCTTCACAGCCGTTGTAACATACGCATTGTTATCCTCCACCTGTTCTGCCATTGTGGACTTTCTTGGATCGTTCTTTGTCTGGTTCCTCTCCCTTGACCTGACCGCCATGGGTGACCCTGCTGAGAGTACATGACTCCTGACGGCATCGCTCACAGGAACACGCAAGCTCACTCACCACTGCAAGGTGACGAGCCAGCGAGGGGATCTTCTCACATAACCCTCATCCGAAAAACATCTAATTATTTACAGCAGGCGTCCCTCAGTTTCCTCCCGTCAGCTGTGGTTCAAAGAGTGCGATCCTATCTCCCCTCAATCTTCTCTTCTCCGGGCTAAACATGCCCAGTTTTTTCAGTCTCTCCTCATAGGGCTTTGTTTCCAGTCCCAATCATCCTCACTGCCCTCCTCTGAACCTGTTCCAGTTTGTCTGCATCCTTCTTGAAGTGCGGAGACCAGAACTGGATGCAGTACTCAAGATGAGGCCTAACCAGTGCCAAATAGAGGGGAACTAATACTTCACACGATTTGGAAACGATACTTCTGTTAATGCAGTGACAGCATTAAGAATTCAGAGCGGATATATGCACGTGAGGGAGGAAGGGGCTGAAACATCAACAGGCAAATGAGCGATCAGCGCGGCGGCCATCTTGCTGTGCCCCAAACGCCTCTTGACGTAGGTCCCCGGTGGCCATTTTGGATGTCCGTAAATAAATGACGAGACGCACGTAGGGTTTGTGAGGGGATTAATTGGCCGGCTTGGAGGGAAGGAGTGTAGGAAGGGCACCCTGACACCAGACAACGTCCCTTGGTGGTGCCCCTTTGATACACCGCCGTGGGCTACATAGGGGCCAGAGCTTGGCAAAGTTACTTTTTTGGACTACAACTCCCATCAGCCCCAGCCAGCATGGCCACTGGATTGGGCTGATGGGAATTGTACTTCAAAAAAAAGTAACTTTTCCAAGCTCTGGGGGCCACCCTAACAACAGTGCTGGCATTGGGGGAAGAGAGTTTGTTTAGCACTGCATAAAACAGGGATTGGTGGGGGACACTTGGGTCACTCTGACTCCCATCAGCCCCAGTCAGAGTAGCCAACAGTCAGGGATGATGGGAGTTATAGTCCGGCAATATCGGGAGGGCCCCAGGCGCCCCAGGAACAGAACATGGCAAGGAAGAGCCCAAAAGGTCCACTGAGGCCAGCATCCTCTTTTCGACAAGGCCAGCCAAGAAAGGTCCTTCCGCGTGGATGCCCCTGCAGGGGTAGACTTCTGCTGAACATGGAGGATCTAGCCACGCTTAACCTATCCGCCATGAGGGGAGGCCAATCTTCCAGCAAACCCAACTGCCGCCATCATATCTCACGTCCAAAAGTGTTAAGAATCACTTTGCTGGACAGCGGTGGCGGCGGAGGGTGGCGGGGCAGAAGGCAGGGAGCCCAAGCAGTAGCCGGAGCCAGAGCAAATGAGAGGCGGAGCCAACTCATTCTAGTTATGTACCCGCCTTCTTCCTTGTCAAGTTCTCCAAGGGGCGACCCTGACACTAAGGAGGAGGAGACGGAAATTGACGGGCACTGGCTGTAAGTAGGAAGCCAGGAAGACTGCAGGTGGCTGAGTTTCATAGAATAGTAGAGTTGGAAGGGGCCTATAAGGCCATCCAGACCAACCCCCTGCTCAATGCAGGAATCCAAATCAAAGCATTCCTGACAGATGGCTGTCCAGCTGCCTCTTGGTCGGGCAGTGCCCGCTGTGCCCAAATGGGCCAGCCTGCACTGCTGGGCAGGACCCAGACCACCCCAAACTGGCCCAGTGTTCCACTTCTGCCGGTGGCCAGGCCAGTACCTCCAGCAATCACAGGCCATGAAGGGGATTAGGTCCACCCCTCCATCGTTTCTCCAGAAGGAGTGGTCGGTGGAGGTAGACTGCTACTGAACACAGAGGTTCAACTTTTTTAAAAAAACAATGGTACAGGCCCTCCATGCTGGCGCACACATTCTAAATGGAAGGAAGAAAACCAATTCACCTCCCAGCGCAAAACCGAACAAAAAGAGAGAGCCGCGCAGACGCACACGAGCCGCCCTACAAACACACATCTTAGATTTGTTCCGCCTCGCAAGGCTTTTCCCCCCTCTTTCGCTCTGTCCCCCACCCCACCATAGTTTGAGGACGGTCCCCCCACAGAGCAAAGGCCTTTTCTTCCTCGCAGACCCCCTGCCTGACGGTGAGGCTGGGAAAAGAGGCCCGTCTTCCGCTCAGCACGCTATTATTTGGTTGCAAATGGTTTAATTTCATCAACAAGACATATGTGCGGGTGCGTTGTTGCTGTTGCTGCTGATGAAAAATGGCCTTTTCCACTCTCTCTCTCTCCAGGGTGTTTTTTTTTTTTGTACGTGCGGCCAATCTCGGGCCCTATTCATCCATCGCCACGGCAACCAGGTTCCATCAATGGACACAGGTGACAATTAGAGATGGGAGCGGGGGGGGGGGCGGCGGCAGAGAATGGCAAGGCCGCTTTTCAAAAGTGCCATCTTTTCCCCGAACGACTTGAATTAGCCTCATTATTTCCTCTTTTGCCCCCCCATGGCTGATGCGCTACCCAATTCGCCTTACATAAAGGGCTTGCAGGCTCAATTTGGCGGCTCAGAGTGACCTCAAAACTTGCGGTGTCTGGAAGATAACAATGCCACTGCGCCAGAAACAGGTCACGGGGGCACCACCGGCAAGTCACTGCAGAACGAGGGATATGCCATAAAGTGAGGGCAACGGAGAGTTGAGTTCCATGTTCGCCCTGCTCAGAGCAGACCCACGGAAATCAATGGCCCTAAGTGTGTTGTGCCCACAATGTCCAAAATGCGTGGCAGAATGCCACAGGGCAACCAACCACAAAGTTCTGACTTCAGAGGGATTAAGATCCCACTAATGTCTACACCCATTGAAATCAAGGGACCTAAGTTAGCCAAGGTCAGCAGTGTCAATGGGGCTACGCTGAGTAGGGCAACCATTGGAGACAACCCATACGGAGTAGTCAAATTCGGGAGAAAGGAGCCTGAAAGGCTAGCTTCCTAGGCCAACCAAACCTGCCCGCGCTTTGATTCCCACAATCTTGGGCACGTGTGAGCTCAGCAAGACGACGCCAGTGGTACAAAAGGCTGGAAACAGCTCAAGTGAGTGGTGGTGTGTGTCACAGGGGAGTTAAAAAAAAAAAATCCTCTGCTCAGCTACCCAAACGACAACATCCCATTCTCCCTTGCTGCACCGTATAACTGCAAGCCCCTTCCCAGTGCCCCATAGATCAGCAGCCTTAATGACTCCTCCCATTCCTTTCACTGCCCCATATCCCTGCAACCTTTCTGCAGAGCCGTGTAAATCCACAATAATGGCTCCTTCAGGCGTGTAGTCATCAAGGGCCGTGGGGGGGGGGGTTGTAGACCTGTTACTTGTTTGGAAGCAGCTTCTCAGCCGGGTTCCTCGGTACAAGCCAATCAGTATGAAAAGGGAGCATGTTAGCCACTGTGAAGTGTCTTCTCACTTGGCTAACAATAAGCTTCTTTGCCCTTTCTTGCTTATTGGAGCCAATCAGAGTGAAAAGAGGTCATGTCAGCTGCTGAGAATGCTCTTCTCAGTAGCTAACACACAGCCCCTTTCATGCTCCTAAGAATGCCTGTTGTAATGGAGTGTGGGCCCGTGAGATGAGGAAAAGTGGAAAAGGGTGTGTGTCTGTGAGATGGTGTGGTGTGACTATCATGAAGGGACCCTGCGCTTCTTAATTTGCCACTCCGCTACTGGAGTCCACCCATTTCCCCTTGCTGCCCAGTACACCTGCAGCCCCATCCATAGATCAGCAACTAGAATGACTCCACCCATTCTCCTTTACTGCCCCACTTACCTGCAACCTTTTCGCAGAGGTGTCCTTCAGATCCCTTCTCAAAGTTCACCTTTTCTGTGAAGATCACACGAAGACTCTGCCTGCAAGGAGCCTGCAATTAAAAGTTGACCTTTGGGAAAACAAAGCTATCCTCCCAAGAGTGCGGTGGCAAATTTAGAAGTGCAGGGTCCCTCCCACAGCCACTCCTCCTGCTAAGATTGTACGATAAAATTGGCTTTCCTACTTTGTTTGGAGAACTTTCCCTTACTGATGCATTGCAACAATCAATCCACATATCGGAGTGTTGCCTTTCAGCTAGATCTACTTTTTTGTATGCACATATATGGGCAAATGTACTAAGAGGCTGTACAGTAAGGAATTTCCTTTGGTGAGTTTCCCTTCTTGGTTGCCATACTAAGGGGGAGTGTGTTAGCTACTGAGATGAGTCTTCTCAGTGGCTGACTCGCCTCCTTTCACTCTGGCTGCAATCAACAGGAAAGGGCACTGAAGACATGGGGACCCTGCTCCCCCAAAAAGTAAGGCCCTGGATGATTACACCCCTGGCCCCTAAAGACTGTGGTTTGTGTGTGTGTATATTTTGCAACATGACATTGACACAGTAACAGTGCATTAGAAGCAAAAGTGGGTGGAGCAATCGACACATCTCTACGCTCCATCCCAGGCAAGCAAAGAGGCATGATCAGAGTTGAAGGCCAGGCAAAAACTCTCGGGAAGGAGAGAGATCTGGAGGGCCGCATTGGGGGTTCCCCACCCCCAGGAGGCAGACAGTGCAGCTGACTTAGCAGGCAAAATGCAAGAATAAGGGACACCGCAGGGGGAGCTGTTGTGTGTTCAAGTGCAACACTGAGATCAGGAGAGAGGCCCATGTTTATTCTCCACCAGCGCCATCGGCTGGCAGGAACAGTTACTACCCTCACCACTTTCTTGCTTCTAAAAATCGATATACACTGATGAGGCCAAACCGTGTCACAAAATAGTTTCTGTTTTAAGGGTCAGTGGGGGGGGGCATTTAAGGAGGTTAAAGAGGGGGCAATTCCTCACTCCCCCCCACCCTCTGGTTTCGACTCCTGCAATTTCCCGCTGTTATCCTTTCGGCCCCCATCTCTCCTATGTCGCAATGTCAGGGCTTTATGCAGCTCAGTGGTTTGCACTGTTGAGAGACAGTGTGGTGTAGTGGTTAGACTGGGACCTTGGGGTTCAACTCCCCGCTCAGCCAGGAAGCTTGCTGAGTGTGACCTTGGGGCCCAGTCACAGTCTCTCACCCTACCTAGCAGGGTTGTTGTGATGACAAAACGGGGAGAACCACATACACCATCGTGAGCTCCTTGTAGGAAAGGTGGGATATGTGTAATAAATAAATCCATAAAAGATGTAAATAAATAAGAGTTGCTGTCACCCAAAAGCGACCTAGAAGGGATATTATTTCTGGTTAGACACCTTGAGTGATCATAGTGATAAACAGGGATGGGGGCACAGTAGGTTATACACCATACATTTAAAGCACATTTAGAACACACGGCTTCCCCTAAAGAATGCCGGGAACTGTAGTTTGTTAAGGACGCTGACAGCTGTTAGGAGACCCCTGTTCCTTCCCCCCCAACAGAGCTCCAAGTGGTGCAATAATCAATCCCTTTGCAAAACTTCCAGAGTGGTTACACAGAGTGGGGAACTCTGGCAACTGTAGCTCTGTGAGGGTTCGCCTAACAACTCTCAGTACCCTTCACAAACTAGGGTTCCCAGGATTCTTGGGGGGAAGCCTGTTTAAAGTGATATGATACTGCTTTAAATAGCACCAAAGGAGCCTATGTTATCAGGAGGTCTGTTCCGTACAATACAGGAATCAAGCATTTACTGTGGCGGTACCATTGGAACTCCCTGCTGGTACGTTTTAGACAGGTGCTGTCTCTGTTGGCTTTGGGGCGCTTATGGAACCCCTTCCTTTTGCAACAAGACTTTTAAGTGGAGATTTGTTTTTATCCGTCTGTATCTGTGTTATGATTTGAAATGGTTTTAAATTGTTTTTATATGATGAATTAGAAAGCTGGTATAGCACAGTGGAGAGGAGAGCCTGGCTGGGAGTCCAGAGTCTGTGAGCTCGTGTCTCCTGGTGTCAGGGGTTACATGCCCTGCCACCTGTGCAGCCGTGGGCACACTGCATAGTCCTAAGGAGCCCAGTTGCCCCCCAGCTGACAGTTGCAGACAAGGAAAGGGCTGGCTTGTGCAGCTGTGGCAAGCTGTGGCAGCTGTCTGCGCCGAGACAGCAGTGCAGGCGGGGGCTGGAAATTCCTGGGTGTTTACCAGGGCGGGAAAGTCCTTAGCTGGCAGTCTGGTCGTAAATCTGCCAGGCTAACAAGGATGAAGCGTGATAAGAGCAAGGCCCTTTCCAAGCTTCCGTGCCAAGCCAGAAGCGGGGTCAGTAGAGGTCTGGGTTCAATTGCCAAGGGGTCAGTCCGAGATAAGGTTCAGGGAAACTGGAAACACACAAAGCCACGCCTGACGTTGTAGTCAGCAAGGAGCAGGTTTGTCAGCAGGTGTGAGCCATCAGCGTTTTGGCCTTAAGTGGACAGGCCTGCCCCTCTTCTGCCTGACCTTCCGTTGTCTACGTTCTGCAGGTGAGGGGAGAGTATCCTGTTCACTGTCTGCGTCTGGCTGAAGGGCTTCAGCCGAGTCTGGGGTGCTCTGCAGCTGAGGGGGAGAAGGAGCTGGGTTCTCAGGAGTTTCCTCCATTTCTCCTTCTGGGTCTGTTGCTGTTACTCCCGAGTCATCCTTGTCTGATGAGTCCTCCGACAGGCAGCTGGGGAGGACTAGCCTCAGAGGAAGGCAATGGTCAACCCCCTCTGAATACCGCCTACCATGAAATCCCTATTCATAGGGTCACCATAAGTCGGGATCAACTTGAAGGCAGCCCATTCCCATTTTGTTTTTCATATACAAATTGCCTCTCCTCGTTTGTAGATATGGAATTGATTTGTTTTTTTTTTTTAATTTTCTGGACATACGACAGTGTTTTTGCCGTTTTTAGCCGCTGATGTGAAATTGCTTCGAGGCATTTCCGGGAAGTGATTCATAAAGGGAATCCAATGAATAACATGCAATATACCAGCCAGAGATCCACCAGAGAAACTGTGCCGCAATCTTGTGCCTTTCAACTCGCGTCGGATCCCATCGCTTGCCGTCATCCCTGACCATTGGCCATGCTGGCTTGTGGAAGCTGTACTCCCAACAAACGCCTGGAGGGCCGCAGCTCAGAGGTGGTCTGTAGCTCAGCAGTAGAGTGTCTGCTTTGCACGCAGAAATGTCCCTGGCTCAACCCACAGCATCTGCAGGTTGGGCTAGGAGTGTTGCCAGGAGAGCGGCTGCCTGTCAGTGTATACAATATTAAGCCAGATGAACCTATGGTCTGTGTTCCTGTGGCCTAAGGATACTCTCAAACAGGGCGACAGGGAGGCCTGTCCCCGCACCCTGTGAGCCCGGATTAGCGCCCTAGAACATAGGTTTATTTATTTATTATTTGATTTATATCCAGCCCTTCCTCCGAGCGGGATCCCAAACTATGGCCCAGGAACCACTATTAGCCTAAAGCGCCCTTCAGGGACACTCCCCCAAAGGTTGAGGAACAGACGAGAATACTTTTGCCCTGCACGTGACGTCACTATTAACAGCGGGAGACTGAAGATGCCTTTGACCACAACCAGATTATCAAACAAGATGCCTGTTTGCGTGTTATTTGATTTCATTATTGCATTTCATTTGTATACCGCCCCATAGCCGAAGCTCTCTGGGCGGTTTACAACAGTTAAAAACATTAAAAACAAATATACAAATTTAAAAACACTAAAAAAAAACAATTTGGGGGAGATTCCTGCCTGGCCAACTCTACACCTCGAACACAAGCCTACCTGTCCGTTCAAGAACATGAAGGGCAGTCTAGCAGCAAAAGTGGGTCACTCTCTTCCCTCCACCCTCAAAGGCAGCACTCTTCCTCATCCATTTCAACCAGAGGCTGTTCACCCACGGAGCTCAAAGGCGGCGTGCAAGCTGTCCCCCTGCCCTCTCCATGTTGTCCTCACAACAACCCTGCCAGGTAGGTCAGGCTGGGAGGTAGGGACTGGCCGCCTCAGCCACGCGGCCCATGGTTTTCCTACTACGCCTGCTGGTTTTCCAAGAAGGATGCCAGCGAGCGTTGAAGAAAGACCCGTGTAGTGTGTTTTCCTTCCTCCATCATCCTGGAAAAGGAAGCTAACATTTATTAAAATAATGAGTTGACGTACATGCTTTGATTCGGAGGGGATGGGAGAAAGGTTAATTAAATGGTGTGCTGAGACTAGGTTGGAATAAAGGGAGCCTTACTCAGCTTGAGGGCCACATAGCGTTTGCACTTAACAGGGGTAAGTGCAGAGTTCTACACCTAGGAAAAAGAATCAAGTGCACAGTTACGAGATGCGGGATAATTGGCTCGGCCATACTACATGCGAGAAGGATCTTGGGATTGTTGTTGATCACAAGCTGAATACGAGCCAAAAGGGCGATGCAGCTGCAAAAAAGGCAAATGCTATTTTAGGCTGGATCGTTTCTAAATCGCATGACTTATTGGTTCCCCTCTATTCGGAACTGGTTTGGCCTCATCTTGAGTTCTGGACACTGCACTTTAAGGAGGATGCAGACAAACTGGAACAGGTTCAGAGGAGGGCAACAAGGATGATCAGGGGACTGGAAACAAAGCCCTATGAGGAGAGACTGAAAGAACTGGGCATGTTTTGTCGTGAGAACAGAAGACTGAGGGTAGCTGTGATACCACTCTTCATGTACATGAAAGGTTGTCTCCTGGAGGAGGGCCGGGATCTCTTCTCAACCATCCCAAAGTGCAGGACACGGAATAATGTGCTCAAGTTGCAGGAAGCCAGATTTCGACTGAACATCAGGAAAAACTTCCTAACTGTTAGAGCAGTACAACAATGGAACCCATGACCTACGGAGGTGGTGGGCTCTCCAACCCTGGAGGCCTTCAAGAGGCAGCTGGACAGCCCCCTGTCAAGAGATGCTTTAAGCTGGATTCCTGCCTTGAGCAAGGGGTTGGACTAGATGGCCTTATAGGCCCCTTCCAACTCTATGATTGATCTTCTGGGGGCTTCATGTCAGTGGTGGGCGGGGCCAGAGGCAAAAGTGGGCGGAGCAACACCCCTCTCAGTCCTCTATCCAAGCAAGCAAGCGGCTTGATCACAGTTTAAGAACACATTCTAAGCCAGGCAAAAACAGTGCTAGTGAGGGGTGTGGCGTGGGGACAGTCCCAAGGGCCATATAGAGAGACCTGGAGGGCCACATTTGGCCCCTGGGCATGAGGATTCCCACCCACCCCCGCCCTAGAGCATTTTCCCAGAATGCACGGCAAGGCGATATACTTGCTCAAATGTTTAAGGCTTACCAAAGAGGATTCCCAGATGTAGACTGAGGCCCTTGTAAAAAGGCGTTCTCCTTACTCTCTTTATTTTTTATTATTATTAAGAAGGCTTTGAAAGTTCAAAAAAATAAAACTCTGCATACAATTTTCATAATCGTCAAGTCAGATCAGCAAATATATATATATATACATATGTATGAGTGGAACTTTAGCCGTCGCAAGGTTAAAAGTTGGTCCCCCACCCGCCTACCCTTATGCCCCTGTTTTAAAAAATAAAATATACTTTAGCTCTTAAAATTTATTCAGTAAATTATTTACCCCTAGAAATTCCCTACCTATACAGAGAGATAAAAAAAGAAAGAGATAATGGATCATAGTCAAAGTTAGTCTTACTCGAAGTAGACCTTTTGGGAATAACTGACTAACTTGGGTACATTGAAATCAGTGGGTCTACTCTGAGTAGAACTTAGCTGACTATAAATAAGCCTTTTTTTGCATTATGTGTTAAGGTGACCCCCTCATTTCCCCCAAATATCCCTCCTGCTTCTCTCATTGGTTTTGGGGAAAGGTAAGATTTTGTTTAACAGACAAAAATTACAACTGTGCGCATATGAATGCATGAATATATATGAATTATCTCCACTGTTAAGTCATAGTCAGAGTAAAAGGTAAAGGTGTCCCCGTACTTGTAGTGCGAGTCGTTTCCGACTCTTAGGGTGACATCTTGCGACGGTTACTAGGCAGACCGTATATATGGGGTGGGATTGCCAGTTCCTTCCCCATAGTCAGAGTAGACCTATTGAAAACCATTGGACTGATGTAACAAGTCCACTGATTTCAATGGGTCTACTCCGAGATATGACTAACGCGGGATATCACCCTATGTGTCCAGAGACATATACGGATGCCATCCAACATTAGTCATATTCAGAGCAGGCCTACTGAATCAATGGACTTAGGTTACATCAATCCATTGGTTTCAGTGGGTCTACTTCAAGTTTGACTATCATTGGGTACAACCCAGAGAGGGCAATATTCAAAGTTAGTCATACTCAGGAGTAGACCCATTCGTCTCGATAAATTAGGTCCACTGAAATCAATGGGCATGACTAAATTGCACCTCTTGCAATAAATCGACATCACTAAGTTAGGCCCATTAATTTCAATAGGTCTACTCTGAGTAGAACTTAGCTGAATGCAACCCACACTCCTGGGTTTTCAAGAAATCAACGGGCATGACTAAATTAGGCCCACTGTAATCAATGGACACAACTCAATTAAGCTCATTGAAATCAATGGACATGACTAACTTAGGTCCATTGCAATGGGCACAACTAACTTAGGTCCATTTAACTCAATGAACATGACTAAATTGGGCTTCTTGCAGTCAGTCAACATTACTAAGTTAGGCCCATTCATTTCAATAGGTCTACTCTGAGTAGAATTTAGCTGAATGCAACCCACACTCCTGGGTTTCCAAAAAAAGGTAATTAAAGAAATGCAAAAAGATGTATGAATTCCTTTTTTTTCTTTAAGAACGACAACAAAAGACAACCCTTGTCGTGTCCTTTCAAAAGTGCATGCGGACCTCAATTTTTCCTTAATTTGTTGGCAAAGAAGAGAAAAGAATACTGCTATTTGAAGAGAGCGGTTGGGGGAATAGCACCCATTTCACTCAACCCTCCTGCGCACGCTCAGAGCAAGAGTTAAAGCTGTTCTGTAAACAATATTTTTTAAAAATTATTTTTTGCCCAGCCCTCGAAATTTGCACCTCTTTCCCTGTGAATTAGTCTTCCCCCCCCCGGCCTCCCGCCAATTCCCCCAATGTTTCTTAATCCCTCTTCTACTCACCGTCCTATCATTTTTTCTAACCTAGCATGGCATAACGGATGCATTTCATTCCCTTTCCCCAACCCCAACAATAATCCATTTAAATTTTTTTTTTAAAAAAGCTTGATATAAACAGTTAAAAGTTCAAAAAGACAGCTGTGTTTTTGTAAGGAGGAAATGGGATGGGTGGGACTGAGGAGTCTGCGGCCCCCCTGCCCTGACGGCTACGAGAAAATGTGGATGGCTTGCGTGGCCGGCGTGTGGCAGGCGGGGCACTCTGGATCAGATCGGCCACAGATGCGCATGGCGCACTCCATGCAGAAGAGGTTGTGGCCGCACGGCACCAGGGCGGCGATAACCTCGCTTTCGAAGCAGACCATGCACTCGCGGGAGTTCTTGCGGGCCCCGTCGGAACCGCTCGAATCCGTCGGGGAGCCCGAGGCGACTGAAATACTACTGGGCAAAGAGGAGGAAGAGGAGTAGCCAGTGCTGTTGGAGAACGAGAGGGAGCCCTGAGGTGGCACCCACGACAGGGCATTGACCGGGTCGCTCTGAATGCGCCGGGCCAAAGGGTGGTCTAGGGTCATGCTGGCCTCCGGGAGGGTCGGCGAGTGGCGAGGAGTGGCCGTGCTGCTGAGGCTGCTGTTGCGTCTCTGAGAGGTGCTGTTGAGGGAGGAGGAGGAAGATCTGCTGAATGCCTGAAGCGGGTCAGCGGGCGGCTCAAATGGGGACCAGATGGTGGTCGGTGTGCTGAGGTCCAAGGCCAGAAAATCAAACCCAAAGTCGCAATCGTCCGAGCCCAGCACAGGAGCCGGTGGGTCACTGAAAGGGAAGCTGCTGCTGGAGCCAAAAGGGCTGTTGGGGGGCCCATCGGCCACCGGACCCCCAAAGTAAGCTTCTGGCGCCGAGGTAGTGGTAGCCAAAGGACCGAGGTTATCGTTGCGGAGGCTGGACACTGGCCGGCGGGCAGGGTTCGGGGCCTTGGACCACAGGCTGGACGGGTTGACCCCCAGCAAGTCCAGACAAACGTCGGTGCCGTTGGAATGAAAGTCGTTGTCGGCGTTGACGTCAACAAAGGAGCCAGTCCTCATGGTGATATGAGCTTCTATCTCCTCCCGAGCCCGATCGACATTCTCGGGCATCCCGGTCACCTCAAAAACAGGCTCTTTGTCCCGGCTCGGGGTCACAATGTAGGTGTGGGTTTGCTGCTGGATCCGCTTGATAGTGGCCCCCTTGGGCCCCACCACCAACCCAACCACTCGGTACGGGACCCGCACTTGGATAGTGGTCTGCCCTGGAAGGTTTGGGGGACCCGTCACACCGTTGACTTTGTTCCGCGTGGCTCGGATCATGGAGAAGTGTTCGGCGGCTGAAAGGATCTCTCGCTTGGCCATTTCCACATCCTCTTTACGCCCCGTCACGATGAAGACCGGATCCTCTCCTCGCACCGGCGTCTTGATGTAAGTGTTGGTTTTGGCTCTCAGAGCTTTGATCTTGCATCCTGAAACACAAAAAATGATGGCCAAATGGAGGAAGAGAAAGGGGGGGAAATAATGTTAGTTGCGGACCGTATTTATTTGGTTTCCTTTTTAATTTGTATACAGCCTTTCTTTATCACTGTACACAAAGTGGTTCACAGCTCCTAGAAACAACAGAAAATAAGGGGGGGGAAGCACTGCTATCCTGTCACACAGCATGAGGGCCACATTCCATCCTGGGGGCCACGTGCCAACGGTGGGCAAGGCCAGAAGCAAAAATGAGTGAAGGAATGTTTGTAAATGTTACCTTTGCAGGCCAGTTTCTACACACTCACACACCCCTCTCTCCATGCCCAACCACGTCAGCGAGATCAGAGATGTGGAGGCCCGGAATGAAAATGGAAAAATTTTGGGAAAAAAAAATCTCCCCGTTCCCCTCCAATTTTTTGTGGGGACCCCCCCCCCCATTTTTCTGGGCCTTCACATCTCTATGCAAGATGCATGATCAGACTTCAAGGACACATCTCAGTCAGGTGAAAACACTCAAGGAAGGTGCGAAGTGAGGCCAGGAATTTCAAACTGTAACTGTGTTTCAGAAGGTTTTTCACTGTTTTTAGAACGCTTTTTGTCGCTGTTCGGTTGTGCTGTTACATTTGCTGCCCTGGGCTCTTTAGGAGGAAGGCTGAGATATAAACTTAATAAACAAACTCGTTTGGATTCTGGTGCTTCGCAAAGCGTTGGGCACAAGACTCTTCTTCAAGTGCTTCTCTTGAAAAACACCAGCGGATACTTATCTTAATTTTCAATGAGTGCCAAGGTTGTCGCGAAGCTGAACCTGGCTGACTGCACCACACGCTTTTCGGTGCCTCTGCAGAACTGAGGCATACACACAGCCCCAGAAGGAGGGGTGCAATACAAATCTGAGAAAACACACTGACGATAAATAAATAAAACCCATTAAAGAAAAACTCTCAGATATATGGATTGGGTTTTTAATATTCTGGGCGATGCAAGAATCCACAAACACATGTGCTCTCTCTTCCTCTCTCTCCCCTTCGCCCCATGAAACAAATCAGAGACTGCAGAAGGAACTCCAGTTATTTATAGAGCCTGTCTGCCGCACATTTCATTTTCATGATTTATCCTTAAAGTTGGCACTGGAACAGAGCGGAATTTCAGAGGCCACGCTTGGGTCTGTGTTGGCTTCTGGTGGACGCAAGAGCAGCCCTGCACACGGGTCAGCCCAAGGCCCAGCATTTTGTTCCTCGCAGCGGCCAATCAGATTCCTCCAGGAAGCCCACAGGCAGGGTGTAAGGGAAAGAGCCCCTCTCTCACGGTTATTCGTAAGAAAAGCCCTGCAGTGCTGGATCCGGTCCAAGGAGCCCATCGAGCTCAGCATCCTGTTCTCCCAGCGGCCAACCAGATGCCCTGAAGGGAAGCCCAGAAGCGGATCATGAAGGCAATCGCTTTATGGCTCCTCTCCGGTATCTGATATTTAGAGAGGGGATAGAATCTAAAGGCATTATGATGCAGCCACCTAGCTGAAGCTAAGCGGGTTCGGATCCAGTCACTGCCTGGGTGCCTAGGAACCGGTAGCTCAGTGGTAGACCACCTGCTTTGCATGCAACAGCCCTGGGTTCAATCGCCGGCATCTCCAGGTCTCCTGTCTGACACCCTAGAGAGCTGCTGCCAGTCAGTGCTGCCAATACTGAGCTGAACAACAAACCTCTACTTACTGTTCCTGTCCACACCGACAAGTTCAAAAACACACACCAAAATGGATGAACAGAGTTGTTTGCTTTTCTGATGGTCGCATCCGCGCCCTGCATTGAAAGCACATTTAAAACACATGGCTTCCCCTAAAGAATCCTGGGGACGGCTGTTCGTTAAGGGTGCTGGGAATTGTAGCTCTGGGAGGAGTAAGCTACAGTTGCCAGGGTTCTTGGGCGGAAGCCATGTGCTTTAAAAGCGCTTTAAATGTCCGCTGTGAATGTGACGGAGAAGACCAAAAGCCTCGTTTTGGAAAACCGGGACACATTTCTGTGCGATCAACTCGTTTCCTAATGGTGTGTGTAAAAACTCGGTATAAAAAAGGGCTAACCTGTTATTTCACCACACCATTTGAGCACCGCCCCTTCCTGTCTGAGGCCACGCCCCTTTACTGAGGCCACACCCCTCTACTGAAAAGGATGCAAAGCCCAGAGAGCTTCGGCTATGGGGCAGTATAGAAATTTAATAAATAAATAAATAAATAAATAAATAAATAAATAACCCACGCAAATAGACCACTCCACAGCATGATGTCACACGCTAGCGCAAGGAAGGAGATCTTGTGGCCGTCTAGACGTTCCTGGACTCCAACTCCCATCATCCCCTGACCATTGGCCGTGCTGGCTGATGGGATTTGGAGTCCCCTGGTGTAGAGAAAACTCAGCTAGATGGGCCATTGATCCGACGCTGAGTAAGGTAGGTCTCTACGCATAAATTCATACAAGAAAGTTGAGGCAACCTCAGCGACGGGATTGTGCTGCAGAGTTTAGCCATGTGCAAAGAGGGCACCTGTCATCTGGAGGAGGGGGGTCCCCAAGAATGCAAAAGTGGGGCTATACTTTGCCCCACACTCACCACATCCCCAAATCTCTGCTATCTTTTTGGCGCATTTTGAAGACTTCATTTATTTGATTGCCAGGATTTTATTACTCCCTTTCCTGCCCCATTTTAAAATTTGTTGTTTCTGCTTGCAATTTTTTTTTTGGGGGGGGGGGAATGACACCATGCACAACTCCCACCATCTTTGACCACTGGTCATCCTGGCTGCCGGGATCTAGGAAGCTGCCTTATACAATCAGACCATTAGTCCATCTAAGCCAGTAGTGTCTACACTGGGCAAATTCCCAAATTGTGGTCCATGGACCACCAGGGGTCCGCAAGGTTCACTGAGGCGGTCTGCAACATGTCCGCGTGAAATCAATTTTTAGTTGAATTGTTATTGCTTCTTTTATTTCCTATCATGTATTTTATTGCATTACCATTTGAATTAGAACATCAGAAAAGCCTGCTGGAGTAGGCATGGGGCCCATCGAGTCCAGCATCCTATTCTCACAGTGAATCATAGAATCATAGAATAGTAGAGTTGGGGCCTCTAAGGCCATCAAGTCCAAATCCCTGCGCAATGCAGGAATCCAAATCAAAGCATTCCCGACAGATGGCTGTCCAGCTGCCTCTAGAAGGCCTCCAGTGTCCGAGAGCCCACTACCTCTCTAGGTCATTGGCTCCATTGTCGTACGGGTCTAATCTGGCTTCCTGCAACTTGAGCCCATTATTCCACATCCTGCACTCTGGGATGATCGAGAAGAGATCCTGGCCCTCCTCTGTGTGGTCCTTGAAGAGTGCTGTCCTATCTCCCCCTCAGTCTCCTCTTCTCCAGGCTAAACATGCCCAATTCTTTCATAGGACTTTGTTTCTAGTCCCCTGATCATCCTTGTTGCCCTCCTCTGAACCTGTTCCGGTTTGTCTGCATCCTTCTTGAAGTGCAGAGGCCACCCAGATGCTTATTACGGGAAGCCCGCAAGCATGACCTGAGTGCAAGACCAGCTCTCCTCTCCTGCGGCTTCCAACAACTGGTTTTCAAAAGCATGCCGCCTCCGACTACGGGGGCAGAGCCCAGCCATTGGGGCTAGTAGCCATCGATAGCCTTTTCCTCCACGAATCTGCCTAACCCTCTTTTAAAGCCACCCAAATTAGTGGCCACCACTGTCTCCTGTAGGGAGCGAATTCCAGAGTTTTAACTCTGTGCTGCGTGAAAAAGCGCTTTCTTTTGTCTCTCCTGAATCTTCCAATGTTAAGAACAGAAGAAGAGCCTGCTGGATCAGGCCAGTGGCCCATCTAGTCCAGCATCCTGTTCTCACAGTGGCCAACCAGGTGCCTGGGGGAAGCCTGCAAGCAGGACCCGAGTGCAATAACACTCTCCCCTCTTGAGGCTTCCGGCAACTGGTTTTCAGAAACATACTGCTTGTATTCAGCTGCATTGGATGGCCACGAGTTCTAGTGTTAAGCGAGAGAAAGAAAAACATTTTCTCTGTCCACTTTTTCCATGCCGTGCATCATTTTATCCACTCCTATCATGTCGCCTCTGACTGGCCTTTTCTTAAATCTGAAACGTCCCAAATGCTGCAACCTTTCCTTACGGCGAGTCTCTCCATCTATGGAATGCAAACTGGAAAAATGTGATTGAAAAGCACCCAGCGCATTGCTTCAACAGGCAGAAAAACCATAAAGTGGTCTGCCAAGATCCTTGGCCATTTTCAAGCAGTCTGTGGGTGAAGTAAGGTCAGGGATCCCCGGTATACACTGACCGGTTGTGGCTCCCCATGATTTCAGAAAGGGGTTTCTCTCATTTTAGCAATGACATTTCTCCACCCACCCCCGGAAAAATTAAAGCGCTGGTTTTTACTAAGGCAGGTGGAAAAAAAAGTTGGAAGGCAGATGGTCGCTCTAAATAGTAGCTGGGCATGGCTTTGGGGGTGGAGAGAAGGGGTGAGAAAGGGAGGGGGCACTCCCTGAACGGTCCAATAGGAAACAGGGATCGTGATGTCACTGCATTCGAGACAGCATGCTCTCATTTAACAAACCGAACAAAGGAAGGATTCTGCAAGGGGTGGGTGGGTAGATGGAGAAGATGCAAACTCAGAAATGTTGAAACGGCATCACAAAAACAAGACCTGAGAAATTCAGGAATGCTCTACAGCAACGTGGGCCCGTTATGGAAGAGATTTGCTGTAAAATACCAGAGTCACAACCAGCTTCGTATTTAAAGTAGGGAGGGTGCATCATCATCATCATTATTATTATATTTTGCAAAATATAAATGGATGTTAAAACTTGGTTCCTTTCAAACACATACTGTTGGAATTTTAAGGTTTTAATGTGAGTTGTATGTTTTACGTTGTGCATCGCCCAGAGTGGCTGGAGAACCAGCCAGATGGGCGACTAATAAATTTAATAAATAAATAAATAAATAAATAAATAAAATAAGACATAAATAGGAAAGCGTGGTTTTAAGATCTAACCCGCTGCACTTTCCAGGCCCATTTTTGCAATGTGAAGCTGCCCACAGCCCCTTTCTAAAATGGGAATAAAATGCACATTTGTTTAAATAAACCAACTTTTGAAAATGCATCCAAAAATGCAGACAGGCCAGAACACAGAAAATGGCAAAAAAAAAAAAACCACAAAAAACCCCAAGACTATCAACAGGCATCACTGGGGAGAAACAAATGAGAAAGGTTTGCATCCAACGTTAGTCCTGCTTGGAGTAGACCCATTGAAATTGATGGAAATGGTTAACTCAGGCCCATGAATTTCAATTGGTCTACTCTTGAGTCGAACTGAGTTGAATGTAATCCACTTTTTATTTTTATTTTGCAGAGGGTTCAAGCAGGTTGATACTTTTTTTTGTTTTGCCAAGGATTAGTATGCAAAGGGAAGTCAGAGAGGCGTGCAACGTTGGCAGGCAGGCAGAGTCTCCAAGTTGTGTGATGCTCTCCTTTTACGAGAGAGAAAGCCAGACCTTCTTGACCCGTAAAAGATTTCACAGTCACCTCCTCCTCACGCTGGAAGATTGGAACAAATATATATTATTTGTAAAGTTACTTCAATTTTTTTTTTAAAAAAAAGTTGAATGCTTTAAAAAACTTCATTTCCTTCCTCTCTACACAAAAGAACAAAGGGTGTTGTTTTTTAAAGTTGCCCCCCAAAAGCAAACATGGGATAGGCCTAGAGATTATCATTTCCTGGCTGTTGGGATTTTTCCAACACCCATTCTGGGGGGAAAAAGAGAGAAAGCTCTATGTGGCTGTATTTATGAACCCAGAAGGAAAGGAAGGGGGTGTTTGCGGGGCTACAGGGAAACCCTAAATTTTCTTCTTTGTGAAGCTACACTTCCGAAGATCAACACATGTTTACGTAAAACCAATTTGGGGGTGGAGGTCTAATTTGGGCATATACGCTCCTGTTTCCCCCCACCCCAGGACGCCTATTTCCCAATTCTCACCACAAAAACCCCATTTTCAAGAAAAGGTGGCCTCCTCGTGTGCTGCAACCTCGGCACCTTAAAAAAACGCTCCTTAAATATATATATATATAAAAATTGTAATCATTCCCCCACCCCAAAAAAAGTTAAGATAAACAGAGATCCAGAGGCCCCATGCAGACCACGAAAACACTACCCCGAAAAACCCACTAGTGGGTGTGGCGACAATGAAAGGTGCCTATCTGTGTGTACATTGTTGTCTGTGCGGGGTTAGATGGCCAACATCGCCACATCATTTCGCCCTGTCGCTGGGCTCGCTTGTCAATGGGGGCCACACCGCCCCCTCCCTGGGCCACCGATGGATGCACGGGCGGCTACTTATGAGCCAAGGGCGCGTTACCTTGCCTGCCCACGATTTCCGCCACATGCTCCGAACTGGGCACGGAGACGCACTCGGTCATGTTCACGCTCTTCTTGCGGCTCGCCAGGTGCCCGGCCAGCAGGGGGTGCTGCGGAGCGTGCCCCAGGCAGGGCGGAGGGAAGGCCCCGAAGACCTCGGGGGAGGCCGGGGGGCTGCCCTCCGGGCCCAGCAGGGGCATCCCCGCCCCCGAGGATGCTCCGTAAGCGAAGTGGTCCAGCGCTCCATCCTCGGGGGGCGCTCCGGCTCGGTCCTCGTCTCCATCCTCCTCCTCCTCCTCGCCCTCCTCAGCCAAGCCCAGGATGGAGAGCTGGTCCAAGGCAAACCGGAGCGCGGCCGAGGGGTCCTCCGCTGCCTTGCTGCCCCCCGGGGGCGGCCGGGAGGAGGGATGCTGGGCCAGGTCTTCCTCCCGTCGAAGAGGAGGGATGCTGGCGCTGCTGCAAGCAGGCGGCGGCTGTCCGAGGTGGGGGTTCAGGAGCAGCCCCCCCAAGCCGGGAGGGGGGCAACGGGCGCCCGGGCCCCCCTCCAGCTGGCAGAGGGCGCTGGGCATGGCAGGCGGGCGCCCCCTTCGTCTCCTCCTCCCTCGCGGGCTCTTGGGGGCTCCGCGCCTCCCCCCCTCGCGCCCACCCCCCTCTTTTGTTTGCAAGCCCGCCCGCCGCCTTCATCCGACGTAGAGGGGAGGGAGGCGGGGAGGGAAGGAAGGCGAGCCGGCCCAGGAACGCCCCCCCCCGCCCGGCTCTAGCCTCGCCCCCGTCCCACCCAGACCGGGGCGCGTCACCTACAGCCCAACAATGAGAACCCGGGCGAGGAGCAGAGGGAGGGCGCATGCGTCGGGAAAGCCTCCCCCCCCACACACACTAGAGGAGGGAGGCGCCCGGCCGGGGAGGCTGCTGGGAAGCCGCTGCAAGGCTGTGCGGGAGGGGGCGGCTCCCACGCCTGATTTATTATTACTATTAAATATCAATTATTAGTATTATTTCATTATGATTATTAATAATTATTATTATTACAAGTATTATGAAGAAAAACCAGATCCCCCAATGTTTAATAATTATAACGTGCAATTTGAAGAGAAACCAGATTTATATTTAGTAGCAGTAATAACAATGTGCAATTTGAAGAGAAACTGGATTAATATTTCATATAATATGCAATTTGAAGTGAAACCAATTTCCTTCATATATATTATTAAGAGACAGTGTGGTGGAGTGGTTAGAGTGTTGGACTACGGCCTGGGAGACCAGGGTTCGAATCCCCACACCGCCACAAAGCTCACTGGGTGACCTTGGGCCAGTCACTGCCTCTCAGCCTCAGAGGAAGGCAATGGAAAACCCCCTCTGAACACCATGAAAACCCTCTTCATAGGGTCACCATAAATCGAGATCAACTTGAAGGCAGTCTCCATGTTATTAGTAGTCATAATATGCAATTTCAAGAGAAACCAAATTTCCTTATTATCCAGGTCTGGATTTTTAAGTATCATTCATTTAATTCATCAGCTATAAACAAGTTTTTTATTGCCTAATCTACAAAAATAAATAAATCATATACTTGGATATCAAATAAACAAACAGATCCTCCGGGGCTGGGAGGTATTTCTTTTTGCATGGACAAATAAAGTCGCATATACTCACATAAGCAATAGCTGCAACTGTCCAGATGTTACCAGGCTCCCAACTCCTACCAGTTCTCACCACTGGCCATGCTGGTTAGTGAGGTTGCTGGGAGTTTGGAGTCCAGCATCATATGGAAGGCTTGCAAATTCTGCATCATCGGAATATACACAGTTCTTCAACCTTGGGTCCCCAGATACTGTTGGACTCCCAACAACCCCTGCAGCAAGCATGCCTAATGGTCAGGGCTGATGGGAGTTGGGAGCCCAGCCAACATCTGGAGGGCCACAGATGTTCCTTATTTTTGGCATACACTATGGACTCAATCTACAGAGGCTTTGGCTCAGTTTATTTATTACTTTTCCATCCCACCCCAGGAGCTGTGTACAAACATGGCTCTACCCCTCTCCATTTCATCCTCACAATAACCCTATGAGGTAGGTTAGGCTGAGAGACAGTGACTGGCCCAAAGTCAACCAGACAGCTAGCTGAGTGAGGATTCAAACCCTGGTCTCCCAAGTCATATCTAATACTCTTTAACCATTACATGACCTCCAGCTCTTAAACAGTGGTCCGTCCGCAACAGTCCTGGGAATTTGTGATTGGGAGACGGGCACATCTATCATATTATATATCCATCATTTGAAATGTGATGTTGGAGGAGAGTTTTGCGGACACCACAGACTGTGAAATACAAATAATGGGGTGTTAGAACAAATTAAACCAGAACTACCACTAGAAGCTAAAATGATGAAACTGAGGTTATCGCACTTTGGACACATCATGAGAAGACATGATTCACTAGAAAAGACAATAATGCTGGGAAAAGCAGAAGGGAGTAGAAAAAGAGGAAGGCCAAACAAGAGGTGGATTGACTCCATAAAGGAAGCCACAGACCTGAACTTATAAGATCTGAACAGATGCTCTTGGAGGTCGCTGATTCATAGGGTCGCCATAAGTCTTAATTGACTTGAAAGCACATAACGATTGCTTTTTAGTTTATTTTTATTCCTACTTTAATTTCTCATACGGTGCTATGATTTGCATTCTATGGAATTACGAACTGCTACAGCAGGCAGAAAAATCAATATACTGTCCACCAAGATTCTTGCCAATTTTCAAGCTGTGTGTGTGTATGGTTTGGGAACCACTGGTTTGTCTATTGCGAATAGTTGCTTCCATCACTCGTAGCTGGCACAGCCATGATGGCCTGGGGCTGATGGGAGATGTAGTGCAGCTGTTCTAATCCTTCTTTCAAAGTTGTCTAAGCAAAAGGCCATCAAGCACACATCTTGTGGACTTGAGTTCCTAAGCCGATCCCAGGTTGAAGGCAGGACTTGTGTGTCCTGAATCCTGAAATATTATATGGGGGAAAAAATCAACATCCACTTTCAACCACACCAGGCAGGCCCGGCGCCAGCAGCCAGCCAGATCAGGCACTGGCCAAGGGCCCCTGGAGCCCAGAAGGGTCCCTCCTTAGGCTGGAAGAGCACAGCTGCCACTCCGCGACCCATGCTGGCATCAGTGTGACGGCACCTACCCTGTGGAATTCCCTCCCCTTAAATATTAGGCAGACGCCATCTCTGTAATCTTTGCGGTGCCTTTTGAAGACTTTCCTCTTTCAACAAGCCTTTTAAGTCGAGGCCTATCCCAGTAGCTTTTTAATTTTTTTTTTAAAATGTTTTTAAAGTTTTGGTGTATTTTAAGGTCTGTTTTTATGTGTTTTTAGTGCTTTTGTTTGCCACCCTGGGCTCCTAAGGGCGGGGTATAAATCAAATAAAATCAGGTCGTGGGGCAAATCGTGCCCAGCAACCCAAAGCTGCTGTGGATTGCCTAGTGGGAACTCCACTCTCCCAGGCAACACTCCCTCCCCATCTCAGACAGTCTGGGCTTAATAGGCTCGCCCACCCCTTACCTCTCATCTCCCAAGATGGTGATGGGGTACCCCTAAAAGGTTGATGCCCCCTAGGGCTGACATGGCAACACAAGAGGTGTGGCAGCTGAGCCGCCCACACTGCCTGCATCGTGCGTGTGTGCCTACGCACTTTGCTTTTCTCAGGGATCTGGGTAAAAGAGCTGGACCCATTAGAATGACTGAGCCTTGAAAAGCTCATAGAGATGAAAACAGGAAGTGGGGAAGAGTGACACTCTTTCTAAATTTCTCCTTCAGCTCTATGCACCTTTCAAGAGAGAAAGCTAACCAACCTCATAATCAAGAGGGTGGGGGTCAGAGACTTTGTGGGTGGCTAGGGGAAGATCTCAAGAGCACTACTGGGCCTCCAGGCGCCATGCTGGTAATCCATCCTCTATTATCCGCAATCCAGACAATTTTTTTTAAAAAAAACAATGAAGATGAACCGTTGCTTCCACCCCACCCACCCCATTTGACTGCTTTTTCCTGCATTTTCCAACTCTACAACCTCCTTATTTGAGGACACACATCATCATCCACATTCAGCTCAACAGTTTCTCACCAAGGGGTGGGGGGGGGTGGGGAGGACAGAGATGAATTTATGAAAAACATTTTTTATTACAAAACTAATAGTTCCCAACAAGCCTGTACATTACAAATGTGATCACGGCTCAAAGTACATCGGTTAGGACTAAAGGAAAAAGGGTACGTGTGTGACCGTGTGTTTGAAGACATACAAAAAGTTTTTGATAGGACACCATGAAGAAAGTCCGCAGTACTAACGGTTTTGTCACACTAACATCCGAGAGCAAATATGAATCTTGTTGGTTTGGTTTTACTGCCCGCAAAGCGTAAAAAAGGAAAGAGGGTTTGCTTGGGGTTACCTGCCAAGATGGATGAGAGAGAGTGTGGAAAAGATGGGAGAGGGAAGTGTGTGCGTGCCAGAGATCTGCATTGTGGATTACCACAGCTGCTTGAATAACTTCCAGCTGTTTGAGCAAACTGGCAAATATCTCCATTGCAAGTATTACTCTCTCCTTATGTTATTCTCCAAAGAGAGAGCCTCACAAACTGCTTTGGATCCTGGTTACAGGCTCCAGACGGAACGTTTCCACCTTTGGGGATGAACACCCCCCTCCCTCAAGGAAACAAAATTCAGCAGCAGGGGTGGCCATTGAACTGGGTGCGGTGTGGAGTTCCCCTCTCAAGTGAGGAAAAGTGGAACCTCAGGAGAATCACCCGCCGTACCTCAATAAGAAGCAACACCATATGCACTGTGGAAGCTGCAACGCAGCTATCAAACATGGTTGGTCACTCACAGGCAGAACAGTGAAACCCTACCACTAGAAATTCAATGTCTATTGTAAAGTTCATGGGAAGACGAGGATCCCACAGGCAGCCTCTTTTCTGCCGTTCGGTGCCTTTGCCCAGGCAGCAAAACCAAGCCAGGATTTACTTCCCGTTAGCATGCAAACCCGGAACCAACAGTTTAAATGGCTTCCAAACGAGCCAGGATAAAAGCAAGCCAATTAAAAGCGCAGATATGTCTCCTGCCTTCTTGTGAAGCCATCAAAGCAACATTTCTGGGTTTGATGCCAATGGGAGGGGGAATGCTGCTTATGCATATCATGATTTTGCATTAGCTTCCGGCGTGGGAAGCATTCAAGGTACGATGCTGAACATGTTAAAGCAGATCCTGCATCATTTCAAAACTGGATTGGTTGAGCTCCCCTTTGAGCGGACATTAAAAACAATTAGCATTTAATTGGGTGAGGCAAAGGCACCCTCCCCCGCAAATAATTTTAATCTGATAAAACAGATAATGGCCAATGTAACCCTCCCCCTCCTCTTTAACAGTCATGAAAAAACACATACTATATAGCACCTTCAGCTTACAAAGGTTTTTCTCCAATTATTTTTTTAAAGCAGTGCCACTGAATAGTCTTTCTACAACGGACTTTGTGTGTATAAAACCCCCCAAAACATTTGCACTCCAGAGAGTTCCACGCAAACCACAGTCACCTCGACTCCTCCACGTATTCAACTCAGCTTACAGTCTGTCCGGAAGAAAGGGGTTTTCGACAGTCAAATACCTTGGATTCTCATATTCCTCACACCCAAACAGGAAGGCACCCTTCTGCTCCTTTAAAAAGCAAGACAGACAATCTTCAACCCCCACCCCAAGAGTCAGCTGAGAAACAAAACACAAAAATGTCCATGGCAAGATCTTGCAGGAGGAACAGATTATATCTACAACTCAAAAACACAGTCCGGGACAGCGTGGTCCCAAATTATTGTCCTCACAATGCCCTCTCCCCAACTCCCGGTTAAACCAAAAAAGAAAATTAGTGTGGGGGGCATGTGAGGTTGCTTTTACAAAGCTCAGGGAAGCCTGCTCAAGTCACACTGCTGGTTTGCAAGTAAGACGGTACGGTCAGATGCGTAGTTCCTCCAACTTCCTCCCTCCCCTGTGACACTTAAGAAAAATTGGGGGGCGGGGAAAGGAGAAAGAGAGAACAAATATGGTTTTTAGTGAAGTCCATCTTCAAACTAGCCAGGATCTACTCAGCCACTGGATTCTAAGGCTTCCTGCAAATTGAGGTCAAACACATTCACAGGCAGTCTGAAGACACGCTCGCCTTGGCGCAGGTCAGGACTCAAACAGAGTTCTCAGCAAGAACACCCTGAAAAGGGGGCGGGGGGGAAGAGAGAGACAATAAATCACAGAGGACCAGCATGTCGCACCTATCCCTGTCAAGTGTGAGAAGAATGCAGCGGCCCCTTCCAAAGTTGACCCACGAGGAATTACTTATTTATGAAATTTATATATGAAATTCTCCCAGAAGGAGCCCAGGGTGGCAAACAAAAACACCAAAAGCACTTTAAAATATCTTAAAAACATAAGACTTCAAAACACATTAAAACAAAATGTCTTTAAAAGCCATTCCAGCACAGACGCAGACTGGGATGAGGTCTCTACTTAAAAGGCTTGGTGAAAGAGGAAGGTCTCTACTTAAAAGGCTTGGTGAAAGAGGAAGGTCTTCAGTAGGTGCCGAAAAGATAATAGAGATGGCGCCTGCCTAATATTTAAGGAGAGGGGATCCCAAAAGGTAGTGTCACAACCCTAAAGGTCTCCTTCCTTCCTGTTGTGCAGAATGGACCTCCTGATAAGATGATATCTGCAGGAGGTCCTCACCTGCAGAGTGCAGTGATCAACTGGGTATATAAGGATATTACAGGTATCCTGGTCCCAAGTTGGGTAGGGCTTTATACACCAAAACTAGAGCCTTTC
Organism: Rhineura floridana; assembly: GCF_030035675.1. NCBI lineage: Eukaryota > Metazoa > Chordata > Lepidosauria > Squamata > Rhineuridae > Rhineura > Rhineura floridana. The sequence goes on along the minus strand of NC_084497.1, from coordinate 7,647,450 downwards.
ACTTGGCCTGGAAGGTAATGGGCAGCACCTCATCTGTAGTACAAAAGGGAAGGTCACATCCGCACCATGCACTGAAAGCACTCTTATACCACTTTAACAATTATGGCTCCCCCCCAAAGGATTCTGGGAACTGTGGTCTGACCTCTCAGATCCACAATTCCCAGCACCCTTCACGAACGCCAGTTCTCACCATTCTCCCACGGTTGTTAAAATAGTACAAGACTGCCTTAAACGCATGGCTGTGGAAGTGGCCTTATTCAAATGCTCACATTTGAACACAACGTAAGAGCCTTCCGGATCAGGGCGAAGGGGGCTCATTGAGTCCAGCATCCTGTTTTCACAGGATGCCCGTTAAAGGAAGCCCACAAGCAGGATTGGAGCTCGAGTGCAACAGCCACTCTCTGTGCTTGTGATGCCCAGCAACTGAGAAGCATACTGTCTCCGGCTAGGGAGGCAGAGCCTAGCTAGGAAGCACAACCTACTACTTAATTTTTTTTAACGACTGAAGCTTAGGGGTCTCAAGATGCTGTGATGGGAACTCACCAAAGCTTTTTTTAAAAGCTTCATGAAAGGCAGGCGTTACCACTGGTCATAGCAGCTAAACAGAAGCTCCCAAGATCAGAGGCTGGGGAAACTGCCGCAATCTCCTGAGGTCTGTGCACAAAACACCCTGCTCATGATGTTTCCCCAGGTGCACGCGGCTGGCTACTGTGCATGTGTGGAAAAAAACTCCACTATTTTTTTGTTGTAATGCAGTACAGTACCATTCATTCGAGATGGACAGCGTCAGTGTAAGGTTAGGGTCCAGTGAGAAATGTGGCGTCTTAGTTTGTTATACTTATCAAATGTATTCATAAAGTTCTTTCCCCCCCCCCATCATCCTGTGCCTAATGGTCAGCTATCAAAGACAGAAAGGGTAATACAGTATATTAAAGCTTGCACATATCCTTGCTTCCTGAAGAGTGTGAGAATTTAGACCTATGGGAAAGGTCCTGGCCGCAACAAAATATAGCGTGGGTTAGAAGGCGTTGTCTGTTGTGGCAAAGGCCTGGAAGAACAGGTTGTTGCCTTTTAAAGTGAGCAATACTATACAATTTTTAAGGTTTTAATGTGAATTGTATGTTTTATGTTGTGCGTCGCCCAGAGTGGCTGCAGAACCAGCCAGATGGGAGACTAATACATTTAATAAATAAAATAAAAAATAAATGTGAGATTTAAAATAATAATACAATAGTAGAGTTGAAAGGGGCCTGTAAGGCCATCAAGTCCAACCCCCTGATCAAGGCAGGAATTCAGCTTAAAGCATTCCCGACAGATGGCTGTCCAGCTGCCTCTTGAACAGCTCCAGCGTTGCAGAGCCCACCACCTCCCGAGGCCATAGGTCCCATTGTGGTACCGCTCTAACAGTTAGGAAGTTTTTCCTGATGTTCAGCCGAAATCTGGCTTTCTGTCACTTGAGCCCACTATTCCCTGTCCTGCACTCTGGGACGATCGAGAAGAGATCCCGGCCCTCCTCTATGTGGCAACCTTTCATGTACTTGAAGAGTGCTATCATATCTCCCCTCAGCTTCTCTTCTCAAGCCTAAACACGCCCAGTTTCTCCTCGCAGGGCTTTGTTTCCAGTCCCCTGATCATCCTCGTTGTCCTCCTCTGAACCCATCCCAGTTTGTCTGCATCCTTCTTAAAGTGCGGTGTCCACAACTGGATTTAGTGGTCTGCCCAATTTTGCCTCTGGCCCCGCCCACCACAGGCATGACCCCCCCAAAAGATTGCCATATGGGAACGAGACCCATATGTTCCCTACTCCTGGTGTAGATGACAGGGAGGGGACATTATCAGTACTGAGTAGCTGCTATAGTACCTGGACTATACATTCTCCACCTCCGGGCCATGATCTAAATCCTCCTCCTCCTCCTCCTCCTCTTCATCGCCCCCAGCATTCTCCGCAGGGGTCTCGCCATCCCTCGCAATCTCCTCTACGTGAGCTAGCATGTCAGCCATGAGTGCTTCTTCCAGCCTTTTGCGCACCTGCTGGACAAGCTCCTCTTGTTTCCTGTCAAGGACAAACTAGGATGGAATCAGCTTGACAACAACAAAGAGCCACATACCCCAATTGTTCCTTTGGCGTTTCCGCTGCACGTGGGAGAGACGAATATGGAGACCCCTCACAACCAGGGGGTGGGCAGGTTATTTTATTTAAAGATCTGAAAACGTAACTTTTATCTGCTGGTCGCAGGGCTGTGGAGTCGGTGCGCCAAACCTTCGACTCCTCTATTTTTCTACTGTCCGACTCCTTCAGAAATGGCAAATGTATATTAACTAGTAATAACAAATTTACTGTAGCACAAGGCATTTCATCTCCACCACGTGAATCATCAGGCTAGATTGATAGAGCATAACATATGTTTATTTGATTAAAATTTCTGAACAAGAAAACTTCCCTAAATTCCTATGAAAGTTTTTATTTTGAAGCCGCGGTGGGTACATTTCTACTGACTCCGAGTCCACCCAAAATTGCTTCCGACTCCACAGCCCTGGCTGGTCGTCTTTCAATTGTTCAAACATGGAAAACTTGAGATAATTTCAACATGTCCCTGAAGGGGCTGACTTGTGCAGCTGTGGTAAGCTGAGCAGGCCCTAGCCAGCTGGGGAGGACTAGCCTCAGGGGGAGGCAATGGTAAACCCCCTCTGAATACCGCTTACCATGAAAACCCTATTCATAGGGAAGCCATGAGTCCGGATCGACTTGAAGGCAGTCCATTATATATTATCCCTTTGGTAAAAGAATTTCTGGAACATTGCCATTTTGGAACACACACCCCTTCCTTACGATCGATTCAAGGCACGAGCTGAAAACGGACGCATTTCATGTGGTATGGCGGGGCTTTATTTTATATACCTCTGAACATCAAATGCAGCAGTACCTGTCATCAGCCTTTTGCGAAATCTGGGACTCATAATTTGCTTTTGGACTCCGTGTCACTTTATTTTATGTCGCCATCTGTGTCTTTTTTAAATTTTGCTTTCATTTTAATTTATTATTATCCATTTATTCAAATTAAAAAGATTTTAATAAATAAATAAATAAAACCAATCTGGGAGAGGTGGGGAGGAAGTCAGAGGACGGAACTATCACACTTTAACTTGGATTCCTCCACTGAGCAGGCGGTTGAATTTGATGCATGACCGTCAAGAAGAGACCCTGCACTTCCGAATGTGCCACTATGCTACTGCGTTCGCTACCTGATGTCTTCATCTGTCACCATGAAGGCTTTGCAAAGGGGCTGAGAGGTGTTTAACCAGACTCCGGGATTCTTTTCCACAGCGGCGGAAAGCTGTCCGGTAATGGGCATCGTGCTGGTGTGGAGAGCACTGGCGATGGCGGAAAGGAGAGTCTCGTCGGTGCACCCAGGACCCACACCTAGAGAGAAAACAGAACCCAAAAGCAGATGAAGTCAATTCCCTTGTCCCATGTGCAGAGCCAAACCTAAGATGAATACAAGCGGGGCTGCAAAAAAAGTGAAGTCCTAGTTCCCCTCTATTCGGTACTTGTTAGGCCTCATCTTGAGTATTGAATCCAGTTCTGGACACCGCACTTTAAAAAGGATGTGGACAAACTGGAGCGGGTTCAGAGGAGGGCATTGAGGATGATCAGGGGACTGGAAACAAAGCCCTATGAAAGAACTAGGCCTGTTTAGCCTGGAGAAGACTGAGGGGAGATAGGATAGCACTCTTCAAGGACTTGAAAGGTTGCCACACAGAGGAGGGCCGGGATTTCTTCTCGATCGTCCCAGAGTGCAGGATGTGGAATAATGGGCTCAAGTTGCAGGAAGCCACATTTCGGCTGAACATCAGGAAAAACTTCCTAACTGTTAGAGCCATACAACAATGGAACCAATGACCTAGAGAGGTAGTGGGCTCTCCAACCCTGGAGGCCTTTCAAGAGGCAGCTGGACAGCCACCTGTCGGGGATGCTTTAAGTTGGATTCCTGCCTTGAGCAGGGGGTTGGTCTCAATGGCCTTAGAGGCCCCTTCCAATTCTACTATTCTATGGACTTCGCTCCCACACAGGAAGTAGCAATGTCTACTTACTGTAAAAAGAGGATTAGACAAATTCAGGGAGGAGCAGAAGGCTATCAATGGCTACAAGCCATGATGGTTATGGTCTCTTCCCACTGTTGGTGGCAGGATGGCTCCGAACATGAGTTGCTGGGAATTGGAAGTGGGGAGAGTTGGTGTTGCACTCAAGTGCTGTCTGGGGACTTCCCATTGGGGCATCTGGTTGGCCACTGTAAGGACAGGATGCTGGACTAGACAGGGCTCCCCTACAACCCAATCCAGCAGCCAGGCCCTGCTGATATTCTTATAGCTGTTGAAACAGTTCAACTGGAGTACCTTGCAAGCCTTTTGGAAGGTCCATAGTTTTCACTAGCTCCTCTGCGATATCGAAGGCATTTAAGCCACTTAGCTTCTTCTCCCAGAAGAGCTGGAAGAGAGAGAGGAGAGAGTGAGAGCAGGGCTGTGGAGTCGGAAGCAATTCTGGGTGGAGTCGGAAGAAATGTACTGACTCCGACTTCAAAATAAAATTAATATTTTAATATTTATTAATGTTAATACATTGATATATATTTGCCATTTATGAAGGAGTTGGACAGTAGAAAAATAGAGGAGTAGGAGTTGGAGGTTTGACATACCGACTCCACAGCCCTGAGTGAGAGTAGTTCATATATATATATAAAAAATGTCCCAGGTTGGGGGGGAGAGGAAAAAGAGACTGGTCAGGCATGTTTGTCTGCACATGGTGAGAGTCATTAATCCCAAGGAAACTACTTTACACCAAGGGCAATGCTGGCTCTTTAGGATCTCAGCCAGAGAGAGGCCTTTCCTAGTTAAGCCGCTTTGGGTTCACTCTTGTGAAGGAAAGGAGCTAACAAATTTACTAAATAGTCTTTTCTAATTTAATTTATTAAATTTAATCTGTATGCCGATGGGCAAGACAGGGGCGAGGGAGATTTCATAGTTTTGAACAATGCTTCTCTCTTTTAAAAAGCATCTATTGGATTGCTCAATAGTCAGAAGAGCTTTCTTCCTCTGCTGCATGTGAAAGAGCTGCTTTTACTTGGAGGCGCAAAGAACATAAATACTCTTCAGATCTGGGACTCCTACTTAAGAGCGGTTTGCACGATCAGCGCACCATGTGGGGCTCTTCCGGAGCTTATTTCCTCCCTTCCCTTCCCTAACCAACCCATTTTCTCCCAATTATTTATTTTTATTTGTTTCTTTCTCTTTTTAAATGTGCCAGATTTCCTTAATGGTATTATGACTTGACATGTTTTGCTGCCGTTTCCACCCTCCCTCATTGCTTATGCTTGTTGTTACTTTTATTGTTACAGAAACTTTTTTAAAACACACACAACAAACTATGCATTTTAAAAAAGTAAATATTGGAATAAGCAGCAAGGAAGGTCACCGCTAACTCTTTCCCAGTTTTTTAAGAGCTGTAATCAACTACAGTAGGGCCCCACTCATACGGCGGGTTACATTCCAGACCCCTGCCGAAAAGCGGAACTCCATCAATAAACAAAACCGCCATAAAAGCGGAACAAAGCACCTTATGAGTGGGGCCTTACTCTAATTGAAAACTGCCATATTAGCGGGCCGCCGACAAGCGGGGCCCCACTGTATATCTTCAGAAAGATAACATTCTTGCCAACGACAGTTTTGTTGTTATCATTTGTTAATAGATTTTATTTTGCATCCATCCACTCCCCGGTTATTTCATTCCTATTTTTCATCAAGTTTATCAGAATAATATATATATATATATATATATATATGTACGCTCTGACATCTATTTTCTCCTTATTTTTTTTTGTAAAGTACTTCTGGAAGCTATAGAAGTAGAAAAGAATATGGTAATACCTCAGTTAACAAAGGAGATAAGTTCTCGCACATCACTTCTTCAACCGAAACTTTTGTACCAGAGGTAGGAATAACATGGAAAGGATAGGGAGAGGTTCCTACACTTGCTCATACATGGTGCTTCAACAGGGGCTTCAAAGGGTGCCTATCTGGCCCCCTCCCTTTCCCCTCCCCTCCTTTTCCTCTTCTGAATTGTATTGGATCCTTCCCTCCCCAATACTGGGAGAAAGCAAGAAATCTCTCTAAGGCAACACAGGGTTGTCAGTTTCACCCTAGCAAAGCAAAGGCTTATCAGTTTCGCTTTAAAGGAAAGGCACAGGCTTGAAAGTTTATCCATAGCAAAGCAAAGGCAGGGGCAGTTCAGAAATAGCAAAGGCACGGGCTGCTCAGTTTCATCTTAAAGCAACGCCACAGGCTCGAAAGTTTATCCACAGCCAAGCCAAGCCAGTCGGTTTCACCTTAAAAAAAGCCTTCCTTAAAATGAGCTTTGTTCCTGGAGGATTTGTTAACTGAGGTATTACTGTAACAATAATTTGTATGCTCCTGTTCCACAGATGTGCCTAAAGCAGCTCACAAACCAGAGAAAATATAATGCGAGATCAGCTTGTGTTCGTTTCCGTGCATCTTAATGAACAAGTCCAGCAGAACCAATTCCTTCCCAAATCAAATCAAGACGATTCGTTAAGAGCATTTCAAGCCTCATTGGCAAAGCAGGCAGTCATCAATCAAATGCACATCATCAACCGATGCTATTTATCTGTCGTTACAATTGCACAAGCCAGGGTCCGATAGGGCAAAACATTCCAGGGCAGTTTTAAGAGTCGAACCGAACTAATTCATGCTCAGTGGCAAAGACCCGGCCTGGCACACAGAATGCCCCAGATTCAGTCGCTGAGATGAACGGGATGTGAATATGATAAACAAACCAGGGATGGGTAACCTTTTTCAGCCAACCTCCCAGGGGCCACAGGCAAAGGCTGGCAGAGCAACGGATGCGAGTTTCACCTTTGTACAGTAGGCTAATTTCTACACACATTCCTCTTAATCCTTCCTCCAGGCCAGGGAAGGGCCAGAGCTCAGTAGCAGAGCACCTGCCTTGGGTGCAGAAGGTCCCAGGTACAATACTGAGCTAGACGGACCAACGGTCTGACTCATGCTATTTCTCAACCTAGACCCCCTTCACTGGGTTGCTGCGAGGCTGAAAGTATCACAGAGTGATGGACATAAATAAGACAAGCTTATTTAAGGCAAACAACTTATCTCCTGACATCGTAAGAAGATCCCCGTAGGATCACGTCAAAGGGAGGTGGGGGGGACCCATCTAGACCAGCATCCCGTTCTCACAGAGGCCAACCAAATGCCCCAATAGGAAGCCCGCAAGCAGGACACAAGCGCCAACAGCGTGCTTACCTGGCGCGGCTGATCGACTGCTTTCTGGGGGTCGCTCTTCACTTTATTGCTGGGGTGATTGGTGATCTTGGTGACCGGCTGCTTGAAGATCGAAGCTGTCTGCCGGACGGGGAGTGCGGTGTTTAGGTCAGGCTTGCCCTGAAATGGATGAGGGGAAGGAAGAGGAATGTCACCTATTCCCACTGAGCCGAAGGCCTGGGTAAAGAAGTGCAGCGTCTCGACCAATCGTCGAAAAGCAGACAGTGATGGCACAAGACGCCCCTCAAAATGGAGGTCATTCCACAACCTGAGAGGCACGAGAGAGAAGGCCCAGCCACCCCTCAAACCACAGAGGGTGTCAACACTGTTAACAAGGCCTCCCAGTCTGCCAAGAAAGGCACCTTTTGCATCTTATAAGAAGGAATTGGCTAGTTCAGACCGTTGCTGGTGATGCAATATTGATAATGCCTTTGTTGCATATGATGCGGGTGTGCCCTGTGGCGCCACCTTTTTGGTTAAAAAAAAAAAAGTTTTGTTTTGGAGAAAGCCTTGATTTGCTGTTAAATCATATTCCTATGATGTGGAGACTAACAGATGGACAACAAAAGTGGATCCTGCAAACCCTTATGGTTGCAAAGAGACTAATATTTCAAGGTGAGAAGGATAAACACCTGCCATCCTTCACTCAGTGGTCTGAAGATGCCACTGCCATGTCTATATTTAAACATGTATCTTAGAAATGTCAGTCTAGGTCAGATTTCTATTTGGGCTTATGGACTGCCTATATATCTTCCTATATCTACATTTGTGTAAGGTTGTCGCCATGCTGCAGTTCTCACGGCAGCCAACAGATGGTGCTGTGAACTACAGCCATTTTCTTCCTCCTTGGCTAGCCTTGTGGAACGGGAGGGTCTCTGTTCCGTTGTTGCTGCTGCCACTGGGCAAAGTAGGAAACATCTTAAGCCCCACTGATCCCCTACACACCCTGCTGCTGCTGCAGGAAGCATGAGAAAGAAGCCTACATTTTAATATGCAGACTTCCCTCAGTGGCAGCTTGGGAACCCTGTAAGGGATTTTGGCAGGTGGGTCGGACAATCCATCTGCTACTCACGTTGAGGGCTTTTTTCGGGGGGGGGGGGAGGAATCCAAAGGGAGGTGGGGCTGGCAAGTTCTAAGTGAAAGGAGGAGTTGGTGAGCAAAGCAAGCACCAGTGCAACCTCTAGTCTGCTGTATATTTTGGAAAGTTGTTTTGTCCATTTGCTCTGCATTTGAACACCCCCTTAGAATATCGTAACCAAGTTTTGCATGACGACTCCCGAGAGCAAGGAGCAACTTTGCTTGGATACCACTGGACGCCATTTTGATTCAGGATGGAGGACTGAACCTTTCCAAACTGCACTGATTTTTCTTTTTAGCGTTTTCATCCTAATGCTGTTGGGTAAACTGCAATATACAAGCCTGCCAAATTTGGTTACAATCAGTGCAGTTTTTACTTATTTGTATTTGATTTCTTGCGTTTATACCCTGCTTTTCTTTCATGCACAGAAACCCAAGGTGACATGCATGTGGTTCCCATCCAGGCACTGACCAGGGCCAGACCTGCTTAGCTTCAGCAAGGTGGTGGCCTCATGTGCCTTCAGACCACATAGCCTAAAAGGTCCAGTCCGCCATCTTGATTCACTGATTATAGAAGATGGTGGTTAGGTGGGGAGAAGCACAATGGGACAGTACAGAACTTTGTTTGAGACATATTTTATAACTGTTATTAGACATATTTTACAACTGTTACTCTTTTTTTGTTCTGCTTTTGATGAAATGTATATTGTTTGAGATTTACTGTTTGGTTTATGTTTTACGATGTTTATACCTTTTTGTCTAGCTATTTTTATAATTGTTACCTTTTGTTTTTGAAGATATGCATATTGTTTGGGATCCATTGTTCAGTTATGTTTATTTAAAATGTGATACATTCGTTTTCTTTTACTATCAACTGTACAACTTTTATGTTGCAAAGCGCCCAGAGAGCTTCGGCTATAGGGCGGTATAAAAGTGTAATAAATAAAGAAATTCATAATAATAAAACGGTGTCCAACTGTATGCAAACCAGAGCGTGGAAAAGTAACTTTTTAAAACTACAACTCCCATCAGCCCCAGGGCTGATGGGAGTTGTAGTTCAAAAAAGTTACTTTTCCACGCTCTATGGCTGCATACACACCATACATTTAAACCACATTTCTCCTCCCAAAGAATCCTGGGAACTGTAGATTACCCCTCAACAAAACAACTTTTCTAGATGCCAGGTGCATCCCCGCCCAGGAATCTCCAGACGCGCACAGGACGGTCAAACACAAGAGGGGCTGCAAGAAGGCCGGTTGCCGGCCGGCCTCACCTTGGCTTGGCTGGAACAGTCGTAGCGCATCCGCTGTCTGTTCTTGTTCACTTTGCTCATAAGCATCTTCCCTGTCCGGAAGTCGAACGTGCTCAGGTCCATGGAGTTCCCCAGGTAACGGGCCAGCTGAGGCTTGCTTCGGAATTTCTTCCCACTCGGGCTGAGGACACAAGAGAGAGATTATAGTTTCTAGAATGCTGGCTGGCGTGGTGGGTAGCGTTGCGGCGAACCTGGTGCAGCAAAAGTGCCAAGTACCAAGTTAAAAAAAAAAGCACATGCACGCAGGACGTAAGAAAATAAAGAAAGAGAAAAATCTCTGAACTTCCCAGGGGCCGCATGCCGGTGGTGGTTGGGGCCAGAAGCAGAAGTGGGCAGAGCGACAGGGTTTGACTCTTACCTTTGCACAACAGGCTACGTTCTAGCCACTCCAGAGTTGGAAGTATCTGTACATGTAGCATATTCAGTGCTAGCCTTACTCAGCAGTAGACCGATTGAAGTTAATGGGCATGACTAACCTCTGCTCATTCATTTCAACGGATCTACTCTGGGGAGGAGAGCCTGGCTGGGAGTCCAGAGGCTGTGAGTTCAAATCCCCGCTTGTATCTCCTGGGCGTAAAGGGCCAGCTAAAGATCACCCCCACAGTGAGTGGCTCTGGGGTGACGTGCCCTGCCACCTGTGCAGCCGTGGGCAAGCTGCATAGTCCCAAGGAGCCCAGTTGCCCCCCAGCTGGCTGTTGTGGACAAGGAAGGGGCAGGCTTGTGCAGCTGTGGCAAGCTGAGCAGGGCTAGCCACAGAGGGAGACAATGGGAAACCCCCTCTGAATGCCGCTTACCATGAACACCCCTGATCATAGGGTAGCCATAAGTCGGGATCGACTTGAAGGCAGTCCATTTCCATTCACTCTGAGGAGGACTTAAGAGGAATACAACCCACACACCTCTTTATCCCGGTAAGCATTACCCCCAGCTCAAGGCCACACTCCAGCCAGCCAAACGCAAAGGGCCGGTGAGGGGGCGTGGCCTGGGAAAGAGCCCCAGGGGCCAGAAAGAGGCTTAGAGGGCCACATGCGGTCTCACCCCTGCTGCAGGTGTATCAAAAGTGGACAGGCGCCATTTGTCCCCCACACACGCAGGGGATGCAGAAAAGTGCTCTACGATTCAAGTCGCTGATGGAGGGAGGTGGCGAAGAGACCCGTTGTTTGAAGGCGGAAGAGCAAGGAGTTCATTCCAAGGCATCACTGCTTCCCACATAAAACATTAGACCAAAACATCCTTTGTGCCAACATTTCCCTTGGGCTGGTTGCCACCCACCTTTTTAGGATTTCCGCCCCCTCCCACATCCAGAAGTTGTATCCCAGATCACTGGCCCACCACTCACCCTGAAAGAGGCCAGTCATTGATATAAAAAAAAGGCCTCTCTGCGTTTAAAGCGTTCTTATCAGTTTTTAAATAAAATCTCCAACAATGCCAAAGATATCTGCCGTGGTTACTCCCCTGAAACAAACCCAAGGCCCTCTTAAGCAGGGATGGGGAGCCACACCTTTGAAGCTTGAGGGCCACATTTCCTTCTGGGCAAACTTCTGAGGGCCACATGCCAGTGGCAGGTGGAGCCAGAGCCAAGAAAATGGGTAGAGCAACAGAAGTAAAATTCAGCATTTGTACATTAGGGTAGTTTCGCCACACACTCCTTGTCCATCAGGGCAAGGGCCTGAATCAAGAGTTCAAGGCATCCCAGCCAGGCAAAAAATGCGCAAGGCAGGTGCAAAGCAGGGCAAGTGAACGGGTGATCTGGAGAGAGTCCTGAGGGCCACATTTGGCCCCTGGGCCCAAGGTCTCCAACCCTTACTCTTAATGCAATATATCAGACAGTTCCTATCTGGACAGGGATAACCTGGCTTCAGTTGTCCATGTTCTGATAACCTCCAAGTTAGATTACTGCAATGCGCTCTACGTGGGGCTGCCTTTGAAGACAGTTCGGAAACTGCAGCTTCTGCAAAATGCAGCGGCTAGATTGGTAACAGGGACCAGACGGTTCGAACATATAAAACCAATTCTGGCCCGCTTGCATTGGTTGTCTGTATGTTTCCGAGCTTGATTCAAAGTGCTGGTTTTAACCTATAAAGCCTTACACGGCTTGGGACCACAATACCTGATGGAACGCCTCTCCCAACACAAACCCACCCGTACACTACACTCAACATCCAAGGCCCTCCTCCAGGTGCCTACTCCGAGAAAAGCTGGGAGTCTGGCAACAAGGGAGAGGGCCTTCTCAGTGGTGGCCCCCAAATTATGGAATTGTATCTGTGACGAGGTGCGCCTGGTGCCAACACTGTTATCTTTTGGGCGCCAGGTCAAGTCTTTCCTCTTCTCCCAGGCATTTTAGCATGCGTTTTTAAATTGTTTTGTTAAAAAAGTGTTTTTAAATTTGCATATTTGTTTTTAGTGTTTTTAATTGTTGTAAACCACCCAGAGAGCTTCGGCTATGGGGCGGTATACAAATGTAATAAATAAATAAATAAATAAAGGTAAGGCTCAGGCCTTTGCTGTAGCAGGTCTTTCAAAGTGGCCTTTGGATAGGACTGGTGCCAAGGGATGCGAACGCTGGGTGCGTTTCAATTCCTGGGAGAAAGTGCTGGGTGGACGCTGCAGCTAAGGAGTTTCCGGGAAGGTCTCTCACCTCTGCCACAGTTCTGCTCAGCGGCTGCAAGAGTTGCAAAAGCCCCGAGAAATCTAACACATGGGAATGTGCAAAGGGCGATGAGTAGTTGGATTGCCAGGCCAGGCTTTCCCATGGAGAAAGTCAGGTCCTTAACAAAACCAGAGGGTCCGTGTCTTCAGAGGACACCTGCTAATCTCCGGGGACCTCGGCAAACATCACAGCTCTGCAGGCAGAGGGCCCAAAGCTCACTCCCCAACCATCTCCAGCGAAAACAGGGCCTGCCAAACTTCTGTTCATTGGCTCCTTTGATGAGTTGATCCACATTGCCACAAACCTTAAACCAAATTCTTAGGAATATAAATGAAGTACAAAGTCAAGAATTATCTTATTAAATGCAGAGGTTTGTCACTGGCAAGGCAGGAGCGCTCTGTACATGCCCATGTCTGTTATTTCTGAAACAGTTCCCAATTCACACACTTTTCGTACTATGCCTGGTAAACACCTTTTCCACCACTAGACCCTTTTCAATCCCCCCTCTGGTCTTTATTCACCCACTGCCCAGTCCTATCGACCCCAGGGAGTCAATATCAGGACCAGATTGAGGACAATGTATAGATCCTTCCCTGTTGGGACCCTAGAAAGCTGCTACCAGTCAGAGTAGACCATACTAAACTAAATGGATTATATTCAGAACCATGAGGACTAGAATCCTACTTGATCTTTAGGGGACGGACCACAGCTTGGTGGAAGAGCATCCGCCTTGCGTGGTGTCCTGGTTCAATCCACGCATCTCCAGGCAGAGCTGGGAACCTCCTGAGAGAAATCCTGGAGAGAGCCTGTCAGAGTAGCCAATACTGAACTACACGAATCAAGGACCCCAACCGTATGTGAGGAATCTTCTATGTTCATAATTGTGTCCTTACATCACTGGCTTGATTAACTTTTTGCAAACTTAGGGTTGCATCCAAGTAAGCGGTACTCTAATGAGACCCACTGAAATTAATGGAACCTAAAGCAAGTCACACCTATTATTCCCAATGGGTCTACTCTGATTGGCCGAACTATGGATTCCAACTTTAATTTTCAAAGCTGGTTCCGGAGCGGCTAATTTCCCATTGCGAGTTAGGATCACCACTGATACACCCCAAAACGAATCTCAAAACAAATGCAGAAAAGCACACGTAACGTAACAGACACAGGCAGTGTCAACACTGGTAAGTTCAGAAGCTGCAGCTAGGGCAAAATGCAGCAGTTCAACTGCTGCCGAAAGACTTGCACTGGTACCCAATTAACTACTGAGCCAGGTGCTTGTGTTGTTGTTATGCGCCTTCAAGTCGACTACGACTTATGGCGACCCTATGAATCAGCAACCTCCAAGAGCATCTGTCATGAACCACCCTGTTCAGATCTTGTAAGTTCAGGTCTGTGGCTTCCCTTATGGAATCAATCCATCTCTTGTTTGGCCTTCCTCTTTTTCTACCCCCTTCTGTTTTCCCCAGCACTGTGGTTGTGTACAAAGCCCTATACAGCTCGGGACCAGGATACCTGAAAGGCCGGCTTACTCCTCATATACCCAGTTGAATCACTGTGCTCCGCAGGCCAGGGCCTCTTGCAGATACCATCACACCAGGAAGTCCATTCCGCACAATATATTAAAAGAAAATGTCTTTTAAAATATGTTAAAACAAAACATCATTAAAAACATTAAACCCTAATTCTACTTTATTCTAACAGAGTTTATTCTAACACAGACACAGACTGGGATCATTCCCAGTCCGCTTCTGTACTGAAACTGTTTTAATTGTTTTACGATTTGTGTAATTTGCCACCCTCCTTTGAGAGGAAGGGCGGGATATATAGATGATAATAATATGCCCCCTCCCCACTCAGCAACTTGGCACACACACCCTGATGTGAAGAGACTTCTGAATCTCAGCGCCTTTAAAAATAAACGTGAAGCTTCATTTTGCCTGGGCTCATCCCCTCAGCCTCCTGGTAACAGAAAAGATTTGAAAAGGCAGCTGCAAAGCGCTGAAAACGATTCTGCACGCTCGTCCCATTTAAAGGTAGGCCTGCATTGTAAGGCTTCCCCCCCTATAGCTTGCCCCAGCCACTGAGGACAAAAAAAAAAGCCCCCCTGCATTTCTTTCACTCTTTTATTTTATTTGCAACTCCCAGACTTTGGGAAGCGCAGATTAAGATGAATGCATCGCAGCCCTATTCAGAGTGTCTAAACAGCCTCCATATGTCTACTCTGCATGGGCAAGCGAAGGCCTTTTGTCCTTTTTTAATGTTTCTTTTCATAAAAGGCTTGCAAATGCATCCCTGCTCTTATTACAAAGGGGCAGCCTCATCTACCTCCTCTTTTTTCCCAGTTGCGAAGAGGGTATAATGCCAGACATTTTTCACAGAGCCTGGGGGGGGCAAACCCCCCCACAAGGGGCTTAATTTAAAAAACAAGCAAATGGAAAAAAATGCACACAAAATCAGAATTAAATGATGGATTATATAGAGGGAAAGTTCCAAACTTTGTCCCTGCAAGGGTGGACGTTTGGTGGTTGACAGATGTCTGCCAAGTTGCCAGTGTTGCAGAGGATCCTGGGAAACATTCTAGGTCAGGTCCGTGAGGTTTTTGTAGCTAACAAACTGTTGTGAAATGAGTCATGACTGCTCTCACTGATAAAACTCCCAAGGAGCTCCAAATACATCAGAGTAATAGTGGCCTGATATAATAAATAATAATAAAATTTTATTTGTGAGTCGCCTATCTGGCTGAATTAACGGCCACTCTAGGTGACTTACATATACAATAAAATCCAGTATAAAACCAATACAACATACTAATATTTAAAAAACTAAACACCTCTTTCAGGTAATTAAAAACTAACATACCCCAGATTTCCCATAGGCCTGCCTGAATAGCCAGGTCTTTAAGGCTCGGCAAAAGCCTATCAAGGAGGGGGCATGGCGAAGATCGAAAGGAAGGGAGTTCCAGAGGGTGGGGGCCACAATCAAAAATGCCCTCTCTCTGGTTCGCACCAGCCTAGCTGTTTCAACTGGCGGAATCGAGAGAAGGTCTTGTGTGGCTGATCTTGTTAGGCGGCCTAATTGGTGATGCTGGAGGCGCTCCTTCAGATAAACTGGGCCGACACCGTATAGGGCTTTAAAGGTCAACACCAACACCTTGAATTGGGCCCGGTAAACAACTGGTAACCAGTGTAGATCTACTAACACTGGCGTGATGTGATCACGGCGACGGCAGTTACTAATTAAACGTGCCGCCACATTTTGTATCAGCTGTAGTTTCCGGATCGTTTTCAAGGGCAGCCCCACGTAGAGCGCATTACAGTAGTCTAAGCGAGAGGAGACAAGGGCATGTACTACTCATGGGAGCAGATGAACAGGAAGGTAGGGTCGCAGCTTCCGTATCAGATGAAGTTGATACCAAGCTGCCTGACCCACTGCCAAAACCTGAGCCTCCATGGACAGTTGGGAGTCGAGAATGACCCCGAGGCTACGGACCTGGTCTTTCAGGGGTAATTTTACTCCATTAATCACCAGGTCTACATCTCCCAACTTACTCTTGTCTCCCACGAGCAACACCTCGGTCTTGTCAGGGTTAAGCTTCAGTCTATTCGTTCCCATCCATTCACTAACGGATTCCAGGCACTTGGACATGGTATCCACAGCCAACCTTGGTGAGGACTTAAACGAGAGATAGAGCTGAGTGTCATCCGCATATTGGTGACACTGCAGCCCAAATCTCCTGATGATGGCCCCAAGCAGCTTTACATAGATGTTGAATAGCATGATATCCATTTAAGATATGCACACCAGGCTCCGAAAATTAAATTTCCCCCCTATAGGCCAGGAGCAGGGAACTTCTATTCAGTACGAGGGCCACAATCCCTTTTGGGCAACATTCCAGGAGCTACATACTATTTATTATTATTTATTAAATTATACCCCGCTCTTCCTCCAGAAAGAGCTCAGGGCAGCAAACATATCAACAAACCAATTTAACAACAAGAAGTATTCTAAAAAGTTTTAAAACAGACTTACAATTAAAAACATTCTTTCATGCCTGATCTTCAGGTTGTCAATAACAGCCCCCCTAGCCACAAAGCGCCTGGGTAAAACAGAAATGTTTTCACACTCCTCCTGAAAGTCAGTAGCGATGGAGGCAGATGCACTTCTCCAGGGAGAGGGTTCCAGAAATGAGTAGCCACCACCAGAAAGGCCCTGTTATGGGCCACCACCAGACCGGGCAACTCTCATCAGCCTCCAAGATGGCTGATACTGGGGAAGGTGCTCTTTTAGATAGGTAAGGGGGTGGGTGGGGCAACTAATGTAAATTTTACCTTGGTATGGCAGGCTAGTTTCTATACAGACTCTCACATCACTCTGTCTATTTAGAAGAGGCATTCCTTCCCAAGGGAGGGGAATGCTGCTTCTTAGATCAGGGATGGGGAACTTGATGCTTCTCCAGATGTTGGACTCCAATTTCCAGCAGCCGTCTAGCAACATCTGGAGGGCTACAGGGTCCCTATCCTAGTATTAGCTCCTGGGCCATACTGGACTTTCCCATGTCTCATAGATGTGACACCCAACACACAAGGCGATATTCAATGCTAGTCCAACTCAGAGTAGACTCACTCAAGTTAACAGACGTGACTTAAGTTCATTAATTTCAATGGGTCTCTTCTGACCACTTAATATTCTACAAATCAAAGCACACAGATAACTGTGGCCTTGTTTTGAACTGGTAATTTTTTACAGGGGAAAAAAATCAATATATTGTACCAGCTCCAAATAATGAAAATCAGGGCCCCCGGGCTGGAGACTTCTTAAGTGTATTTGCCAGCCCTGGTCAAAACAGCCCCTTGATTTCTGCCTTTTTCAAGTGCCGGGTGTATGGATATTTTTGTCTGTTCTGCAACCTTTGCACAGGCCAACCAAATTAAACTCCTGGATCGCCAGTGGGCTACAATACAGTTTTGAGAACCTCCACTCTAGACTCTTAAGACTGGTCACAGATCCTTTGCAAAACATACAATGGTTTTGAGAGGTAAGGCAGGTCATGATTATGTGTAAATTTAACTGTCGTACCTTACAAAAAAGAAATACTCGTGCTATAACGTTGTAATCCTATTCCTAAACCTGAGAAGTTTTTTTTGAACAGGTGGGTGGAATTCTTTCACAAGCAAACATTTAAGTGTGCAAGTTCCTCCCTAGCTCAACTTAGCTGTTTATTTGCATTTTGGTTATCATAAATGAACATTCATTCTATCTATACTTTTGAGTTCAAAGTTTGGCTGATGGTGTCTTCAGTTAGTCTTTTCTAATTCTTATTTCTCACTATTTGAACATTTCTTTCATTGTATATATTGTTTTAAAAATTATAAAATGTTCGTGAAGTGCTATGACACTGTATAAATCAGAGGTGCTCTCCAGAACTCTTGTCTAGCCCTTGAGCATTTCCCCAGGCCACACCCCTCCTAAGCCACACCCCCTTCAACCTGATTTGTGCCCACCTTGAATACTTTCGTTTGGCCAGAGGCGTGGGCCAAGTGTTGCGCAGAAACTAGCGTACCATACAAAGATAAAATCCACATCCATTTGTTCCGCCCACTTTAGCCCTTTGGGCCCGCCCACCACCGGTACGTGGCCCTCGCAAGGTTGCTCAAGACAGAATGCGGCCCTTGGGCTGAAAAAATCCCCACCCGTTTTGAACAGCATGCATGGTTTTCCATGTTGTGTAAACGCTGTGGCTAGTTCTGACAAATGCTGCGGAACTTTTTAACACTGTATTTTATAGTGTTGTGACTTGCCCTGGGATCTTTTGGTGAAGGGCAGGTAATAAATTTAATAATGATAATACCTAATTTCCTGTATGAATGAACATGATTGCACCCCACATCCATCTCCCACAGCAATGACAGGAGATATAAATGTCCTCCCCCCTGCCTTATCTGTTGGCTATCATTTAATGCCTTAGACGCAAAATTCTCCTCTCTCACACATGCACGTCTATGCACCAGGGTTCCTCATCCCCCCCAAAATAGGCTGCAAATATCTCTAGTGCCTGCTGACAGCCTGAAGTCATACTGGGGCAAGGAGAAACCGTTCCCTATTGAAGCCCCATCTGTGCCCCACACAGTTATCTGCAGTTTGCACAAACCCACCCCCAACATGCAACAGATGCTTGCCAGCGGGCGCCAAACTTGGACACCAGAGAATTTTTGAGAAAAGCACCCTCGCCCTCCTCCGCAAAACAGGCATTGACTAAACCCTAGGCTGGTCGTGGCAACATGGCGCCCACCCACCACGTCCGGGGGCATTTGCTAACGGAGATCCACCCTCCTAGATCGTCCCCACTCCAAGACCCTTCCCCCTTTGCAGAGGGGGGGAGTCGAGCGGCTGGCAAGGACAGCCTACGAAGTGGGGATGCCATCTCCCCTACCGACAGGCGGCTTGCAGTCCCCCCTCCCAATTTTTTTAATTTAAAAAGGTTCATTCCTCTATATCGTCTTCCTTCTTCCTCTACCTAGAATTCTGCTGCAATTAGGGTTCCACTCCTAAGAGGTTAACCCCCCCCCAAGCCCTGATGCAATGAGGTGGGGGACATCTCATGCATTTGCCTGCTGGTTTGTTGCTATGTGAAAGCCCCCCCCCCCGTACTTCTACAGAGGAGAGCCACAATTTTCTAGACGGAAAACACATGTTCCTTCTATGTTGGGGGTTTTTTTTGCTGTCCCCCACTTTGCGATACCCCCTCACCAAGAGACACCCCAAACCTCCAATGCAAAAAGGAGCCAGACCAGTCTCATCCCCAAACACCCAATGCAAACACTTGCACTACAGCACCAGCAGCTGTGATGTATAAAAGGCATTTAAGACACTCCAACCGCCCCAAATATTAGCAGCAAGACCATCACACACACGGGTTGCAACCTTCTAGAGCACAGACAATTTATCCACGGGCTCTCCCCCACATTTCAAGAGGGTGCCCATTCAATCTGAAGCAGACCCTCCCTTAAAAAAATCCTGGCTTATACAAATTACTGCTCTGGCTGAAATTATGCGCTGGGCAACAGGGCTCCAGACACAAATGCACAACCCACAGCTGCCATTTGCGCCAAGCCTCCCACAATCCCCCCTCCGCAAAACTGGCACAAGCAGGCAGAGGCTCAGCATAAGCAGCCAGTCCCCCCCATGCTGTATCCAGCGTAGCCCCCCCCTTGTCACGAGGCGCCAGACTTTTGCAGTAGCCCCAAGCGAGGGCAGAGAAAAGGCAGGCTGGCTGTATATTACCCTCCCTTTGACTCGCTCCATCCATCACTGAACCTGTGTGCATGTCGATATTAGGTTTGCAATAGAGTGACAGACGTCTTTTTTTTTTTTTTAAATAGCAGTGAGAAAGCAAGGCAAGGAGAAAGGTAGGCGACGGTGGCGGCCGGCCGCAGCAGCAGCCCCCCCCTGCACCCTCCCGGCCGCCACCCTCCTCTTGCCCGCGCCACATTCACCTATAATAATAGACATCACTCTTCCCAGCGGAGAGTCCCGATTTTCTGGTCACTTCTTCCCTTTTCCATCCCTGCGGCAGGGCTGAGCACTCCCACCTCTTCCGATCCATCGCTTCCACGAGGCCCGGCTCTGGCTCGGCCCAGCCGCCTCCACCTCCTCGGGCTCCTGCCTGCCTGCTTGCGCCAAGGTCCCTCCCAGCCAGGGCTGCGGTGGTTTGCTTGCCTAGTTGCTTTAAATATAAAAATAAGTCCCCCGCTCCTTTTCTTCCTGCCTTGCTCGTTTCCTGCAGCTGGTGGCCACTGCAAGCTCCACTTTGGCTCACTGGGCCAGGCTGTTCCAGAGCGCCTCCCTCGGCTGGGATTGGAACGTTCCCCGGAGCAGCAGCTCTTCCCTCCAGCGCGCTGTCAACCTCGCCCCCCTCCTCTTCCACCTGCTTGCAAGGGGGCGCTGTTCTTCTTACCCTCCCGCTGTTGCTGAAGGCAGCGGGGGGGGGGGGGCGGCTCTTCTGAGGAAAGGGCGTCCCTCCCGCCGCTATAAAAAATCCTCTTCATTCATTCGAGGCGCGCCGCGCTTCCGCTCACCTCCAGACCGCCCCCGCGGCTGTTCCATCCTCTCGCGTTTCCTCCCCCACCCGTGCACAAAAAAAGAAGCGCACGCCCGTGGCAGGAAAGCGCGCGCCAGGATAGCCGTTGGCGCACGTTTTTTTTTTAAAGCACTCCCGTCAAATCCCGCCAAATTTAAAAGGGGGGGGCGCTAAAAAAGAGAGAGCGCGGCATCTTCGAAGGGGTATCCCTCCGCCCCAGGTGGAAATATAGTCCCCTCTATATATACACACAAGCCCTAAGAGGGAGGGAAATCTAGTCGGGCCGCGTACACGTGAAGTCCTGACAAAACCCGCACCTGCCCTCCCACTCATCAATCCAAAGCTCGACACGCGTGTAGTCGTGGCGACACCCGCACCTGCCTCTTTCGCCCCTCATGAGAGAAGCTCGACACGCGTCAAGCCGTAACAAAACGCGCGCTTGCCTCTTCTCCATGTACACATATACAGCCCAACGCGTGTGAAGTTGTAACAGAACACAGGCCCGCCTCACAAATAAAAGGCTAGACGCGTGTACAACGTCGAGCTGCCTCCACAGCGACTCCCGCTTTCTGCTCTGACACGCTTCCTCTCCCAGAACGTGTGAATGCAACCACTACGCCACACTTCTACCGGCTGTCTCCCCCACCTCCGAGGGGGAGGACGTGCCCCACATAAGTTAGCCTCCCCCCCAACCCTATCCAGCACTCTATACTGTTCGCAAAATGCAAGCCCCCCTTCTCCCCACATTTCCCCCAACTCCGGACAGGCGTTCCCCATAGACCTCCGCTGCCCCCTTGCTACTAACAGACCACCACCCCACGTCTCCCTCACCCCACACTAACCACCTCCCAGCTACACGCCCCCTTTCCAAGCCCCTCCGCCCCGCCCCACACCTTCACACGCCCCTCCAGCCCCACAGAGCCCCTCCCATGTCCCCTTGCTAAGACGCCTCCCCAACTGCCCCCCAGCTTTCCACATGCCTCAACTGCTCCCCTAACCCCATAGACTGCTGAACCCCACATCCTTTTCCCCATAGAAACTTACTGCTAAACAGAACCCCTCCAGGTCTCCTCTCCCCCTTTGAGCCTCTCAGCTTCTCCCCACATGCCTAGGGCCGCAGCCCCTCCTCTGCCCCCAAAACCCATCAAGTGCCCCCTTGGTAATAAAGCTCCCCATATAACCCAACCTCCCCTCGGGCATTTTCTCCTAGCCCCATAGATTCCGTGCATGCCCGTAGACTCCCTTCCCCAGCACTTCATGAAAGGAGCTCCAGCATTTCACCCCACATCGCCAAATGAGCCCTCCAACCCAGCTCGCCCCATGACCCCTTCTGCCCTTTTTCTTCCCCCTGCGCTGCAAATCCCCTGCCCCACATCCTGTGCCTCGCCCCCTCCTTGCCCTGCACCCCTAAACGCAAAATCCATCCCCACATCCAAAACAACGACCCACCCCCAAATCTTCCTTTTCTCCCCAAAGCGACCCCGATCTCCCTCGCCTGCCCTTGATCCACCAACTCTCCTCTGCCCCCCAAGACTCTCACCTGCCCCCTCCAAATCCACAGGCCTCTGCAAACAGGCTTCCCCCCTCCCCATAACCTGCGCCCAAGCGTCCTCCAACCACACCCAGTACCCCCCCACTTTTGCGGGATCACCCGCCCCACAGCGCCGTGCACAGAACACGGTGACCCACTGACCCCATTGTTAGAAGCAAGACTTTCGCCCCATTGCATGCATGCATGCATGCCTGTATACCCCCCTTGCACATTTGCAGCTGTGCACTGCACCCCCCAACATTTCAGCTCACCCCAAGAGAGGGCAGCGCGGGCCCCCTCCTCCTCTCTGCCCCCCAGCTCCCCCCGGCGCCTTGGCCATCTTCCTCTTCCTCCCCCGGGTAGTCGAGAGGCCGCCACGTGGTCCCAAAGCTCGCGACCCCCGCCCCTTTCCACCCCACAAGCCCCGCCCCACAGCAATCAGCCCTCCAGCACAGGGCGGGCAGGGGCAGCGCTCAGGGTTGCAAAAACCCTCTCCCTAATTTCCAGCATCATGCAATTATAAACGGCTTGCAGCCAACATTTGCCCTACTCCGAGTAGATCCATCTAAGCTCAGGGCTATGACTAAGGTAGGTCTATGAACTCCAGTGGGGTTTACTCTTGAGTAAAACTTAGTGAAATAGAGCCTAAAAGGGGCACCCCAGAATTTATCCTCCCCTCACAATTTTCCACATATGGGAGTTCACAATATTTTCTCTCTCTCTTTTTATAGGGTCCTGTGCCTTCAAAGCAGGAATACATTCAACAGGTGAGGCCCACTGCTCTTTTGCAGCATACAGACGGGGAAATGACAACCGGGTGAATTTCTGCCTTCCCCATACTATGTGCAAATTCACCTTCTCTTTAGCGACATAGACAGCTAAATATTGCTTCTACATAGCGAACGCACCCTCTCAGATAGGTATTTCATGCATTCATTTAATTAAAAAAATGATTTCATACTGTTCCTACTAAATAATAATACCTGTAGTTTACAATCCAATAGACACAAAGACAAGCCAGAACGGGAAACAGAAAAACTGCTGAATATCATTTTCATTTTCCAAATGTGCAAAATGCTTCTCTGAAGTAAGTCCTACTGAGTTCAATGGGGTTCATTCCCAGGTACATTACTATAGGATTCCAATATAGGATTCCTTAGTTACTGGACTAGGACCTTAAGAGACCAGCATTCAAATCTGCACTCAGCCAAGCCACAAAAGTCACTGGGTGGCCTCGAGGCAGTCACTGGCTCATAGCCTAACCTACCTCACAGGGTGGTTTGTGAAGATAAAACGGGGGGGGGGGGGGAAGAACTATGAATGCCACCTTCAGCTCCGTGGAGGAAAAGCACTGCTGTCCTGACTTACCTGGGAGTAAGCCCCATTGAATTCAACAGGACTTACTTCTGAGTAGACATGGTTAGGCGTGCATTGTCAATAAACTGTACTCATTGCATTCCAGGAATCACTTTGCTTTAACCCAGTGATTCTCAAATGGTGCGCCGGGGGCACACTGGTGCGCCACAAGAGGTGGCTAGGTGTGCCGTGAAGATTATGGAAGTATATTAATATTAAGTTATTTTTATTCATAGTTTAAAATATATTAATATATTTTTAATTTTGTACACGAAGTGTGCCAGAGATTTTTTATATATTTTACAGTGCGCCGTGAACCAAAAAACTTTGAGAACCACTGCCTTAACCTGACAGCGTAGTGCCTCCCCCCCCCCGCATGAATTTCGCCTTAGAGGGGCTCCCAAGCTATGGCCCAACAGCGATCAGATGGTCAGAGACATGTCCGTGTTATATATTCCTACTGATGTTTAATAGCATTTTTATTCCTTTTTTGTTTTCTTTTAGCGTGTTACAGTGTGATTTGTATGGAATGCAAATTGTAGTACAATTTAAGCAATCAACGTAGCAATAAAATGCAATTAAAAATCGTACAGCATCTCGCGCAACACATTGCAATGGCCTCACCACCTCTATGTCTCAATAGCATGTAGGCATGAAACAACCTCCCCTTCATAATGTTATTGGATCTATCTGTTCCATTAATGGACCCATAATATTTATTTTTAAGGAATTGTTAACATTTATAAAGTGCCCAACATTTTCAAAGTGCTGTACATAAATTTAAAAAGTAAGACAGCCCCCATCTACAGTCTCACAATTTAACAGACATGACACGATCTAACAGACATGACACGAAAGGAAACAGGCATTGGGAAGGAAGAGGAAAGTGAGCAGCTCATCTTTCACTGGGTGATGGAGGGGGCCAGGCTGATCTTGGGAGGCGGGAATTCCAGTCTCTCAGCGGCCTGTGAAGCCCTCCGGCCAATGCGATTGGCCTCATCACTCTAGTAGACCTGCAGAATAAATGCTTGTCGCAGAAAATGACGCAATGAATCCACAGTCCTATGGGTTATATTTTGCGTTGGCCATATTAAGAGTAGACCCATTAAAGGCATCAGACCTAACACAGAGAGCCGACATGGTGTCCCCCAGATGATGTTGGTTAGAGATGATGGGAACTGTAGTGCAACAGCATCTGGAGGGCACCACGTTGGCCGCCCCTGGTCTGTACTGACTGGCAGCGACTGTCCAGGTTTCAGCCAGAAGAAGTCTTTCCGAGTCCTTGAAGATGCTGGGAGTGGAACCTGAATGCATAGCAAGTACTCTACCGCTGAGCTACAACTCCCAGAGATAATCTTTAGGTCCTGGTGGCAAGAAATTGTGGCTTAAGGAGACAGCCAGGACCGTCTTGGTTTCCGTAGCTGTGAAATCATGACTGGCTTGCCCTGAGGCCAGTTAATTCTCTTCATGCCACTCAATCTGCAATATGGGAATTTTAACATCCCTGGCCCATCTTACAGGTTTGTCACATCGACTACTAAAATAAGCTTCGGATCTGTTTTTTTCCCCCTTTTGGTCATGGGTTGCATTCTGGGGTAGGGGCACCCCTTTTTCTCTCTTGCCCCGTCTGGAGGACAGTCGGCTATTGCCAGGGATCTCTCAAGTGGTTGCCTGCTGATGACTTTTCCCCTCTCCCACTGCGCCATCCGTTTCAAATCCTGCCCTCATACCACTTTCTCCCTCTAGGTTCCCCTCAACCACCTGAAATGTTTTGAAGCAAAAAGCGAAGTCATTTTCTTTCGTTCTTTCATCGGGGTGGGTAACCTTTTTCAGCCCGAGGGCCACGTTCTCTTGTGTGCAACCTTATGGGGGCCGCACAGCAGGGGTGTGCAAGGCCAGAGGCGAATGTGGTGTGGCTTCAATGGAGACAACTCTTGCCTTGTGGACAGTAAGCTAAATTCAAGCCACAAGGAAGCCAGAGATTTCTACATGCACGCCCCCACCTCGATTCTGCGGCCGGCAAGAAATGGTCCTGGTGGCGTTGCCTCCCATTTTAGATGCCAGGCTCAGACATTCTTATTTATCCAGACCTTTGGTAGTTACTCTAGCCTCTAAAGTGGTGCTCATCTGGTAGTGGGAATGGGGTGTGCCAGGACTTGTCCTCCTGATTGCATCATCGGAAGAGCCTTTTAGGAATTTTGTCTCGTACCTTGTTTTTACATCGGTTTTTTAATTGATTTTATCTGCCTTGCATTTTATCTTGCCTCGTGACTCTTTTTGTATAAAGCAACTAACCACTGTAATAAATGCTGATGATGACTCGGTGGCCTTATAGGCCCCTTCCAAATCTACGATTCTGTGGTAGGATGTATCTTGCTCAGAGCAGATCTGCTGAAATTAATGGGCTCGAGTGAGCTGTGTCCATTAATTTCAGTGGGACTATTCTGAGTAGGAGTAACATTGGATACAACCTGATGGCAGTTGGGTGCATTTAGCCCAACGGAACATGGTTGTCTGTGGCACAATAAATAATGTAATGGAAAGGCTTTTGTGAGCTGAGAGGAGGTTGCCCACCGCATCTCTGTATGAGCCACTGCTCTGGTTCACCTCCCTCCAACCTTCCCTATGGGCAGGGCTGGTGGATACATCTGCTATGTCTTTGTATGGAATCCTTCAGTTGCCACCACGACAGACTTACTTGCCCTTATGTCACCTCTCTGCAGCAGTCCTTATTGTCACCTTGCCTCCTTCAAAAATCAGGAGGCAGCATTAGTTCAGTGACTCGTATCGAACTACAGCAGCTCTAATGCTGGAAGCTGATGTACGTTTACATGTAAGCAAGTCCCGTTGAGCTCAGTGGGATATACTTCCAAGTGGACACACACAGAATTGTGCTGTCGCAGAAAATCTTTCTAGTGAATGAGTTCCCTGCTTTTTCCAATTTTAACGGAGAGAAACCTCGGAAAGAAATGTACTTTAGTTCTCCGAAGTTTGGGAGACAAGAGATTGATGTTGAGTTCTTCCCTCCTCCTTGCAAAAGGGCTCATAATTTCATCTCTTGGAACACAGTGGCATGGGTTTTCTGAAGAATTTTGAATTGGGGGGAAATGTTAGGTTAATTTGCATGAGGCAATTTGCATCAGAATGTTTTCTGAAACCCTACAGTGCGTTCCAGTTTAGCATGTTGATTTTACTGGAATTTAGTAAACTGCCATGCCTGCCTAACAGTGATTTGCAATTGGCATCCCTTCATTGCTGCTAATGAACTTCCAAACCACACCCCTAAACAGAGACGTGAATGCATAGCCCTCCTATGTTGCTGGATTATAACTCTGATGCGGCTGTGCTGTCTGACGGAAGTCTGAGCCCTGTAACACCTTGTGAAGTGGGGAGAACAGGTTCCCCGTTCCTGGACAAGATGGACCTTTGCTCTGATCCAGAAGGACTGCTCTGACATTTTTCTTAAAAATGTGATTCAAAGGAAGAAAAGGTGGCCACTTCTTGCCATCCTGTGTCACAGATCAAAGCTGTCCCAGAATTGTCGGGGTTCTAAATACTGTTCCTAGAGAAAACTAGAACTGGGAAACTGCCCAGCTTCACAGATATTGCGGGAAGCTGCAATGATATACTGCGTATAGTAAGTTGTTGAAATTCTGGTAGAAGTTCTCTCCCCCTCTTGTCCAGGATAAAGCTCACTCTATAAAACAGCCAAGACACTTGTAAAAGAAAACTGACATTTTAAATTATACAAAAAGGCTCAACATTAGCCAAAAGGTTATGTGATGCTTAGATCCGCACAACAGACTTCCTGACTGAAGCCCAGAGAAGGAAAATGTCTACAGAAATGCACATCCCCTTCCGTGCTAAAACAGGTTTTATTCATTTTTGGTTTTTTTTCTCCAGGCGTCGTCGTGCAGCATCTGCCTGTCGAGGAGGAGAAAAATTGAGGTTTCTCACATCCTTTCTGGGAAGATGGCACCAGGCAGCTTCAGGGATTCACAGATTAGGAACTCCAAGGGGGGAAGAAGGTTACCCCGAGACAAGGCAGTGTAGCCTGTAGGGGAAAAAAAGAGAAAAATAAAAGGTAAGGGGTTTCTGTTGTTTTGTAGGAATTGCTCACACAACCAGGAGTAGCTGAAGCAGATTCTCATGCAGCGTCCCACCCTCCTTAATGCGTCTTTTCCCATTAACTCCCCCACCTCTCCCCCGCAGTGCAAGCTGGCACAGCCGGCGCCAAGTGGTGGCAGGGACCTGTTGAGGCTGGTGGGGCGGAAGACACAGGAGGTAAAACCAGAGCCAATGACAGGCAGAGTCAACCAAATCTAGCTTTGCCACCATCCTCCTTCCTTCCGAGTTCTACAAAGACAACCCTAAGCAGGAGGAGGATGACAGCCAGGGCCGCCCCCTGGACTGGTTGTAAGTAGGAAGCAGGTGGGGGGTGGCTGAAGGCAGCCTGAGATTGGTGGGGCTATGCCCCCATTCGCCTTAATAGGCCAGTCTCCACTGACAAGAGCCTGCCAGCAGTAGTGCGGTGGCAAATCCAGAAGCAAGGGGTCTCCCCTCACAGCCACTCCACCTTCTAAATTATATCATAAAATGAGCTTTCAGTCTCTTACTTTGTTTAGAGTATTTTCCCTTACTGATGCATTGCTGCAATCAGTGCCGATCTCCGTGTTTCAGCTAGATCTACTATTTTCTGGTTACATGCATGGGCAAATGTCTGAAGATGCTGTAAAGGAAGGAACTTCCTTGGCTGAGTTTCCCTTCATGGTTGCCATATTAAGGGGAGTGTGTTAGCTGCTGAGAGGATTCTTCTCAGTGGCTGACTGGTCTCCTTTCACTCTGGGTACAATCAACAGGAAAGGACACTGAAGACATGGGGACCCTGCTTCTAAAATAGTAAGGGGCTAAGACCCTCTGGACAGCCAGTGTGGCATAGTGGTTAGAGTGTTGGACTATGACTTGGGAGACCAGGGTTGGAATCCCCACACAGCCCTGAAGCTCCCTGGGTGACCTTGGGCCAGTCACTGCCTCTCAGCCTCAGAGGAAGGCAATGGTAAACCACCCCTGAATACCTCTTACCATGAAAACCCTGTTCATAGGGTTGCCATAAGTCGGAATCGGCTTGAAGGCAGTCCATTTCCATTTTCAAGACCCCATGGGACCCTGGATGACTGCAACCCTGTTCACCAGCGACGGGGAACCTTTTTTTTAGCCTCAAGGCTGCATTCCCTTCTTGGGGGAAATGCAAGCCCCATACACCAGGCTTGCAAGGAAGGGCAGGGCCTCACTTTGGCTCTGTGCTTACAAAGAGGTCCAAGGGTTCCTTGGTGCAGGGCAAGAGGAGTTGTTCCTGGTGCTGTGCAGCCCACCTCCCTGCCCCAGCTGCCGAGGTAGGGAGGACGTTTGGAGCTCAACACAGTTAGGACGAGTGAGTTGTGTTCTCCCATGACTGAAACGGAACATAAGATTCATTTGGGGCATTTCTATCCCCTAATGGCCTTGCCACAAGCTTTATCAAAAGATCCTTACCCTGTCGGGAAGGGCAGCATCTCAGTCATCTTTCTTAAACTTGCCGTTGATCCAAGGGACGTAATCGAGAATCAGCCTCCAGTCTGTCATCCACACCACCCCCACGGCACCCACAGAGGTCCACGTTGCCATTGTAGGCACCCTGGAGGGAGGAAAAACAAAAATATTATGTCTTGGACAGCAGGGACAGAAATGGGACTTCACGTTCCTGCGAGTTGCCCCTGGCACATTTGAAGTTTCACCTGCCCAGTTTGCAGAGTCCTTTTGGCCACCTCTGTACGGTGCCATTTGCCTTGTGGCCATTGCAGAAACTTCAAAGAGCATCAGGCAGCCTCTAGGGACTGGGGAGAGGTCATTTTGCACCATCTTCCCACTTGCCTATACATCTGTCTCCACTGCTTTTTAATTTAAATTTAATTGTTATTATTTTTTAAAAAAGACCGTCCCATCCCATCAGGCTATAGGAGAGGGGATTGCAAGGTCTCTCCATCGGCTCAGCTGAGAGTCCAGTGACTGTTGGTTCTTCCTCTCTGTTAATGAGGTCATAATTGTCATCATCAATCCAGTTTGTCACTTAACAGAAAACATCTCTAGGCAACTTTGTGTTTAAACAACCATCCAATCTAACATAAACACAGCAATCAGTGCTATCATAGGTCACACCCACACCATACACTTAAAGCACATGCCTTCCCCCCCAAAGAATCCTGGGAATTGTCATTCATTAAGGTTGCTGGTAATTGTAGCTCTGCGAGGGGTAAACTAGTTCCCAGGATTCTTTGGAGGATGCCATGTGCTTTAGATGTATGGTGTGGACGTGAGCATATTCCCGCAAAAGCCTGGCAGGAGAGGCAGAAATCAGAGCTTGGAAAAGTTACTGTTTTGAACTACAAATCCCATCAGCCCCAGCCAGCATGGCCACTGGATTGGGCTGATGAGAGTTGCAGTTCAAAAAAAGTAACTTTTCCGAGGCATGTCTTAATCAGGCCCTGAAAGCATGTTAGTGTCACGTGCCAGGTGGGTCTCACAGCGGACAGCATTCCAGAAATTGGAAGCCACAACTGAAAAGGCCCTCCAAATCTCCCTTGGATGTGGTGGGGGGAGGCCTGGAGATGGGCCTCCCGTGATGAACTCAGGGCCCAGGGATATTCAAGAAGGGAGAGAGATGTTGGATCAGCCTTTGCCAACCCATCAATGCACTGGGCTAGCAAAGGCGGAGTTAGATAATGGGGTCCTGAGCCATACAGGGCTTTGTAGGTTAAGCCCATAAAGGTTAAGGACCCCCGCATTAATAGATCAAACAGTCCCTGCCCACAGACTCTAAATAGATGCAATACGAAAGGAAAATGAAAGGAGGAGGGAAGAGAAAAGCAAGCACCGGAGCGGCTGCCTTTTCCTTGGCCAGCAGACAGACCCAATCTGGGCTCCCCCCTGCCATGATGACCCTATGGGGAGGAAGAGGACGGAACCTCCCGTTGGCCCTTGGAAGCTTTTTTTTGTTTTTAGCTGAAAGGAAGGGGAAAATGCTAACACATATCAAATGTTTGTGTTGAGTGGGGGCTGATGCCCATTGGGACTGGTGGGGCGGAAGGCAGGGAGACCAAACACCGGCAGCACCAGAGCCAACGCCAGGCCCAGCCACCAAATTCTAGCTCTGTCCTCATCCTCACTGAGGCTGCGGAGGAGGATGCTGATGGTTAATGCCATCCCCTGGACCGGCTGCATTGTAAGTCAGAAGATAGGCAGGTGGGGGCTGGCTGCTGGCAGGCTGCATTTGGTGGGGGCAGCACGCCATTCACCCTAATGGATCAGCCTCCGCTGTTTGTGTTACAAATTCATGGCTCAGAAAAATCAGAGAGTCCTTTGGCCCCCCTCCCAATCTAAAAAAACAACAACACAAAAGGAAAAGGCGACGGGGAGGGAGGACAAAAACTGCGCACAGGCACAGATCGAAGGGGCTGAATTTCAAGGAAGGAAGGAAGGATGGATCTCCCCCCCAAGGCACACGATTAATAAACAAGCCTCCCCATGGGGCTTGCCACGGGGGTGGGCACCTGCTTGGCAGGACGCCTTTAGTCCCACTGCTCTTTCTAAAAAGGGGAATCCCCTTCCCCGCAATAAAGAAGCAACTGAGGAGGATGAGAAAGGACGGGGAGCAATTGAGGGGCTTCCACGGGGAGGGGCTTCACACGGCCCCCCATCCTCCGCAGCAGGCCCGCCACGCCCCCTCGCTCACCAGCTGCGCAACAGCTGCACGTAACGGGGGCCCAAGTACTTGCTAAACATCCTCGCCGCTCGCAGCTTCTCGGGAAGGTCACCTCTTCTGCGCGCGTGTGCCCTCCGCTGCACGCCTCCCTCCCCCCTCCCCGCGCTACATCACAGGTACGCATGCGCAACGCCGTTACTGCCGCTCAATGACGTACCCAACCCGTTGTTTCACCGTAGATCCTTAAAGGTTAGACTCACAACCGCGCTGCCGAATTTTGAGCTTAGTTTGGGCGCCATTTTGGGGGGTGGGGATTCGCTCCCCCTATCTTCCAGGATAGAAAAGTGGGAGCAGCCCATGTTTTAAAGAAGGATAAAGCCGGGGCTATTAATTAGAATGATAACAGTTATTACGATCAATTATTATTACTATCATTTTATTATGATGATGATTGCAGCTTCTATTTTTTTTTTAAAAAAAATGGCATTATTATTAACCCTTATGAGGTCCCAAAATGTTCAAGTGCTATCCATATATTAAAAGTCCCCCACTTGCAGGCTCATAATCTAACGGACAAGATACAAAAAGAAAGAGGAAATCAAGCATAACAGATCAGACACAAAAGGAAAGGGAGAGGGGCAGGGAGGAGGAAAGCAAGCACTGGAGCAGCTGCTTCTTCTCTGGTGGATGGGTGGAGCCAGGCTGGCCTCCCCCTTGCCCTGATGATCTTCCTGGGAAGTAGCAGGTGTAGCCTCTTCGTCCCCTTTCCTTTGGTTCTGTAGTCCTACATGCCAACAATGTATGTAGTTATTAGATCATAAATACTTGCTTACATTCCTCCAAGGAGCTCAAAGCTGTGCGTGCATGGTTATGCCACCTCTGTTCCATTGCATCCTCACAACAGCCTCATGAGGTAAGCTAGTATTTGCTTATATTTAGAAAGATTGTGTTGTTATATACCTTCAAGTCGATTACAACTTATGGCGACCCTATGAATCCTTTTTGGATGCATTCATAGGGTTTTCACAGTAATAGGTGTTCAGAGGTGGTTTACTATTTTCTCCCAAACTGAAGGCACCTGGTATTCGCAGGTCTCCCATCCAAAAATGAACCAGGCCGGACCCTGCTTAGCTTCTGTGTTCAGGGTAGTATGGCCATAGCTTAGAAACATTTATAGACCGCTTAGTTACAAAACTCTCTAATTGGTTGTATTCACATACCATTGGATTGAAATCTAAGGTTTTACAAATGTTTTATAAATATGTTTTATTGTATGTTTTCCATATTGTTACTTACATTGTAATGGCCATTGGCTAAAAACAGTAACAATAAAGACTACTTAATTGGTGGTAAGCAGCAGTAACGCAGCCGAAGCTCTGCTCACGGCCGGAGTTTGATTCCAACGGAAGGAGGAAGTCGAATCTCCAGTAAAAGAGGTCGAGGTCCACTCAGCCTTCCATCCATCCGTGGTCGGTAAAATGAGTACCCGGCATACGCTGGGGGGTAAAGAAAGGCCGGGGAAGGAACTGGCAATCCCACCCCATATATACGGTCTGCCTAGTAAACGTCGCAAGACGTCACCCTAAGAGTTGGAAACGACTCGCACTACAAGTGCGGGGACACCTTTACCTTTACCTCTGCCACTGTAAATATGGCGCCAGCGCCATCTAGTGACAAAAGCTACATAATGACTCAATTCTCATATTACAGCTCGAGCTGGGGAAGAGAGGACGCATGTCTGTGAAAGGAGTGGCTACAGCCCTGCAGTGTAGTCTGGCACTCCTGTAGCCCCATATTGGAGGCAGAGTCCGTGGCTGATACACGACACTTGCAGTGTTCATTGTTAAAATGGCAGGCTAGAGGTGGGGTTGAGGATCAAGACCTCAGTTTGCAACAAAGGGAAACCTATTTAAACGATGCCTAATCCCCCCCAGACCAAACGTGGCGCTCAGCTGGCTTGAATGTTAGGCCCATTGTCATTTGCACTGTTTAAAAAAGTCAAAACACGTATTTGACTCTCTTTGATGCTACTCTTTTATTGAGAGGGGAGAGCACACTCAAAATCAACCCGGAAGGACGACTCGGTGTGTGACTCTACCCAAAAGTCTATGGGCAAGCTTTGCCGGCTTTCCTCGCCCTCTCTGCTGAACGCGCTTGCGCGGCGCCCTCTTTACTTCTCACTCAATGGTCCTTCTTGTCGAAGGACCCCGCCTCTTTGTTTTTAGTTTTCAATGGAAGAGGGCGCGGGCTGTCTCGCAGTGCCTGAGTGAAGAAGGGCTGGAGTTTGAATTATGTTCATTTCAACTATAATCAGCCAAAGGCTCTGCGGACACAACTTCAAATATGGCTGCGCTTGATAAAGTGCAACTATATATCTGCAAAAATACATTTGGTACGATTTGCAAATATGTGTCGTTTTTTAAAATAGCAAAAGTGGATCCCACCAGTTATTTAAAAAAACCACTCACCCACCTTTGCCATGCCAAATACATTTGTGCAGGTGTTTGTGTTAAATAGGGTTGCACTTAACTGATGGGATCCTGGCAACTATTCTCCCCCCCTTTTAAAAGCCACCACGTAGCTGCATTGTTGTTGCTATGTGTTTTCAAGTCGATTATGACTTATGGTGACTCTATGAATCAGTGACCTCCAGTAGCATCTGTCATGAACCACCCTGTTCATAGCTTATAAGTTCAGGTCTCTGGCTTCCTTTATGGAATCAATCCATCTCTTGTTTGGCCTTCCTCTTTTTCTACTCCCTTCTGTTTTTCCCAGCATTGTTGTCTTTTCCAGTGAACCATGTCTTCTCATTATGTGTCCAAAATATGATAACCTGAGTTTCATCATTTTAGCTTCTAGTGATAGTTCTGCTTTAATTTGTTCTGACAGCCAGTTATTTGTCTGTTTCGCGGTCATGGTATCCACAAAGGTTTCCTCCAACACCACATGTCAAATGAGTGGATATTTCTCTTATCCGCTTTTTTCACTGTCCAACTTTCACATCCATACATAGAGATCGGGAATACCATGGTCTGAATGATTCTGACTTTAGTGTTCAGTGATACATCTTTGCACTTGAGGACTTTTTCTAGTTCTCTCATAGCTGCCCTCCCCAGTCCTAGCCTTCTGATTTCTTGACTATGGTCTCCATTTTGGTTGATGACTGTGCCAAGGTACTGATAATCCTTGACAAGTTCAATGTCCTCATTGTCAACTTTAAAGCTACATAAATCTTCTGTTGACATTACATTAGTCTTTTTGACGTTCAGCTGTAGTCCTGCTTTTGTGCTTTCCTCTTTCACTTTCATCAGCATTCGTTTCAAATCATTACTGGTTTCTGCTAGTAGTATGGTATCGTCTGCATATCTTAAATTACTGATATTTCTCCCTTCAATTTTCACACCTCCTTCATCTTGATCCAATCCTGCTTTCCGTATGATACATTCTGCGTACAGATTAAACAAACAGGGTGATAAAATACACCCCTGTCTCACACCCTTTCCGATGGGGAACCAATCGGTTTCTCCATATTCTGTCCTTACAGTAGCCTCTTGTCCAGAGTTCAGGTTGCGCATCAGGACAATCAGATGCTGTGGCACCCCCATTTCTTTTAAAGCATTTCATAGTTTTTCATGATTTACACAATCAAAGGCTTTGCTATAATCTATAAAGCACAGGGTGATTTTCTTCTGAAATTCCTTGGTACGTTCCATTATCCAACGTATGTTTGCGATATGATCTCTGGTGCCTCTTCGCTTTCTAAATCCAGCTTGGACGTCTGGCATTTCTCGCTCCATATATGGCAAGAGCCTTTGTTGTAGAATCTTGAGCATTACTTGCATGGGATATTAAGGCAATAGTTTGATAATTACTGCATTCCCTGGGATCCATACATGGAGATCAGGAAAACCATGGTCTGAATGATCCTGACTTTGGTGTTCAGTGATACATAGCTGCATACAAATTTACTCAGACTTCCTTGAAGTACTTTCACCCTATGCAATTGTAAGCCGGAGTGAGGCTTTGGGACTTTTTTGGTTGCAGGGTAAGGTAAAAGTGCCTTGCCTAAATAATAATAAAAATAGACAATGCCCCATTCTTCATAGCAAGGATTGCTTGGTACATTGCTGGAGGCTCTACTCTACATTCTGTAACAATTTACAGCTGTCTGTGTTGGACATGTTTAAAGGCCAGGTAGAGGAACATAGGAAGCTGCCTTTTACTGAATCAGACTCAGTGGCCCATCTAGCTCAGTATTGCCTACACTGACTGGCAGCGGCTCTCCACTATTTCAGACAGGATTCTCTCCTAGCCCTTCTTGGTGATGCTGTGGATTGAACCTGGGACCTTCTGCATGCAAAGCAGACGCTCTGTCACTGAGCTACGGGCCATCCCGATGTGTCTTCATTCTTTTGGTTAAGGACGTGCCAGGCTGAGCAAGGGCAGTGAACCCGTTGGCCTCCAGCTGTTGCCGGCTCCGAACTCCCATCATCCTTGCCCGTTGGCCATGCTGGCTGCTGTTAGGAGTTGGAGCCCAACAACATCTTGGAGAGCCGCAGGTTTTCCCCATCTGTGTTCTGGGAAGAGGCATTCCCTTGCTCTCAGGAGGGAAATGCCTCTTCTAAACAGAGATATTCATCTCTTGCATTCAATAGGGAGTGCTGCTTCTTAGATCAGGGATGGGGAACATCCATGGCCCTCTGGGATGAAAATGTCCACTATCCCTGACCATTGGGCATACTGGTGTGGATGAAAAGCTTGACATGGACAGGTTCCCCATCCCTGTGCTAGAGATTGTATCCAACCAAATCCTACTCAGGGTAGATCCATTGAACTTAATAGGCACAACTGACTTAGCTTCATTCATGTTAATGGGTTTACTCAGAGTAGGGCTTAGTTGATCGCAGCCCATTAAACTGAATGAAGTTAGCATTGGCTACAACCCATGTCTTTTAATGTCAGTGGGTCTGCTCCGAATATGACTCGCAACGGGTGCAACCCACCCATTTTGTCCTAGGATAAGTTACCAGTTTCAGATGATATACATGCAGCCACAGAGCCCGGAATGCATGATCCCTCGGTGCCTTAAAACCATGGGGAGCTATTCACTGCTAGTTCTGTTCAGAGTAGACCCACTGAAGTTAATAGACGTTGACTTAGGTTCATTAATTTCAGTGGATCTGTTTAGGCTGAATGCAAACCATAGGGACACAGGGAAGCCACCTTATACTGATATGTTTGGGCCCTACAGGGTTTTAGGCCAGGGGCATTCCTAGCTGTACCTGGAGGATTAAAGCTGTGTCTACTCAGTAAATCCTACTAAATTCAGCGGGGTTCACTCCTAGATAAGTGGGGTTAGGATTGCAGCCTTAGTCTTAAAAAAAATAAGAATTCTACCATCCCATCAAGGAGAGCAGAAACGATGGGGAAAGAGAGCAAGAGAATGCCATGTAGTACAAGGTAAAACCTTTATTACAACTTTTTCATTGATAGGTATACAACATCTGAAAGACAGAGACAGGGACGGGGAGGGGGGGGAAAGGTAATATTGTTATAAAATGTCACATTTATTGCTACATTACTGTTATATACAGGACAGTTCTCAAAATTCTACTTTTAAAAAAGTTAAGGATTATTTAAAAATTCCAAATAATCCAGCCAGCTGTTTTTTTTCCTTGACACTTGTATAAAATTATTTTTTTTTAAAAAAATGAACACAATCCATATCTTGAGGCACTCGGAAACACAATTCTAACCCCCGTGCTCCCCCATCCCAGAAATTTGTGATTCAGTCCAAAAAATGTGGGTTAATCCCCCCCATCCTGCCCCCTCCCAACCCTCCAATACTTTCCCTCCCCTTTTTTCCATTTTTTAAAAACTGGGATTAGGCATATATATATATATTTATACTATATATATATCTTTCAAAACTATAATGTGTATCTGATTTAATAACAAGGATCTCAGCCATTTATGTACAGCTGGATTTACATTGTAGGCAGCAAAACAACATGGCCCCGATCCAAAGACCAGTTAGATATGACTTCAGCCCGATTGAAAGCAGAGGGATTTAGTACCGAGTCCATTCTTTTCCATTAAGACTAAGCCATGACTAACTGGAATTGGACTGGGGCCACTCCCCCCCCCTCAAAAAGCAAGGATCCTTTTAAAAAAAATTTTATATAAAAAGCCCTAATAACAAAACCCCCTTGAAAACGATCAAAATGGGCTCCCCTGCCCCTCCTAAAAAAATATAGCTTAACGGGAATCAAGGTACATTTTGTTCTCTGCATTGCTTGAACCCCCATTTTCTTTTTTTAAAACAAAAAGTTAAATCCCCCCCATGATGCTGTTTCTACTAAGACTTTTCTCCCCTCCCTCGTTTTCATTTTTGCTGGTTGTCCTTTAAAAAAAACCCCAAAACCTCCTAACACCCTCCCGCCCACCACAAAAATAAATATCCCAAGATCATTTCGGACATATCTATATTACAAACTTTAAAAAAACAGTTTCAAACCCATTTTTAAGTTATCGTAGCTATACCAACTGCAGGCACTCTGGAAAATGAAAAGAGAGGGCCAGCTTGCAGAAGGTGTGAGCCTGTGCGTGTGTGTGTGGCAAAGCGTTCTTAGCACCCTCATAAAACTGCAGGATTCCTTTAGATGATCAAAAAGAGGTCTGAAACTGGTTTAAGAGTTTGTAGTGTAGACACACCCTTTAGAAAGGTGAGCTTCCCTCCCTTCCCCAACGGAACAAAAATACTCGCAAACAATCAAAACAGAACCAAATCTTTAAAATGAACATCTTCAAAAGAAAAAAAAATAGCTTGTTTAGAGCCGGTGGACTGGAAAGTTTTTTTTGGGGGGGGGGGGGAGTGGCAGTGTGTGAACTGGCACTGAAGAGGAAGTTGTCACAACACTCCTTTAAAGAGCTATTTAGCCAGGGTGGGGACGAGGAAATGGGGAAGTTCTCGTGTCCACGTGGGCTGGACATGCCCAGAGTACCTGGCTCTTGCAAAGCCATCTTTACCCGGGTCTATCCTGGTCTCCAAATTCCCTTCCATGAAAGGGTGTGTGTGGGGGTAGGCAGTGGTTCCTGGATGGGTTCTGCGGTGTTTGCAAAGGGTACCCCCCCACGGCGCCTCCTACTACCAAGTGCCAACATTGGGACCCCAGGTCAAAATATCAGAACTCCGCAATTGGGGCAAGCAAGCCAACAGATGGAAGAGGTACGGCCAGCGGCTCAACAGGGCTGTCAACACATTTTACTGGATTTGCTGGAAAAGCACCCCCCCCCCAGCCACCGGTATGCAACCCTTTATGCTCTGCTTCTCTGCCACTGGAATGGTGTCTCTGCACGTCTCCAGTGGAACTCATTATGCACGCTACGACCTCTTCCACCCCCTAAAAGCCAGCATTCCAAGACTTGCAACCGCAGGTTCGGAGCCTCCGGTACCCACACGCCAGCCTCAAAAAGGCCTGTCACCTGGAGGGCAAACGTGCAGAGCTACGCTTGGAAGAGCGGGAGGCCACCACAGGAGCCAGACCCTCCGTGAAGCTGGGCTGCGGGGCTGCTGGCTCTCTCCCCTGCACAACAGGGGCACGGATGCAGCCTCGCAGCAACTTCTCTGGAAGCTGAGGGATGCCAAGATGCTACTGCTTTCTGTCCACAAAGAGGTGGGGGAATACATCCTCAACCCGGAGGGACAATCCAGCGAGGGGACAGCTTGCGACACACAGGGACTGTGGAAGCGTGGCGCTCATGGATCCATCTTCTGGGAGGGCGTGCGCCTGTCGCAACAGATCCTGTGCAGCAGCTCGGAGATGTTGCATTCTGTGACCATCTCCGGCTGCCCCAAAGCCACCTCTTCCAGTGTTTCTGGGCTCAGGAACCTGTCCTCTCCCGCCCCCCTCCACCGCCGTCTCCCTTTTGCCTCGATGTGGCTCTTTTGTTCTTGATTCCGTCTCCAAACTGGCAGCATTTTAATATTTTTTTTGCTCACAGCCTCCCTCTCTTTGCTTTGTTCCACGTCGGTTTGCTCAGGTGCTTTTCAAACGAAGAAGGAAGGTGAGCTGGTCTCCCATCTCCTCATTGCCTTTTGAAGCCGGCGTATTCTCAGCTGGTGATGTCTTCCAAGTCCGTGGCTTCCTGTCACCTTGATAAGTCCGTTTCAGGGATGCTGCCATCTTCAGTTGGGGGGCTTCCCCCCACATCAGAAAAAGGGGAACCAACCTTTATTTTTGCTTGTAGTGTCTTTGCCTCCCATGAAACAGGACCGCAAATATATATCTATATTTTTTTTTGGGGGGGGAGAGTTGTACATAGGAGCAAGGAGCACAAAATATAAGATTTGGGACAATTGTTTGGGCTGAAAGGGAAGATATTCTTCCATGAGCTACTGGATTCCTCTGTCACCTCTCCCCCCTCCTCCTCAATTTTCAAAAAGAACAGAGATAACAGCATTTCCCAATCTTCATTGTGGAAGTTGCGTGTGAGCCTGCCTCGCTAAATTCACGTTTGCGGCGTTTTTGGGGAGTCAAAAAGCGAACAGTCTCGTTTCCCCTCCCCCCTCCTTGTCTTTCGTTTCATTTCCGTTTTGTTTTGTTTTGAAAACATCCAGTCTCTTAATACAAACTTTTAATATTTCTGGTTGATCTTATTTAAAAAATAATATGCAACAGTAACTATAGAAAAACAGCAGCAGGAAAAAAAAAAGCAGGCGGAAACAAGTCTCGTCCTTCTTTTTACACTTTTTTTCCGTTGCTTACAAAACATATGCAAAAGAAGCTAAAAAAAAACAACCCGAAACAACCCCCCCCAAAAGGCATTACTATGTTTGTTCTACATTTTTTAAAAAATCATCGTAACTAATGTTCTTCTTTAAAAAAAGAAAAGAAAAAGAAAACGCATAGGCACAATTTCTTCCTTTCTTTTTTTTGCTGGCCTTTTGTGAACACAAGCCACTTGCAATGTTAACACATCCATCCACCACCCCGCTCCCCCTCAGTAATTGAAGGATATGCACTGACAGTTCCAGAATATACACTTAAGGCAATCTTTGCTGTTGATTTTTTGTAGTTGCTGTTTTGACAAACTTGTTGCTTTTCCTTTCCTTTAGAGAGAGAGAGAGAGAGAGAGAAAGAGAGAGAGAGAGAAAAAAGTTTCTTCTAGCACGCTGAACTTCCCGCCCCCCAGAGCCGCACATCAGCATTTATCAACAGGACTACAGTTTTTCCGGTGCAGACACACGGGTGGGTGAGGGAGGGATGTGAGAGAGAAACAGCCTCCCCTTCTTCCTACAGACAACTGCTTGCGGGCGAAGAAAAGAAAACCATCTGTGGAAAGACAAGTGGGTGGGGTGGGAGAGAAATATGGCATCCCTGAGGTTCTTCATCCAAAAACACACAGCGTAACGGTGGGTCTTTGGACCCAGTGCAAGCGAAATCCATCGCTGAGCAGAGAATCAAAGAGACGAACGACCAAGAGCATTGTGCTTTGGCCAACGTGCCTGGTTCACCACACTCAATGGACCTGACTTGGCCCGCCTCTAAACAGCACATGCCATACTTAACGTATTTTAACAACGCCTAAGTACGGAAGAGCTGTTCTGCCAGCATATTTTATCATTGTACCTTCAAAGATGTCAACAGGGCAGATCTGCTAAAGTTCCGATTAACGATAGGTGGCATCTGGAACTTGAAATTCCTTCCCCTGAAATATTAGACGGGCGCCATCTCTGCAATCTTTTTGGCTCCTACGGAAGACCTCCCTCTTTTAACAAGCCTTTTAAGCAGAGACCTTATCCCAGTCTGAGCCTGTGTTGGAATTGCTTTTTTTGGATGTTTTTAAAGCTTTTTTTTTTTTTAATGTTTTGCTTTAATATGTTTTTAAATATGCTTCAATATATTTTAAAGTCTGTTTTTAAGATACTTTAAGAGTGTTTCTGTTTGCCACCCCGGGCTCCTTCTGGGAGGAAGGGCGGGATACAAATTTAATAAAGAATAATAATAATTTTCCATGTGTGCATTTTTTTACTGTAGATTTTATCAAGGGGTCAGAGAATGTATACTCTTCCCCTTATGAGGCAGTTTCCTGTTGATCCCTAGAGATTCTTCTGAGCATTTTATTGGAAGTGGGGCGAGAGCAACCCCTGCTTTGTTCTTTTGTTCCAGAAAGGAGAGAGAGTTTGGGTCCTCCAGATGGATAGGCCTGGCTACCTTTACCTGTGATGCTCTGACTGACTTCCTTCCGTTGCAGACTGATGTGCTTAGGGAAGCTTATCTGCCCCTCTTCCTTCCACCCTTCCCTTCTTCCACTGTCCGAGAGAGAGGAGACACCTTTGTCTCTGCTCTCTCCCTCCCGAGCCATGGGGACAACTCCCAAAGCTGGGCGTTGTGCCTCCAACTTACTTAGTTAGAACTCGGTAAGCCTTTCCTATCTACTATGTATTTCTACAAATAAAGTAGCTTTTCTTATTTTGCTAAGTCTCAAGTCTCAGTGATTTAAATGCAGGGTAAAAGCCTGCCGCTTAGGTAAACACACACATTGGCACACTCGCATCTCAGACTGTTGACAATCTCTGCTCATTTATACAAATTTACCTGACACATTTGCCATGAGGGATCCAACAAACTACAGGGAGCAATATTTCTTCATGCAGTCATCTCTCTTAGACATTCAATAATTGTTAGCTCTGAAAATCCTCACCTTTGCTGTTTTGATTTTGGGATTATGTATTTATCCAGTTCTGTACTCTAATGGCTGCCTGACCGCCAACAAC
This sequence comes from Rhineura floridana, assembly GCF_030035675.1. Taxonomy (NCBI): domain Eukaryota; kingdom Metazoa; phylum Chordata; class Lepidosauria; order Squamata; family Rhineuridae; genus Rhineura; species Rhineura floridana. Next base: position 7,605,576 of record NC_084497.1, on the reverse strand, counting down.
AAATGTTGTTGTATAAAGATGAAGATCTCTAGATCATACTTCAGGTCCTTCTACTGCAGCACCTGTATTCTTGTATTTTGTTTTTAAAGTATAAATTTTAAATTCTAACAATACAAACACCATCCGTGCTAAAGTACAGGAGAGCAATTTTTCTGGCTAAGGTCAGTGCTATGCCATCTCTATCTTTTCAGCGCCTTTTGAAGACTTTCCTCTTTCAACAAGCCTTTTAAGTTGGGACCTATCCCAGCCTGCATCTGTGTCAGAATTGTTTAATATGTTTTTTAATAATGTTTTTAACCCTTTTTAAAGGTTGTTTTCAATGCTGTTTTGTTTTAATGTATTTTAAGATCTGTTTTTCTGACGTTTGAAAGTGTTTTAGTGCTTTGTTTGCCGCCCTGGGCTCCTGCTAGGAGGAAGGGCGGGATACAAATGAAATAAATAAATAAATAAATAATAAATATGATGATGGAAGGATGCTTCCAAGGTATACCCTGTGACCAGAGATTTTGCCCATGTGCCTCAGGTGCTGTTGAGGCCATAGCATGCATGCTTCTGTATTGTAATTTTTGTAAGGATGAAAGGGTCAGATTGCTGAACCCCATCTTAGAACGGATTTCTGGTAGATCAGACACAGCTCTTTTCAAAGTGTGTTTAAATGGCGATAGTTGTTTTGTTACTGTAAATATTGCAAATTTTTAAAGTACTGTTATTGATACCAGGGCTAAAACTATAAAAGATAGTTTGGCGCATGGTATAACTGGTTTTTGTAAAGCTTGCTTGATTATCTGTAATGGTTGATGGATCAGGAATCCAGGAAGCTGTTTTATACTAGGTCCATCCAGGCCAGGGGTGGGCAACCTCTGGCCCGTGGGCCAATGTTGGCCTTGCCAAGGGTTCCAGTTTGGCCTGCAATCAGCTGATGTCGTTCCAATGGATGGGTGACATCAGCTGATGGGAAAGGGGTGGGGGGTTCAATTTTGCATTGCTCTGTGCATGCCAGTTACCTCTCAGGGAACTGGTGCGTCCTGCTCATTTTGGCAGTATTCAATGCAAAAACTGACTCAGGAAGGCGTTTGCACTGAAACTTTGTTAAATGAAGGCTTTTCTCCCTTCCATTTTAGTGAGGCGCTTTGAAGCCCTGACTTTGGGATGTCAAAAGCACCAAATCACTTGACACCATTGCGACATTGACAGGTGGGCGGCTCCATCACCCTGTCCAATTTGGCCCATGATGCCAATCCTAAGGATCTGGCTTGGGGAACCACCAAGGTTGCCCAACTCTGATCTAAACCTAGTATTTAATGACCAGCAAGAAGCCAAACAGAAGCCTGAATGTCCACCCTCCTGCTCCATGTGAAGGTCTACAATGGGTGCCAATACCTTTACATATGTCCCACGGGATTGTGCCCATCTCCTAGACCTGGGTGAGATGCCGAGAGTGTCATCTGGGGGTCGCCCACCACTCCAGACACCTTCTCCTCTTCGCGACGTTTCAAGCAGGCTGCCTTAGGGTTCAGATTCCGTTCTGAGACAAAGGGAAAAGATACAAGCCATGGGAAGGAACCCACACACCTGGCCAGGGGCCTTCCAAGACTTGTCTTACAAGAGTCACCTTGCCTCCCCACCCTCTCCCCAAAAGCACAAGAGGAAAAAGAGGGTGAGAGTGAGAATGAATATACCCAGCCTATGGAAGCATGAGAAGCGTCCCAAGCAGGGGGAATATTATGTATGGATCCTTTCTGGCAGCGCAGTCAACTCCACAAAAGAGTTTCTCCTTGCCGAGTTGACACGCTCGCATCCAAGTATTCAGGACTCCCCCCGCCAAACCCCACACTTCTTCAAAGTTGCAAGCCCCTAAGCAGACCACGCAGACAAAGAACGGTGCTTTGTCATTCCCTTTGGGGACATCTCTGCTCTGGTCACATTTGAACAAACACAGCAGGGGAAAAACACGAACCCTCGACTTAGCACCCAGAGGAAAGGGTCGAAGGGACAGGCAGAGACACTCACACGTGCGAGAACACATACACAACAGAAAGCGACCTCAGGGTGGGGGAGTCCCCTGGCACCGTACCTCGTACTTGCTGTTCCAAGCCTAGAATGACTTGCACTGCTTGCTGAAGGATGATGAGTTTGGTCTGCGCTTTGTCTGTTTTTAAGTGCATCTGGCACATGCGTCCCAGCTCTTTAAAGGCCTCGTTAATGTCCCGTACGCGCACCCTCTCCCTTGCATTATTGGCCATCCGCCTCTCCCGGTCCCTCAGATCCTTGTCCTCCAGTGATAGCGCCTCATCTGTACTGCTGGGTTCACACAGCACCACAGGGGTTAGTCAGGGAGCAAAGTAGTGACTCCAGGGGGTGTGGGGGAGAGGGGAGGGGACGGTGCCAAGGTGTGGTGGAAAAATGTCCACAACAGCTACGAGCCAAGACAGCACAACCCAATTTGTAGCGGGACAGCCCTTTTGTCCCACCTCAGAGATAAGGAGCTGCCAAACGCTTAAGGCGGGGTTACCCTGTGGTATTAGTAATTAATACAAATAAATGAATTAAATTCAACATTTCCTCCACGATTCAAATTGCTCTTTCACCGTCCGGAATAGCAAAACACGTCAAGCCACTGCCGTTCCTCTCTTTTGCCACTTGGGGGAGCCCCAGTTACAGAAACAACAAATAAATCAAGGTTGGGGAACATCTGTGCCCCCCCATGTGTTGTCAGACCAACTCCCATCAGCCCCAGCCAGCCAGCATGACCAATGGTCAGGGATGATGAGAGTTAAGAGTCCCACAACATCTGGATGAACACTTAGCAGATCCCTACCCATGGTCTAGGTCCAGAGTTCATACCTGAAGATGTCAATTTTGGATTTAAAAGAAACCAAAACAAACTGCTATATTTTGAAATCCGAACTTCGACATTTTGAACCAGGACAGTTTTGGACTCAAGGTAATTTGACAAGCAAGGATCCGTTTCCAGTTAATTTTAAGTTTCAGGATGGCAAAACCATTGTCACAAGGAGGACGCGAGTGTCAAGGGCTAGGAAGAGGGGCAGCTAAACACAGCACCACAATGGGCAACAAGCTTCACAACACCCAAAACTCATCACAGGAAGGTCTATTCAACTGAAAAATAGACACAGGAATCTGCCGTATGCCGGATCAGATTATTTGCCCATCTAGCTCAGTACCGGTCTACTCTGACTGGTGAAGAAGCTTAGCTAAGAGCAAGGGCTGGGTGGTGGTGGTGATAGCGACTCTGTGGTGACCTTCCTATGTCAAATGCGAACGGAAGAATTGGGATCAGGAGACCCCCCTCGTGAACTACCGTGGACTGCACAGAAAAGAATGTGGGTTATACAGCATTGGCTCTCACAAACTGGCCAGCAACATGAAGCCTCAGGATTGGCTGGGTCCAGTATAAAATACTGGTTTTTCTGCCCTTTTGCTAGGTCAACTGAGTGGTATTTGTCTTCACCCTGAAAAAAATCACAGGAAACTGACTGTGGAGGTGCACTTTCCAGGACATGCCCCAAAGGTTAAACACAGGAGCAACCAACGAGGTGCCCTCTAGATGCTGTGGACTACAATGCCCGTCATGTCCTAACCAGCCGCCAGTGTCGGCTGATGGGAGTCCGGAGTCCAACATCATTGGGCTAACACCACATTGGTTACCCCGGGGTTATCAAATACCTTGGAGGGTAAAAAAGTTTGGCCACCAAATCATGTTCCAAAAACGGACCTGCGCAGGGCCACGTTATTTAGAACTCCACTGGGACTGCAAAGAACTTAATGAGAGTGAACGTACATCTTCAGATGCAGGCAAACAATGTATGAAGCGTAGTAGTAAACTAAAAATAATAATTATCATGATTAAAAAAAAACCAAACAATCATTTCCCAGGCCACATCCACACTATACATTTAAAACAGTTTCATACCACTTTAAGCAGTCATGGCTTCCTCCAAAGCATCCTGGGAACTGTAGTTTGTTAAGGATGCTGAAGGCTATTCCCCCCACAGAGCTACAATTCCCATAGTTCCCTGAAAAGAGGGACTGATTGTTAACCACTCTGTGAAGGGAATAAGGGTTTTCCTAATAGCTCTCAGCACCCTTAACAAATTTTAGTTCCCAGAATGCTTTGTGGGAAGCCATGACTGTTTAAAGTGGCACCATGGTGCTTTGAATGTAAAGTGCAGATGTGGCCCTACAGGAAACGCATGCATATATAGGGCAAGACTTCAAAAGCTGGCCTGAAGAAATCATCTCCCTGGTGAGCTGGTGCATGTGTGGAAGCTGTGCACATCAGTGCCTGTGTGTTTAAAAGAAAGTTCTGTGCTTCTGTGGGCTAAGAGCACCGAGAGCCTCAGACAGCAACAAGGATCATAGAATAGTAGAGTTGGAAGGGGCCTATAAGGCTATCAAGTCCAACCCCCTTGATGCACCAGGCGATCACCCATGGAAGGTGGCAGCTCCGTTCTGTGGGGATGCTTTCCTCTCACTGGGCAAAATGGTGCTCAGGGATTCTTTAACTTGGATATGCTTTAACCTAGATCCCTGCACTGAGCAGGGGGTTGGACTTGATGGCCTTATAGGTCCCTTCCAACTCTACTATTCCCAGCTTTTTCTGAACTTTTCCGGGCCTTCGCATCTCTAGCTGTGCTCATTTATTGAGAAAAGGCCTTTCTCTCATCTCCCGTCTTTGGGAGAAACTAAGTCACAGTTTGAAACCTCTCTCTTGCTGAGCCATTTAAAAACAGCTGTATTTTACGCTATGTGAATTGCTGTCCTCTCAATTACGTTGTAGCTATGGTTTGTATTCATCTGAGACTCAGAGTAGACCCATTAAACTAATGAACTCAAGTCAGTCATGTCTATTAGCTTCAATGAGTCTACTCCGAATAGGACTAGCATTGGACTTATACTGAGTCAGACCATGGGTCCATCTAGCTCAATATTGCCTACACAGATTGGCAGCAGCTCTCCAGGCTTTCAGGAAGGAGTCTTTTTCCCAGCCCTACATTGGCGACTGATCCTGGGATCTTTTACATGCAAAGGAGGCGATCTACCATTGAGCTATGGCCCTTTCCCCTAAAAATAAAGTAGGATTCTAGTCCTCATGATTCTGAATAAAGGATTGACTGGCAGTGGCTGTCCAGGGTTTCAGACAGGGAGTCTCTACCAGGTGACGCCATTGGGGATTGGGACCTTCTGCATGCAATCAGGAACAATGCCTTCTACAAGCAACCCCCGGCGTTGGCAGGACCTTATGCTCTTGACACGATCTCACAGAGGAAGTTCACTCGCCTCTTTTTCCTCCTCACCCCGTTGAACCCAAGAAACATACTTTTTTAAAGGCTGGGACGGCTTTCTCCCTCAGAGCAAAAAACCCCAAATAAATAAATGTCAGAAATCACACAACGGATGCGCACAGCTACTACGAACGGATTTCGAGGCAGATCAAAATGGAGGGTGCATCTGAGCACTCTGTGCGTGAGGGAATGAGGGTGAGATGTTCGCCTTTGGGTGGGGAGGTGAGAGGCGTTAAGGCACCTCTCACTTTTAAAACAGGTTTCCTTTTGAAATGGTGCTTTGAAGACGCTATGTCAGCAAGCCAAACAGCCTGGGATATACATCTGACGTCTTACTAAGGCCAGTGAAGCAGAATTTTGGCCATGTGTGTTGTGACATCTTTCATTTCTACAACAATTCTAGAATTCTAGTTGCATCTGACCATATATCGCTTCCGAAGATAGCCTTGGCTAAGAGGGAACCTGCCCATTCAGGCGATCAGCCGTATCCAGGTAGGGGATGGAGAATGTTGCGCCGTCTACATTTTAAAGCGGACTGACCCAATTTGCAGACTTAAAAACCGCGGATCGGGACATGGTGATCAGCTGCGGTCGTGCCCTGTCCTTCTCCGCATTTGTTTCGGTTTGAAATCAACGTGGACAAAATGTTGTATTTTATGGGGTGGGGGAAAATCACGTACTTGGGGGAGATGCAGAGAAAATGCATCTTCTGCAGAGAAAAGGGTATGGAATGCATATTTCGGTGAGAAACGTATACAGGGTGAATTTGACTTATGTGCGCGTGTGCTTTTTTTAAACAATCAGCAGACAACGGGATGGAGGAGACTTCAGCACGTGGGAAGTTGCACATGGAACGAAAAAAGCGCTGATCCAACTGCCCCCGAGGAAGGCATTAAAAATGACTTCCCCATTCAAGGTGGTGCCTAGACCCTCATCCCCTTTTCCACGCAGATTCCTCTCTCTCTCTAACTTTTGGATTCCTGTATTGCGCAGGGGGTTGGACTTGATGGCCTTATAGGACCCTTCCAACTCTACTATTCTGTGATTCTATGATTCTTGGCTTTTTAAAATCCAAACCAAACCTGCCACGGCAGACAAGCTACTTCAGCTGACTGCCAATGTGTTAACAGCATCAGAATTTCCCTGCTGAATTGAGCCAAAGGGGCCCCCAGCCAGCATCCTGTTTGCACAGCCACCAAGCAGACGCCCGAATGGGAACCTGGACCTCAGTGCAGCAGCGACTCTCTCCTCCTGTGCAAGCAGCTGGTATTCAGAGACACTCCGATAGTGGAGGAAGAACTTAACCGTCATGGTCAGTAGCCACTGATAGCCTTCCCTGCTTGGACAACTTCATTCAAGGCTGCCTTCCACATTGGCCTTCCTGTCACATTCAGAGCTTGGAAAAGTTCTTTTTTTAAACTACAACTCCCATCAGCATGGCCACTGGATTGGGCTGATGGGAGTTGTCGTTCAAAAAAGGAACTTTTCCAAGCTCTGGTTCATATTGCTTCAGAGAGGTTGCGCCTCCGTTAGAACCTGCTGGGGAGTCGATTTTGGACCCAAACCAACGTTTCAACCACCTCCGACATCTGACCCAGAATGCAGCTGTTTTTCAACACTAAAAATGTTAACAGGTTGACTCTTTTTTTTGGCGGTGGTGGTGGATGCTTAAAAAAAGCTGCAGTCCGTGTATAAAATGACGCATGGTGTGGGGACACTGGATAAACTCTCGTAACGTAAGTCACCCAATGATGCTGAACGTTGGAAGATTCAGGGCAGAAGAATGAAAGTGCTTCTTCACACAGCACAGAATTTGCTCCCACAATTTGGACGGCTCTCAAAGAGGGTTAGACAAATAGATGGGGGCGGATACGGCTCTCGGTGGCTACTAGCCACGACGGCTACTGTCTCCTTCCACTGTCGGAGACAGGATGCCTCTGAACGCCAGTTGCAAGGAATCACAAGTGAGGAGGATTGCTGTGGCTGCCTTTGGGCTTCCCATAATGGGCACCTGGTTGGCCCCCTTTGGCCTCCATCCTGCACTGCAGGGCTCTTCTGGTGTTCTAGACACACTTGCTTGGGAGTGTTTCCCACTGAACACAGCGGGCTCACTCTCAAGTTGCCAGAGTAACTACTGCCTTGGAATATATTTCAAATACCTTAAAATCTCTGAAGGGCACGGAACAAATTTATTTTCCATTGCCACAATAGCTGGACCTCAGCTGACAGCTTCAAATTTCAAGAAAACTGATTTAGGCCTACACCATCAGAAGAACTTCCTAACAGCATGAGCTGCTCAGGCTGGCTTGGAAAGTGGTGGAATCTTCTTCACTGGATAATTTCATGCAGAGGGTGCATGGCCAACCTATCAGGGATCCTGTAGGAACAGATTTCCTGTGTTGGTTGGAAGTTGGATGGCCGTTGGAGGTCCCTCGCAGTGCTATGATTCAATGCAATGTCAGCTTCAGAGTCAACTTTAAAATGCGTGCACGCACTCACACACACACACAAATCCAACTGGATCCATATCTGCTAAGTGTGATAAAAAAGCTTTCAAAAGCACGTGGGGAACTGTGGCAAAACATTGGTCCAGTTCAAAGCGGGGGAGGGGCAATGCCAACAGGCAGGCCCACAAGCTTAACGTTCAGGCTTACAACTGGCAGAGGCTAAAAATGTTACGGGCTGCCTTTTCTGGGATGAGATGGCATCCAGCTCTCTGAGATGTACTCTGTGTGGGGCAAGATCCTTCCCCCCCCCGATAAGGCTGGTGAAAGAACAACATCTGGCTCTACGATATGGGCTAGCTGATGTGGAGCCTTCCAGACGTTGTGGGACTTCCAACGTCCACCCTCGTCCCTGACCAGGTTGGGTACGATGGGAGGTGGAACGCTTCATTTCAAACAGAGGCAATCTTCCAGCTCTTGCATGCTGTAAGGAAGTCTACTTTTCAGATCGGACATTGGGCTGCGCGTGGAGGACGACCGGTCACCTGCAGATGTTGCTGGACTCCAACACCTGCCACCGGCCATGCAAACTGGGGTTGATAAGCGTCGGGAGGCCAGCTACATGTAGAGGGCACCTACAAAATGCGATAGCCACCAACTTGGATGGCTTTAAAAATGGATTAGACACGTTTGTGGAGGAGAAGAAAGCTGTCAATGGCTACTAGCCACAATGGCTATGTTCTCCCTCTGCTGTCGGACGCAGGATGCTTCCGAACACCAGTTGCTGGAAACCACAGGGAGGGAGAGCTGTTGAGCTCAGGTCCTGCCTGTGGGCTTCCCCTAGGCATCTGGTTGGCCACTGTGAGAACCAGAGGCTCGACCAGATGGGCCACTGGCTTGATCCAGCAGCAAGGCTGTTCTTAGTTTCTCAGTGGTAAACCAAACGCAGAAACTCTTCTGCTAGCCGGGTTAGGCTCAGGGGAGGCCAGCTGCTGACCAGCCCAGGCACACTCCACTTTGGTGCCATCAGGAAGAGGATTTTAAAGGAAAAAAAGAGAGGGAGAGACACGCTGGAGACTAAGATGAAGAGGACGATGCGCCAACCTTTCCGGCTCAGACTGTTCCTTCCCCCCGCCCGCCTCTCCGCTCTCTGAGGAAGCAGCAAGTACAAGGTAGAGGGTGGAACCACCGAGGGGGTCACGGCTGGGGTCTGTCTGTAGGAAAGCAGAGAAAGGACGGCACAGAGGGGAGGAGAGAAAACACGCACACAGACAGACAAGGAAAATCGTAATTTGAAATGTTATACATGTTACGACAGGTGAACAGGGAGAAAAGAAAATTTTAAAAAGTTACAGAAGAGAGAAGGGAACTCCAGCAACGCAAAAGCACAGCAAAAGAAATGGGCACAGATTCTTTATTGTAAAGAATGATTTATTGCCTCTGTGGGAGAAGGAATGGAGAAACAAGTTAAACCGGGCAAGATGCACCCGCTGGGCAGGTTCCGAGGAGGAAAGGGTTAAATGCTCACATGCACAGCCAAGCGTTAAAAAGACATTCACAGCAGGGGCAGTAGCCCGAGTTCCTCCCACGGGACCCGCCTGCCTTCTAGATCAGCTGCACACAGAGAGAGAGAGAGCCAGCTTATTCTCTGGCTTCAGCTAAACTCTCCTGGGACCGTGTCCCTTCCAACCGTTTCTGTTACGGACACTATTATTGCTGGGGCTAATCTGGCAATTGGGACGGATTAGGGTTACAGAGGGACGATCTTCGAAGTCAAGAGGTTTGTGCATTGCACCAGAGGCAGAACCGTTTATCTTCTGAGCATCGTTCACCGGTTTAAGATGCTAGCCCCTGACGACTTAAAAAAACGAAAATAAAACCAAAGCATGGTTCTGTCCAAAGTTGTCCTGTTCACGTGAGGATTTCCACTTGTGCAACACTTGTGCAACAGGACTTCTTCTCCCTCTCCTTCCACTGCCCCCCCAAATCTGTTCGGGGTTCCCCCCAAAATTCTGGAGCAGATTTGTGGGGCATGGGGATGCACAGAGAGAGAAGAGAAGATGGGAAAGTTCCCTGAACGACTGGGATGACTTTGGTGGGATTTGACCCATTGTTTCCCAGAGACTACCTCCTTCCCTATGTGCTGCCGAATCTCCTAAGATCAGCCAAGAGCACTCTCGTAGGAGTACCCCACCCGTCCTCCAAGTTCAAAAGTCATGAAGGACAGACAGCCCCATCCTCAGTAGCCGCACCGCACAATGTAAGGGACAACTGGCTCGAGAAGAGGCTACACAAAGGGCAAATCTTAAACAATCGCCACCCCAGGGCGAGAAAACCCATACACGTATTTCTTCTAAGCCCTGCCCCATGGGGGCAACACACAGCTACAACTTGGAAAAATGACACCCTTCCTTTTCAAGCATTGAGGATTTCCTCAGACTTGCACCTACGGTTTATAGTCCAGTGGTTCCCAAACTTTTTTTTCCCCGCACAGACCCTTTGAAAACAGCAGAGGGTCTTGCCGGACCATTTAACAATTTGCCAGCCTCTTGCAGCAAATATAATGTGCTCTGCTAGATGCTGTACGATTTTTTAATTGTGTTTCTAAACCTCCTTTTGTTTCTTATGTTGTGCTGCAATTTGCATCCCACAGAACTGAAAGTGTAATACCATAAAATACAATATAAGAGACAAAAGAAGCAATACAAATACAATTAAAATAAATGTAATATGGACACGCCGCAGACCACCTGAATGAAGTTTGCGGACCAGAGTTTGGGAACTCCCGGTTTATAGGAGGATAGAATTGGGACAGAACTTCCTCTAAGTTCTCACCAATTATGGATGATATATAGGAACTTGTCTGAAGGGAACTTCCTCTAAGTTCTCACCAATTATGGATAATATATAGGAATTTGTCTGAAGGGAACTTCCTCTAAGTTCTCACCAATTATGGATGATATATAGGAAATTGTCTGAAGGGAACTTCCTCTAAGTTCTCACCAACTATGGATAATATATAGGAACTTGTCTGAAGGGAGCTTCCTCTAAGTTCTCACCAACTATGGATAATATACAGGAACTTGTCTGAAGGGAACTTCCTCTAAGTTCTCAGCAATTATGGATAATATACAGGAACTTGTCTGAAGGGAACTTCCTCTAAGTTCTCAGCAATTATGGATAATATATAGGAACTTGTCTGAAGGGAGCTGCCTCTAAGTTCTCACCAACTATGGATAATATACAGGAACTTGTCTGAAGGGAACTTCCTCTAAGTTCTCAGCAATTATGGATAATGTATAGGAAGTTGTCTGAAGGGAACTTCCTCTAAGTTCTCACCAATTATGGATAATATACAGGAACTCATCTGAAGGGACCTATCCGTAACAAGCTTGAACGTTCCTCCTTTCCAAGATAAAATGCTCTGATTCACAGCTAGTTGTCCTTTAGTGCTTATGTAGCAAAGCAGGAGAAGAACCCCCCCCAAACACTAGGACTCCCTCCACCCACCCCTGCACAGGCGCGAGGGATGGCATGCAGGAAGTGCAATGGTTCTTTTCCTATCCCAAATGCAAAACAGGAAAGCAAGGGACACACCAACGGAACAGAGAAGTAAAAAGCAACAACACGCAAAACCAAAAAAGGTACCAGTGTAAAAAAGATGCGAGAGTTCAAGGGCGGCCGGGGTGGGGGAAACATCAGCAGGGCAGAGAGCGCCAGGCAGGCGCGCACCAGGGCAGGGTTGGAAGGACAAGACAGACAGCCCCATGCCGTTCCGAAACGTCACCACATCGGAAGCCTCCACTGACCTCTAACTTGTTGTTCCAGATTCAGAATAACCGACACGGCCTGGTGAAGGATTAGCAGTTTGGTCTGCGGTTTTTCGCTGTTAAGGTGAAGCTGGCACATGCGCCCAAGCTCTTTAAAGGCCTCGTTGATGTCGCGGACGCGCAGGCGCTCGCGGGCATTATTGGCAACCCGCCTTTCTTTCTCTCGTTCGGCTTTTTGCTCTGGGGGAAGAAGGTCGTCTTCCTCATCCTCATCTTGACTAATAATTTGAAATAAGAATGAAACAAGGAGGGGGGGACATTTTTCTTGTGTGCACACCTCGGCACCGGAACACGTTCACAAAAAAAGTAAAAAAAAAAGAAAAGGAAAACAACAGACACATATGCACACGCGCACAGAGCTACATATCACTTACTACAAGTTTTAAAAGATCACTGAACTGGAAGGAGTGGAGATGCCATTTCTTCCATTCCATACCTCTGAGGTCTGTGGTTTACAAAGCGTGATCCCGGAAACCCCACGGTTATCGGGAGGGTTCCACTGTGAGGTTAGTAATGGTGGACAAAGGTCTCTGAGGAAGACGTGAGCTTCCGGCATCCCTTCCCGCGAGATGCCCAGCCGCATGTCCTAGGGCACAGTCTCCATTTGTGTGGGGCAACAGAACGGCTGAAGCTGTGCCACGGAAAGGCGGTTCCTGCACCCTCAACCCAGGATCCTTTGCAAGGACAGGCAAGGGAAGAGGTGCTGGATGCTCACAGTTTGAAAACCACCGACGCAGCTGTTAGGAAAAACAGCACGTTTTCTTTCCCTAGACTTCCCCGCCTGTAGAAATGAGTGGCATAAAACACACACACACACATGCAACAAAAGTAGGATAAATTTGAACAGACATGTATATATATTAACCAGTGCAACTCACAGCCAGGGTTGGAAAATAAAAATGCAGTCTCCCTGGAAAGTTTGGACACATTTCCCCCCAACAACCCCGCCCCTCCACTCCTCATGCTGTTTTTTTCCAAAGAAACTGGCAGCTTCAGCCTCCACTATAGGACTTGTGGCCTACTCAAGAGTAGATCCATTGAAACGAATGGACTTCAGCCAGCCTTGTCCACTCCTTTCAGTGGGTCTACTGCACGAGCGTGACTGACATTAGGGCTCCGAAATGGGCACGCTGGCTTGCTTCGCCGGCCTTGCTCCTGAAGGCCACCCTGCCCGAAATAGGACGCTGGAGGGGGCTTGCTTTGCATTACGACCACCCGCCCTGCCCTGCTGCCTGGAAGGTCCTGCATCCAGGATTCCAGGCCCGCCCGCCCTTGCTGGCCTCGGAAAGGGAACAGAGAAAATCTGAGACCTGTTCAGTGAGCACCTTGTTCTGTTTCGTGACGGCTTCAGTTCTTTCTTCTCCTCTTCTGAGTTGTCGGCCACCGACGTGTTCTCATCGTCTTCCTTGTCCTCCCGTTTGATCTCGCTTGTGCCTGACGAGACACTGGCCCTGCCCAGGCCCGTCAAGCCTGCAAAGGAATCAGATCGGCAAAGGTGAGAGAGACGGACAGAGGATTAAGCTGCCTTTGGCCAATCCCCCTGACGTTTCTGTGGATGGCTTTTTGTGTGTGCACCCTTCTCCGCCATGAGAGCTAGAAGCTTGCTTTCCTAAAAATAAAATTATAAATAGAACTAAGATTCTCCGGAAGTCAAGAACCCAGGAGGCTGTCTTGGACTGAGTCAGACCATCGAGCTTTTCTGTCATGGAATGCCCTCCCTGCTGAAATATGAAAGGCCTCATCACTATTGGCATTCTGCCGGCTCTTGGAGGTACACCTGTTTGGGCAAGTGTTCCCCAGAGCTTGAACTTCTTGATCCAACCGCTTTAATTGCTCTTTTAACTGTTATGCTTTTTTTTTAAAAAAATGGGCCTGTTTTACTGTATATTTTAAACGTGGGTGTTTTGAAATGTTTTGATGGAATGGCCTTTGCATGCATTTTAGTGTATGGATTTTTATAATTAATTCCATGCATGTGAACCACGAGGAAGCTATTCATAGAATCATTCTGGCACATAAGCGGCATATAAATGTATTATTATTATTATTATTGTTGTTGTTGTTGTTGTTAATAATAATAATAATAATAATAATAATAATAATAATAATAATAACAATAACACCCTTGAGTAACTGTCAACAGAGAATAAAAAGGGCAGAGAACACAGTCAGCGGAGGCTGCTCCATTAGGGCAAACAAGGCAGCACCCCACCAATCTCAGTCTGCCTGCCTTCTTACTTACAACCAGTCAAGGGGCTGTCCCCACCCTCCTCCTCAGTCTTGGTGTTGCACTCGCAGAACTCAGCAGGGAGGAGCATTGAGCAGGGGGGGTTGGACTTGATGGCCTTATAGGCTCCTTCCAACTCTACGATTCTAAAACTAGAATGAGTTTGGCTCTGCCTGTCATTGGCTCCGGCACCACCTACTGTTGGGCTCCCTGCTTTCCACCCCGCCAGTTCCACAGGGCACCAGCCACCACTGGATACATTTTACTCAGGATTAATGGGCCTAGGTTAGTCACGCCCTTTAATGCCAATGGGTCTACTCTGAGTATGACTAACACTGGATCCACAGTCTTTTCGTTGTTTTTCTCAGAGGCACCCCTTTCTTCTGCCTGGCCCCCTCTGTGTTTCTTTACTCAGCTACACCAACGTGGAGGCTGGGGGCTTTGGAGCCCTGCAGGGTGGCGTACGGGGCGGAGAGGCACGCCACTCAACCTTACCACTGAAGGCATCCGAAGACTGGCCTCTGTTGAGGTCCGGGAGCGAGCTGGTCTGAGCCGGGAGAGCAACGTGATTGTGGAGTAGGCTGGGATTGTTGGAAAGGCCGTCTTCAGGGTGACCTCCTGCCACCTGCAACAACAGACCCCCCCCAAAAAAGGTAAGTCACCAAAGGCAGGAGACAGCCACTCTGCAATTAGCGCTGCACAATGGTGGCACGTTTGGAGCGGGCATCGTAAGGACCTATAAGCTTTCATCGAGACATTGGTAAAAACAAACCAACGTTTCCAGCCCTTCAGACTGCAGAAACGAGCTGGAGAGCATTAAAACCTTGCAGGCAGAGCGCATGTAAGATTGGAACCGAGGAAGCTGCCTTATGCTGAGTCAGACCATTGATCCATCTAGCTCTGATTGGCAGCAGCTCTCCTGGGCTTCAGGGAGGGGAACTTGAGCGACTGCCGCACTATCCCCCTTCCCTATTTTTTTTCCCAGCCCAAAGACTGCATTTGCTTAGAAGTAGTCTTTGGGTTGTGTGTGCGTGCGGCCACATCACGGGGGGGGGGGGTCAGGCCACAGGCCAAAGTGGGTGGAGCGAGTGAGCGAGAGTGGGTCCTGACGGCCGGGTGCCAGAAGGAACAACCCTCTAACAGTCCATATGAGGCAGCTCAGTGATCAAGCGCCAACTGCCTTGCACGCAAAAGGCTGCGGGCTCAATCCTCCAGGTGAAAGAATCAGGTAGTAAGCAGGGGGATGGGAAACAGCCTTCTCTGCCTGAGGCCCCAGAGAGCCGCTGCCAGTCAGAGTAGACCATATTGGGACATATTGTTGGTATGAAGCAGCTCCACATGTGCACAAGGGGATGTACCCAACCAAATCCGGAGAGAAGCTCGGAGGATGGCAACAAGGGAGAGGGCCTTCTCAGTGGTGGCCCCCAAATTATGGAATGATTTGTTTGACGAGGTGCTCCTGGCGCCAACCCTGTTATCTTTCCGGTGCCAGGTCAAGACTTTCCTCTCCTCCCAGGCATTTTAGCATGTGTTTTTTTTAATTGTTTTTAAAAAAATGTCTTTTAAATTTGTGTATTTGTTCTTAATGTTTTTAATTGTTGTAAACTGCCCAGAGAGTTTTGGCTATGGGGCGGTATATAAATGCAATAAATAAATAAATCCTACTCAGCATAGACCCACTGAAATAAATGGGCCCAGGTTAGTCACGCCCATCAGTTTCAACGGGTCTGCTCTGAGTAAGACTTAAAGGAAAGGAAAAAGGAACCGAGATTAAAGGCTGGCGGAGTTGGAAAAATGCACCCTGGCTCATCCTTCCTTCCCAGCAGCGTAAGATTTCACACGATATTTGGGGAGGCCCGATGACTAATGCAATGCCAATGTGCTGATTTTTTGACAGCAGCTGTGCGTCACCGTTCAGCTCTGCACTTTGAACTTCTCCGGAGGAAGGTGATTTTTTTCCCTTTTGTAAAAACAATTTAAACAAAACTTTTGGAAAGGCAAAAGGTGCCTCCAGTCCCTACTCATGCCGCGGCCCTTACCAGATTTGAGTGCCGATTCGCAATCGGCAACACTGAGGCTGGGGGGAAGGACTGGCTGAGGCCGCCGACGGAGGTGTTGTGCACCGAAGCCGACGCCAGCAAGTCATGGATGTCCCTGTGGTTGCTCTGACCTACAGCGTGGTTCCTAAGGACGTGGATGGCTTCATCCAAGTGGTCTTCCATTTTGTTTTGCTTCAGGAAAGAAAGAGAGAGGAGATATTAATACAGTGCTGTTTTTTTTTCTTGGCGACAACAACCCTGGCCTACCTTACAGGGTTGTTGTTAGGATTACAAGGTTAAGTGAAGTGCTCTGAACAGAGAAGGGGGCCCACAGCCCACCATTTTGGGCTCAAGCACCAAGCTATGTAAGGTAAAAAGGTAAATATGGAGAACTTTTTGAGGGTGGGACAAAAGGCTTTCTTCTGAGAGATGTGAAGGCCCGGAAATACAGGAAAAATTCCCAAACCCAAATTGGAAGAAAAAAGTTTTTTTCTCCAATTTTTTTTGTCCCCACCCCACCCCCCGGCCTTCACATTTCTATTCCCTCTCTGGGGAGATAGGTCCTTACAAACCCCATTTTACAGGTAGGAGAATTGAGGATGGAAATGAGTTTTGTGCGAGACGTGATTGTGGAAAGGTGCCTTCTGCCAACCTGGCACCCTCCAGACGTTTTAGATGGTGATCAGCGGGGAGTTGTGGTCCAAAACATCTGGAGGGCACCAGATTGGTGAGTGCTAGGGGAAAGAGCAGAGGGCAGCGAGGAAGAGAATCAGAGCCAGACGGTGGCAGAGAGGAGGCTGGTGGATGCTTACCAAAGTATGGAGGGTCCCTTCGTAGCTCGGGGATAAGGCACCCTGTCCACTAGCCCGGGGCCACTGCGAAGAACCTGAGGAGAACAAGCAGATAGCTGACGTGGGAGGTAAAGTAAAGGTAAAGTATGAGGTAAAGTGTGAGGTAAAGTGTGAGGAGATGTGCCTAAGCACCATAATTAGGCCCAGGGCAAGCTCCCGGTTTTGTGATCCTTTTCACCAGCTCCCCTCTGGGACACATTCAGGAGTCTGCTCTCGCCAAGATGCCGAGTTCTCGCTAGCCAGATAAGATACCTCCTGCCCAGAAGGAATTGCACCAACTCCTCACAGAATGCTATTAGAATAGAATACTAATAGAGTTGGAAGGGACCTATAAGGTCATCGAGTCCAACCCCCTGCTCAGTCCTGGAATCCAGCTTACAGCATCCCCGACAGGTGGCTGTCCAGCTTGAAGGTCTCCAGCGTTGGAGAGCCCACCATCTCCCTAGGCCATTGGTTCCATTGTTGTACCAGTCAGGAAGTTTTTCCTGATGTCCAGTCGAAATCTGGCTTCCTGCAACTTGAGCCCATTCTTCCCTGTCCTGCACTCTGGGACGATCGAGAAGAGATCCCGGCCCTCCTCTGTGTGACAACCTTTCAAGGGCTTGAAGAGTGCTATCCTATCTCCCCTCAGTCTTCTCAAGGCTAAACATGCCCAGTTCTTTCAGTCTCTCCTCATAGGGCTTTGTTTCCAGTTCCCTGATCATCCTCTGAACCCGTTCCAGTTTGTCTGCATCCTTCTTCAAGTGCGGTGTCCAGAACTGGACGCAGTACTCAAGATGAGGCCGAACCAGTGCTGAACAGAGGAGGAGCAGTACTTCACACAAAGTACCTCTGCTGCCTAAACGTCTCGCAACTTGGATGTCCTCTCCACCACCCCGCCATCAGCAGCGTTCAGGGGCTGAGTGCGCCTGACTGTGTTAGGCTTCATGCACAAGGTTCAGAACATGCTGCCTTGCTAGCAATCCGGTGCTCAGGCTTTGCCTCTGCCGCCTTAACTATTCCGACTGGCATTGAAAATATGACGTAATCAGATATAATTTTTAAAAAATAAAATCCTAAATGCCCCCTAATGTGTGACCAAAGCATGTGCATGGGGTGTGTGTGTGTGTGTGTATTGTTGGAAGTGGGGCAAGAGCAACTCCTGTTTTGTTCTTTTGCTTGTGCTCCAGAAGGGAGATAGAGCGAGGGTCCTCCAGATGGATAGGCTTGCTTCCCTTTACCTGTGATGCTCTGACTGACTTCCTTCCATTGCTAGACTGTGACGTCTTTAGGAAAGCTTACCTGCCCCCTCCTCCTGCTGGCCTTTCCACTCCTTTGTCCTCCGACTGTCCAGGAGAGAGGAGACATCCTTTTGTCTCTGCTCTCTCCAAGCATGGGGCTAACTCCTACACCTGGGCGTTGCACCTCCAACTTAGTTAGTTAGAACTAGGTTTGCTTTTCTATCTACTATGTATTTCTATAAATAAAGTAGCTTTTCTTATTTTACTAAGTCTCCAGTCTCAGTGATGCAGATGCAGGGTAAAAGCCTGCTTTCTTCGGCAAATGCACGCACACGCTGGCACACTCGCATTTCAACATCTGCTGTTACTCTGCTGCTGCAGTGTTGCTTTAAAGCGAAATTATGTACACACAAATACACACAGCACAACATGGATCCACTGCATACATAACCTGTGACTAGATTTTTTTTAAAAAAGCTTGCAAATTCAGTTAGTCACCCAAGTGTCCTACGAAAACATCGTGATAACTCGAGGGTGGGATGCAGCCACAAGTCATAACTCTCAGCGAGAACCTGCCTTGTTTGAACGCAGCACAGAAAGGGTCAGTTCAAATGCTAATACCCCGCTAATGCCACCTCCTCTTTCCTGGGGGTGCCGATAATGATAATGTTATTTGTTATTTAATTTAATTTTTGTAAAGTGTATTGTTTTTATTGTATTTTTATACTTGTGTCTATTTTTCTTCGTAAGCCGCCTTGAGGGCCTTTGGCCGAAAGGCGGGGTATAAATAAAGTAAAAATAAACTAAAAAAAATTAAACTAAATGCAGTGCCTCCACTGCAGCACTAGGTGGAGCCAAAATATCGCAAACTTCAGATCTGTTGACTCAGCTACTTTGTAAGGGGGCGGCGGCAAAGCTTTGCATCTTAAAGAGTATTTTCCGGCTCAATCCCAAGAGTATTTTTTTTGGGGGGGTGGGGGAATTTAAAATAAAAACATTAAGGCACATAGCGTTCAAGTCAGATAAACACAGCCTGAGAACGGTGTCGTTTCAACTGACCATTCTGATGGACCGGATGAATTCTGCCAGTTATGCATTTGCATTCCTACCCACAAGAGGGCCTGTTGTCCCCGAGAACCATCACAAGAGCCCTGCAGTGCTGGATCGGGGGGTGGGGCGGCAAACAGATGGCCCTTTTAGGTAACCCACAAGCAGAACTTGAGCGCAACAGAAAACTGGTTTTCGAAGGCGCATAACTGCTTCCGACAGTGGGACAGCATAGCCATCGTGGCTAGTAGCCACTCCCTGAATTTGTCGAAACCTCTATTAAAGCCATCCAAGTTGGTGGCCATCATTTCCTCTCTTGTGGGAGCGAATTCCAGGGTGGCACTCAATGCTAGTCCAACTCACAAACAGACCCACTGAAGCCAACAGACGTGACTAACTTAGGTTCATTAATTTCAGTGGGTCTACTCTGAGAAGGAACTAGTTGAATGCAACTCCCCCCCCGAGTTTAACTCCGCACTGCGTGAAGAACTCCTTATAGAATCACAGAATAGCAGCTGGAAGGGGCCTGTAAAGCCATCAAGACCAACCCCCTGCTCAGCACAGGAATCTAAGCCCTTGTTTGCCTTATCCTGAACTGCCCAACATTCTGCTTCGTTGGCTGACATTTTTGTCTTAAAGGGGGAAGTGGAAAGACTCCCACTAACACCAGGGGTTGGTTGGTTGGTTGGCTGAACCAGAAACGACCCTGTTCAAAAAAAAGCAGCTTTTAATTTGTTGAAAACAGGAGCCAACGTGTCACAAAATAGAATATATATTATATGTTTCAGGATATCTGAAAGACTGTCTTACCCCTTATATACCCATTCAATCAGGGGAGGGCCTCCATCTTATCAAGAGGTCTGTTCCGCACAACATAGGAAGTGGACCTTTAGTGTGGTGGCACCGACCCTTTGGAATACCCTCCCCTTAAATGTTAGACAGGCACCATCTCTGCTATCTTTTTGGCACATACTGAAGACCTTCCTCTTTCAACAAGCCTTTTAAGTAGAGACCTTATCCCAGTCTGCTACTGAAGACCTTCCTCTTTCAACAAGCCTTTTAAGTAGAGTCCTCATCCCAGTCTGCTACTGAAAACCTTCCTCTTTCAACAAGCCTTTTAAGTAGAGACCTCATCCCAGTCTGCTACTGAAGACCTTCCTCTTTCAACAAGCCTTTTAAGTAGAGACCTCATCCCAGTCTGCGTCTGTGTTGGAATAGCTTTTAAAGCTGTATTAAAAAGCTGCTTTTGAAGATGTTTTGTTTTAATATATTTCAAAGTCTGTTCTTCTGATATTTTAGTGTCTTTTTAGTGGTTTTGTTTGCCGCCCTGGGCTCCTTCTGGGAAGAAGGGTGAGATATAAATCGATAAAATAAAATAATAATAATAATATAAATCAATTAATAATGTATTATTTTTTGTGTTGTGTTGCTGCCGCTTGCTGGGAGGTTGGGAGGGAGGTAGTGGCGAGGTGAGCATTCTGCAAATGCACTGGCAGGAGCACCCGATTGGCTCTGCTGGTGCATGTGTCCCTGGCTTACCTTGCTGCTGCCTCCATCTCAACCTTCTAGTGAGAGGCGGCGATGCAGCTGGCCAGAGTTCAGGTGAGCGCCTCCATCCCATCCTTGCTATCCACTACATTGCATACTGGATTGCAAGCAACAAACAGTGGTATGAAAGCACTGAAATGTGCTCATTTGTGTGACATACTTCAGTCAGTCACACTGTTAATTCAATAGGTAATCAGAAACCGGGAAAAATAAAATGTAATTAGTTGGATCACTAAAATAGTTCTGACATAGTTGCTATCACAAAAACAAAATTGTGTTTTGTAAATCGTAGTGCCTTATTGACGTATTCTTATATTGTATTTTGATATTTGTGTCTTTTGTAAGCCGCCTTGAGGGCCTTGGGCTGAAAGGCGGGGTAAAAATAAATAAATAAAAATAATAAATAATGTTTATAATAATAATAATTTAAAGCCTGTTTCTTTAGGCAGGATGGATTTGTGTTCCAAGGTGGGACAGCACAGCTTGCTGGTCCCAGTTCTGACTCTGGATCTGACGTGGGGAGATCCACTCACCTTTTAAGTCTTAAAAGTGGGCGTGGTCAAAGGCAAAAACTGGGCGGAGCGATGGACAGGACTCTTACACTGCAGGCTCCATCTCACACCTGTGCTACACACGCGCAACCCCCTCTCCATCCGCACAACAAGAGGCATCATCACAATTCAAGGACCTCTTCTAGCTGGGGGGGGGAAGCACTCCAAAGTGGTCACTGAGCAGGACCACTGAGGGGTCTGGCTGGTGGGAGAGTCCCGAGGGCCAGACGGAGAGGCGTAGAGGGCTGTATGCAGCCTCTTGGGCTCCCTGCTCCAGCTTTAAGGACACAGCTGTTGAAATCCCAACAGCTTAAAAGGCTGCTCCAGGTTGCTGTGTTGGTACAGAACACCCCCAATTTCTCTCTCTCTTTCTCCTCCCGCAGCCCACCCCCCCCACAAATAAAATAACAATTAAGGGCTCACCTGTTATTCCCTGAGGGGAGCCCACCGGGGTGGAAGGATTCGAAGAGAAATTATTGCTAGAGTGATCTGGGGAGTAGATCTGCAAATGGAAAGAAGAAAAAGGCATTTCTTTTGGGTGTGTTGGGTGCGGGGGAGAAAATGGCATGGAAATAACTGACTTAGGTCATAGAATCATAGAATAGTAGAGTTGGAAGGGGCCTATAAGCCCATCAAGTCCAACCCCTTGCTCAATGCAGGAATCCAAATCAAAGCATTCCCCACAGATGGCTGTCCAGCTGCCTCTTGAAGGCCTCCAGCCCACCACCTCTCTAGGTCATTGGTTCCGTTGTTGTATTGTTAGGAAGTTGTGTTGTGTGTTGGTTTTTGCTTCCCATTTATGACAAGTGCTTTATAAATATGCACCACGGGAGAAGGTTACAGTCTAGGGAAGTGGATGGGTTGCAATCCAGATTTGGAATTTTGTTTTGGGGGGGTACAATTTGGATTTTGTGTCTTGGGCACACAAAGCTGTGCTTGAGAGTCGACCCGTTGAAACCCACAGGCTTGACTCCCCCAAAGCCTATCGATTTCAGGGGACCCGACTCATTCTATTGCGGCCAAATCATCAGCAGATGTTTTGGATTATGGCTCCGCCCCTCATCCTCGCCAGCCAGCAGGCTGGGAAACCAAAATGTCCAGAGGGCAGGAAAAGATGTTCTGAAGGCGATGGCACTTTCAGCCCCCCAGTATTGACACTTTTGACAAGAAACATCAAGGCTGAGAACGGTGGAGTAATTCTGGGGGATCCCTCACTCTGCTCCAAGATCCCAGCTCCCCGCATGATGAAATCATGGGGTGGGGGTGCTTGAAACAAGATTAACTTTCTGTCGAACAATTCCTTGTGTTTTTTGCACCCAAACTCTCTGGGTGCTTTAGGGGCAGGTAGAGACATTTCAATCCTTTTGGCAGGATAGCCCTGTAAATAAAACAAGGGGTGTGACCTTCCAGATGTTCCTGGACTCCCATCATCCCTCAGCAGGCAACATGGCCAATGGTCAGAGGTGATGATGGGAGCTGGACCACATTCACACCACACATTTATTCCACTTTAAACTGTCATGGCTGCTTCCCCCAAAGAATGCTGGGAATTATAGTTTGATAAGGGGTGCTCTCACAGAGCTACAGTTCCCAGAGTTCCTTGGGAAGAGGGACTGACTGTTCAACCACTCTGGGGACTGTAGCTCTGGGAGGGGGAATAGGGGCCCTCCTAACCACTCTCAGCACCCTTTGCAAACAACAGTTCCCAGGATTCTAAGCATGGAATAACTAGATGGGGTGAACGTGGCCTTGGAGTCCAACAACATCTGGAGGGCCACAGATGTTTCCCCATCCCTGATCTAAGAAGGTATCATTCCCCAAGAGATTCCCCTGAAAGCAGGGAATGCCTCTTTTCAGATCAGGGATGCAAAAGCCTGTCTTCCTCCAGATGTCGTTGGGACTTCAAGGCCACATTCACACCATCCAGTTATTCCACTCTTAGGATCCTGGGAACTGTAGTTTGCGAAGCGGCTGGCATGGCCCAACAGGCCAGGGCATCATCCAGAGGGCACCACGATGGTGATCCCTGCTGACAGGTAAGCACCAAGGGTCTGCACGGTTTAGTTAAAGCTTTGGAGAAGGGCTTACCGAAGCTAACGCTTTCCCAAGTGCGTCCCCCGAACTTCCAGCGGTGGTTCCTCGGTTGCCTGAAGGAGGAGAGGGGGAGGAGGGGGGAGAAGGAAGACAAGCACGCAAAGGAAGCATGAATCATCGCGATGTGGAGTTAGGAACGGCGTTTACATCAGGTCCATGCCCCAAAGGACAGACTGTCCCACCCACCCTGGGCAGCATAGAGCAGGATGCATTGCCACACGGCCCAGCTTCCCAAGAACTTCCGCTCTATGTTGGAAAGCTTTAAGAGTCGCTAGACCTCATGGCTGAAAGCGGCAGCAGCCGGTGGCTCCATGTCAGTGGAACCCGCTCCGGGTTTTAGTGTGAACTTTCAAGGCGCTGCCCAAGGTGCTTCAGACGAAATACTTTTCGGACTAAAACCCGGAGCGGCTCCTACTGCCCCACTGAGACCCCAGCTGCCGCTGGCTGAAAGATTAATGCCATATCATCTTCAGTGTTTTTAAGTTGCGCGTTACCTGAACCTGATGTGGACCGCCCAGAGGACTTTGCTGACCGAGCACGCAACAAAATGTTCTCCCAACTCCCAGCAGCCAGCATGCCCAGTGGTCAGGGGTGACGATGGAAGTTGGGAGCCCAGCACATTGTTTTTATATTTGTGTTTGTTTTTTGTAAGCCACCTTGAGGGCCTTTCGTCCAAAAGGTGGGGTACAAATAAAGAACAACAACAATAACAACATCTGAAAGGGCTCCTTTTCATTCCTGGGTCGGGCTGTCTTCCAGAAGCAATTTTAGGGAGGAACAAGGGGTGGGGCGGTGTGCGTGCTGATGATTCTCAGCCCCCCAACACTGGATCATTTTCAGGAGGTTGGACATTTCTGTCCCCAAACAGCCCTCACCCCAAAACCTTCTCGTCTTCCCATCTCTGTGGCCAAAATCTCCCAAAAGATCACAGCTGGTCAAAACAGGGATTGCAGGGTGGAGATGGTCCTTTGTTAAACTTCCCGAATGCCAGGAAGGTGATAGTAGGCATGTGGGCAGGGCAGGGGAAGAGGGTTTTGTAAGAGGTTCACCGTGGGGTGAGGGGATTAGCATCCTCCTGCCGCACATGTTTCACAACCCTGGCCCTGCCGTTTTCGAGCCTTGATCTGACAGGCTCTCCCCCTCCTCTTCCCTGAGCCGTATTAATCCCTCTTCCCTCTGTGGACCTTGTTTAACAACGGAATCTCCTAGAGGTGCCTCCTTCTCCCCCCCCCCCGCAATTCAGCCCCAAATTGCTGCTTTTGGTGTGTGTTGGTGAAGGAGTTTGCAGGCACTGAGCCAAACAACCTCCACCGCCTGATGCAAAAAACACAAATCTCTCTCTTGTCTCCAGGGGAACTTGGGTTATCCGGTGGCAGGACCCTGTGTGAAATCCCCCCCTTCCCTACTGGGTGGGATTAACAATTAAAAATCTACACGTGAATAGAGACGTCAGAAGAGGAAGCCCTTCCTTGTGGCCGTATAAGACAACCTGATTTCAACAGCACAGCGAAGCACACATTCAAACCAATCCCTGCCTTCAGAACTAGCCAAATCGTGTCCTTTGGTACCAAAAAAGCCAAAGCTACTCACTAAACCAAACCAAAAAACCAAAACCAACTTCCGGTGATTTTGAATTTAATTAAAAAAAAAATCAGGTTCCTAGTCCTGATGGTTGAAAAGTGGATGCTGAAATCTCAGGGTTTTAATTTCTTTTTAAAAAATCAGGTTCCTAGTCCTGCAAAATACATGCTAAAATCTGAGATATTATTAAAAAACCCAAGCACCTAGTCCTAACGACCGCATTCAGTGCGTGCTGAAATCTCAGAAGCCAGAGAAGTGGTGGAAATCAGATTTCTGGTTGGAGAGGCATGGCTTCAAAGCTGCCTGCCCCTTTTCTCTGTCCAGGAAAAAAACAAACTCAGAACTGTACTAAAAAAAAACCCCACGGTTAACGTGTTATGAAGAATGAAAGAGAAATCACACCAAAGGTGGCTCAACGGTCATAATTTCAATGGGTTGCAGAATTCAAGTTCTCAACGTGCCCCCAAACCTGGCACAGCATCCTGCACTTTGGTGAATCACTGCACACGCACAGCCCTTGGGAGGGTGTATGGTTTGGTGGGCCTCAAAACAGGGCTGTAGTTCAGTGGTAGAGCATCTGATTTGCATGCATCAGGTCCCAGGTGCAATCCTCGGTGTCTCCAGGTAGGCTGCTGCCAATCCGTGCAGACAATACTGAGCTAGAGGGACCAATGGTACAAGGCAGCTTCCTAACTTTCCTCCCCCATCCCCAAATCAAAACCCTAGTTTCTTAATACTCCTCGCCAGCCGCCTGTTTCCCTGCCATGCGTGAAGTTCCCTGCGGCCTCAAATTTGGGGCCGTGACGATTAGCCAGATTAATCGGCTAGCTTGATTGATTAAATGCCTTTCAATCCAGTTTGAGTGTGATCCTGATCCACTCTGCAGCAGATTTATTTGTGTGTTTTTAAAACCTTGCAACTGTTTTAAGTGCAAATACTTACAAAAACTGCCGGCAGTGGGCACCACCTTACAAAAGGCCTTCCCCACTCTCTCACGTATACGAGAGAAGTCCTCACCTTGGGAGAGGTCTTCCCACCCACTCTCATATATACAGGAGGAGATTCCTCTTCTAAAATCAAAGTACGTTCCCTCCTCCACCTTCATAACGATCATTTTCACTTGCAAGCAAAGCTTTTGATTAAATCTGCCCTTGCAAAATGGATATACAGGGGAGTCGCATCTTACACGCGGGTTAGGTTCTAAAGTCAGCGCGTAAGACAAAAATTGCGTATAGTTAAAATAACCCTTGAAAAATCCCTTAAATCACCCATGAAGTACAGTACAGTACGGGGGCCATGTTGTATGAAAAATACGTATCTATAAACGCTGAAATCACACTCAACGCGGCGAGATGCTCACATTACGAGAGGCACGCGGGAACCGAGACCAAGTAAAGGAACGGCAGATTCATGTCTCCATCTGATGCTCACTCCAGGGACTGGAATGGCAGGCAGAATTGCCCGACTATTTAATTCTCCTCTCCGAGCGCATATAGTTAAATTAGCGTTAAGTTAAAGGCACGTATGACGCGACTCCACTGTAATCAACCCACAAAAGATGTCTTTTAGATCAGGCGATGACCCACGGCCTAGCGCCACCTTCTCCCCCAAGATTCAGCAGGCGCTTTCTGTTTTAACTTTTAAACGCCTGCTGAAAACCATTCTGTTCTGCCAGGGTTATGCAGGCCATCAAGATGTCTTTTTGCAATCGCTGACCTTTGTTTTTGTTGAATTTTTAATTTTTTTACTGTACAGTTTTGTTTTTAATTTGTTGAAACCTGCCTTGATAGCTTTAAATAGCAGCATACAAATATTTTTACAAACACACACACAGACAAACACACATTCATTTTATAAAGGTACGGTAAAAATGACCCTAGACTCCCCACCCACCTTTTCAGGGTGCTAGCCTTCATTGCAATTAAGCCATTTGGGCACGAAGTGCGAATCGAAGAAATGTTCTTCCAAATTATTGCGCCGGTGGGGGAAACATCAAACTTTGCCCCCATTTTCCGAGGTTCTGAGGCAGCTCAAACTCTCAAGCATCAAAATAAATAAATAAATCAAATTATCGGCTTCAAGCACGGTGGCCGGATACATACCCATCACGCTCTCTGTCCCACTGATGGGCGGCGTGTGGCTAGAAACGCCATACTGACTGGAAGTCGAGGAAAACCCAGAGACAGATGGGAGCCCGCCATTGACTTCCCCTGAATGCATCTGGTAATTCTAGAAGGGGTGGATGGTTAAAAAAGAAAGAAAGAGCTGTTTGAAAAGGGTTCAGGGGTCAATAGGAGGTAAGCACAGAACAAGGATTTTAGATCTGCGTCCCGCTCTCTAGCAGAGGGCAGATGTCAGGCCTGCTGGATCTGCTTCTGCCAGTTCCTCACGAGTCAGGAATCCCCGAAATGCCTTCACCAGTAGCAGCTGGGGTCCAGGTGTGGTCTAGGAGGCCACAGCATGTAAAGTCTCCCCTCTTAATTAGAGGCTTCCAAATACAAGTTGCTGGAAACCACAGGAGAGGGCTCTTTGCACTCAGTTCCTGCTTGCCGGATTCCCATAACAGGCGTCTGGTTGGCCACTGTGAGACCAGGACGCTGGACTAGATGGGCCACTGGTCTGGCCCAGCAGGCACTTCTTACGTTCTTATGTCTTGGATCACATTTTTGAACCTATTCTGATTAACTGGGATTCCTGCATTGAGCAGGGGGCTGGACTTGATGACCTTATAGGCCCCTTCCAACTCTTCTATTCTATGATACCCTGTGCTTTGGCCTGCACTGTACATTCAACCCTGGCATCCTTGGCAAATGCTTTGCTAAAAGGTTTCTACTTCCTGGGACTCGGATCCTCGCCTCTCTGGGCACCCCCCGGAGCATGACAGATGGGAATCTTGAAGCGATGGCATATAGGAAGCCAACACAGTCCTTTCAGAATTGGAGTTGTACGTTCACAGTAGGCCTACTCCCAGGCAGGAGCACAGGCGTTCGGGACTACCTGTGTCTTCCAAACTGCCTTCAAGGGCAGTTCCACGGAGAGCGCCCAGCAGTAGCCCAGCCTTGAGGTCACCTGTGCAAGGATCTCTGGCACAAGGCTCTCCCTTGTCCAGAAACAGGTGGCGCTAGTAAAAGGTGCTTCTTGCTGAAGAGGATACTTGAGCCTGCAAAAACAGCTAGGAGTGCCCCCAGCCTGTGCATTATGTCTTGTCCACCCAGGTTTCAGTGACAGGTGCCAGGCTGACCTGATCATGGATGGTGCAGATGTTATAATGGACTGACCTGGCTCATTAAAAAGAAAAAAAAAGCAGCCTTACCAGACCATAATGCACAGTGTTAAAAGCGGTCAGGCGTCCATGTCTCCATTCCCCTGCCCTACCTCCAAACTTCCCGTGTCTATGTTAGATTGTAAACCGCTTGCGGCAGAGACCTGTCGTACCTATTCTTTGCAAAGCACTGTGATGATTTACGTATTAGTAAGTTCAAGCAGACCCTCTGGGATTAATTGAGCTAAGGAAGAGCGGGATGTAAATTTAATTAATTAATAAATAAGGTAGTCAGGTCCGTTCATTTTAATGGGTCTACTCTGAGTATGGCCAATGCTCGCTTCATCATCATATACGTCAAGGATGAGCGACTGGTGCTTTTCAGACGCTGTGCCAATGGTCAGGGAAGATGGGAGTTTGAAGCCAACAGTATCCTGACATGAATGAAAGTATATTTGCTATATACTTTCATCCTCCTTATATGCATCAATGCCTGAACACCTCTATGCACTTAAATATTCATGAAATTGATTGTTGATACTGCTGTTGGAATGTGTCTATATGCTTCTCTCTGCACTTACTATAAATATTATTCTACCATTGTAGTCACGTTTATAATTGTATCTTTAAAATATATACAAGGAACGCTCTCCGTGTTGAGAATGTCAGAAATACAGTGTTTGAGATAAGGCCAGGAACGCTGATAACTTTCTCCATCTGGTTTGCAGAACAAAGCGCGTTGTCTGTTACATTGTTTGTACGCTGGGGGTAAAGAAAGGATGGGGAAGGAACTGGCAATCCCACCCCATATATACAGCCTGCCTAGTAAACGTCGCAAGACGTCACCCTAAGAGTCAGAAACGACTCGCACTATAAGTGCGGGGACACCTTTACCTTTAGTTACCCAAGGCCACCTAGGACAGAGCAGTCTATGTTATGGTAACATGTAGAGGATGTGTGGGTGTGGAATGAAGTTATCTTTCTAGGGTTTATGGCTGAAACTGGAGGCTGCTTTCACACTGTACTTTATTCTGTTATTCTGACAATTTCTTACCTGCTAATTGGCGCATTATATTTGATCTTTCACATGACGTACAAGCTAGTTCTGGAATTCTAGTGGAATATAGTGCAAGCTTAGTGCTATTTTTTGTGATAAATAAGAACAGAAATAATCCATTTGCAAAGCTTGGGAAAATCGCAGGAGTCTTTCACTAGCTGCAGCTGATCACGTGACAGGCATCCCAGCATGCAGTGCATTCCCGCCCTTTAGGCGTGCACTTTTTTTGCCTGACGAAAATTGTACCGGTGTTCCGGTGTAGGTGCAGGTAGCACCAACGTTTGTCACACTCCCGTGTGTCTATACAACTAAATATGTATATTTATGTCAGATGCTAACGGGAGAGGTTGCATGGTGACAGGATGAGATCTAAGATCTCCTACACAGTGGGGAACTACACTGTGCATGTGTAGCATGAGTGAGGGACAAAAACAAGACATTCATTACAGCCATGTGAAAGACAGTTGCGCTGGTACATCGGCTGAAAAAGCGACTGTTCCTTAATGCAACAGGTACTCTGCAGTGTCAGAAGGAATTTTAGAAATTAAAGTTCTATTATTTTAATCCGTGAAACTAACGCAGAAAGCCCCATGTCTGAAAGCAGCCAGAGGTTTGGAGGCGCTAAAGGTTATTAAGGCAAAAACAACTGGAGGGTGTCTGGAATACATCAGCCATAAAGAAATGTTGTAATTCTAATGTAAGTCTGAGTACCTTAAAAGAGATTCCGTGACCAGCGCCCTTGTTAGGCACCAGGCTGGCATGAGAAACAGAACACGGATGTGCCAAAAGAGTGACATAGAATTATAGAATCAAATAATAATAGAGTTGGGTCTGTAAGGCCATCCAGTCCAACCCCTGCTCAACACAGGAATCCAGCTTAAACCATCCCTGACAGGTGTCTGTCCAGCTGCCTCTTGGATGCCTCCAGGGTTGCCCACCATCTCCCTAGGCCATTGGTTCCATTGTTGTACCAGTCAGGAAGTTTTTCCTGATGTCCAGTCGAAATCTGGCTTCCTGCAACTTGAGCCCATTCTTCCCTGTCCTGCACTCTGGGATGATCGAGAAGAGATCCTGGTCCTCCTCTGCGTGACAACCTTTCAAGGGCTTGAACAGTGCTTTCATAAACTCTGTATCACTACAAGGACCAGCTCACTGGTGGGTGGATGAGATATTAGGGCTCAGTGAAGACATCAAAAGAACATCAAAGCATTATCCAACTGTAAAGACACCCCAGCTTCTCCTGAAGACTTGAGAAGCTTTCTACCACAGCCTAGCACCTGAAACTCCGTGAGTGCGCCTCTTTCTCCAAGTCTTCCTCACTGGTTAGCCACCAACTACATGTGTGAGTATGAAAGACCAGGATGACTGGGCATATCCAATTTTGCATTTTACCATCCCTGCAATGGGCGTATCACAAAAGCGCCTCTGGCTGTGTCAGTTGGACATAGAATCATAGAATAGTAGAGCTGGAAGGGGCCTATAAGGCCATCAAGTCCAACCCCCTGCTCAATGCAGGAATCCAAATCAAAGCATTCTTGACAGATGGCTGTCCAGTTGCCTCTTGAAGGCCTCCAGTGTTGGAGAGCCCACTACCTCCCTAGGTCATTGGTTCCATTGTCGTATGGCTCTAACAGGAAGTTTTTCCTGATGTCCAGTCAAAATCAGGCTTCCTGCAAGTTGAGCCCATTATTCAGTGTCCTGCACTCTGGGATGATCGAGAAGAGATCCCGGCCCTCTTCTGTGCGACAACCTTTCATGTACTTGAAGAGTGCTATCCTATCTCCCCTCAGTCTTCTCTTCTCCAGGCTAAACAGGCCCAATTCTTTCAGTCTCTCCTCACAGGGCTTTGTTTCCAGTCCCCTGATCATCCTTGTTGCCCTCCTCTAAACCTGTTCCAGTTTGTCTTTCAATGAATCTTTTAAAACCTTTTATCTTGGTGTGGTCCCAAACACACCCTCTGCTTGTCCCCGCTACCTCCTGGCTTGATCACCCAGGAGTGGGTTCGGGTTCATTGGTAAGAACGAATTCCCCGACACTACGTGTCAATCTGGAAGGCCACAAGCTCCCCATCCCTGCTGTACTCTGACTGGCAGCAGCTCTTTTAATGTAGAGTCCGCAGCAGAGAAGGGTCCTTCACACCACCTATTACCTGAGCCTTCTTGGAGGGAAGGGCCAGTCCGCAATTCCTATGAAATCAGCCCCTTTACTCACAGTCATGAGGACCGGGATCTTAAGTTATCGTTTGAGGAAGGGCCACAGCTCAGCGGCAGAGCACCTGCTTTGCATGCAGAAGGTCCCAGGTCCAGGAGAAGGCAGCTTCTTATTTAAGTTAGCTCTTCATTCAGAACCATGAGGACTAGAGTCTTTAAGGGAAGGGCCATAGCTCAGCGCTTTGCATGCAGAAGGTCCCAGATTCAGCCCCCTGCACCTCCAGGATATCTGAGAGATATCTTTGTCCCTGCAAAGCTGCTGCCAGTCAGTGTAGACAGTTCTGAGCTAGATGGACCCAATGGTCTGATTCAGTATAAGATAACTTCCTAGGTTCCTATGCGTCTAGACTCTGTGCTCCCTAAATTCTAGCCTTCCTAGGGCTTGTTTTCCATGAGAAATGGATGAAGGAACTGGGTATGTGATTTATCCATACTGATAAGAGTGGCGCCAAGCATGTTATGAACAGATCCCCTCATTTTCTCTTAGAAGCAGTGATGAGTAATGCTGGTGGCCCTCCAGATGTTGTTGGACTCCAAGTCCCAGCAGCCAGCATGGCCAATGGTTAGGGACGACGATGGTGGGAGTTGTAGTTCAGCAACATCTGGAGGGCCACAGATTCCTCGTTTCCGGCTCTAAATGGAATGGCTTTACCTCGTTTGAGTCTCTGGGCAATTTGAAAATACAAAATGAAATGCCCAGTGGACCTTCTCTGGGGTTCAGAGTGTATAACTTCCCCCAATCTCCCTGTATGGGTTACAAACGGGTAACCAGTTCGCTATTCATTTGGCGTGCCAGACGATTAGTTTTGGAACGAGTAGGAAAGTGAACCAAAACAGGCCCCCTTCAGTCTGGGACAAACGAACGCATGCCACCCTGCCCCGTATGTGTGTCTAACTCTGTGTGCTGTCTGAGACACCCCGTTTGCATGCAAAATCAAGCGTCTGTTACCATCCGCTCGTGCTGGTGAAGACCGCTGAAGTTGCCGGACTGCGGGAGTGGGGAGGAGGACGCCCCCAAGATGGCCCCGTAATTGGACTGGCTCATAGTGGTAGAGGAACTCCACAGATCCGCCGAGTTGTGAAGTCCGTCTGAAAGGCAAAAAAAATTAAAAGTCTAGGGTTGGTTCGCTTTTTCCCCACCCCTCGATCCTAATTTACACCCCTGCAGCAAGACAGAGAAGCCCTCCTCCACTAGAATACACCCATATGTTGTTATATCCCAACTTTCCTCCAAGCGACTCAAAGAAGCAGATGTGGTTCTCCTCATAACAACCCTGGGAGGTGGCTGAGACAGTGACAGCCACTCCCAGCTGAGCTTAGCTGCCAACTGGGGATTTGAACCCTGGTGTTCCATGGTCCACTCGAACACCCTAATCCAAGGGAAGGGGGAGACAGGGAAGAGCCTTTCTCAGCCCAAGGGCTGCAGTCCCTCGTGAATAACCTCCTGGGGGCCCAAATGTCAGCAGTGGGCATGGCCAGAAGCAAAAGCAAGCAGGGCTACAAATCTGAATTATACCCTTGTACAGGAGGCTGCATGTCAGCCGTGCAAAAGTTAGAGGTTCCTACTTACACACACACACAGAGCTGTCTCCTGGCCTGGGGAGGGCCAGAGGCTCCCCACTCCTGCTCTAACCACTACACCATACTGGCTCTCCACGAGCAGGGCATGAATGCAACAGCGCTCTCCTGTGGCGTTCCAGATTAGGACCACCAGCTTCATATCCCCACGCGGGCATTACTGCTATGGGGAGTAAAGCACTATTCTTCCCTCTGCTGATTCCTCCTCTACAGCGTTTGATGCTTTGGCAGGCATTGCTCCTCCCCCTCCTCTCTTTGTCCTCCGTTAGTCTCCGTGAGTAGAAGCCGCATGGCTGCTTCAGCATGTATGACTTTGCCTCTCTGGAGTAATAAACCTTCAGTTTCTTTATTCTTTCAACTACCAATCTTAACAGACCCGTTATTTTGGCACTCCGCTGCAATATATATCGGTCAACAAAACAATCCCCAGTCACTATCTATCTGCCCAACCTACCTCGTAAGGTCATTGTTCTGATAAAAATGGTGTGTGTGCGTGTGCATGCCCGTGAACACCGCCCTGAGCTCCCCCCCCAAAAAACCCTAATTTACCTTCGGTTTTCTCTACTTACCTGGCATGTAGAAGGCGCCAGGATAAACAGTGCTAGGGGCTTTGGAAGGGGGATAGCCAGCCGGTTCCCTGCTGTAGTCGTCACCTGAGTTGGGTGGATACACCTGTTTTAAAAAAAAAATAGATAGAAGTTCATCGCCTTTTTCTAGCCTCTGACGTCAACCCAGTGTCTTCTACAAAGTCCACCCCTCACCCCAGGCCATGTTGGCTCCTGGGAGGTGAGAGTCCAGCAACATCTGCAGGGATGCCGATTTCCCTCTCTCTGATCAAAGAAGAGGCATCCCCCTTCCCTCTGGAGGGAATGCCTCTTCTAAATAGAGGCATCCCTCCATCTCTTGCATGCAGTGGAGAATACTTCTTCGATTAGGGCTGGGGAGCATTTGTGGCACTCCAGATAGTCGGTGGCAGGTTGCATCCAAACACCAGTTTCTGGAAACCGTAGGAGGGAAGAGTTGCTGTTGCGCTCAGGTCCTGCTTGCGGGCTTCCCATAATGGGCATCTAGATGGCCACTGTGAGGACACGAGGCTGGACTGGATGGGCCACCCTTTGCCCTGTTCTAACTGCAAAGCTTTTCTGATCTTCTTATGGCTACAAGGCCCATCAGCCCTGACCACTAGCTATTTCCCTCTTTCAGGTAACACACTGGAAGCAAAATAACTTAAGTTTCCTCCACCCCACAACCCGAACTCATGTGCCGCCAACTTGGGTGCTATTTTGAACATACACGCCCTTAAATTTGCAGCCCCTCAAATGGAAAACTCTGTTTTTTCCACCCAGATTGTGCAGTCTGATGCTATATGCATCTTGACTCCGAAGCAAGTCCTACCAATTGGAGTTTACACCCAAAGAAAGATGGCGCCCTTCTTAAATATTAGACAGGCGCCATCTCTGTTATCTTTTCGGTGCCTACTGAAGACCTTCCTCTTTCAACAAGCCTTTTAAGTAGAGACCTTATCCCAGTCCGCGTCTGTGTTGGAACTGCTTTTTCATATATTTTCAAACCTCCTTTTTTAAAAATGTCTTTAAAGCTTTTTTAAAAAATGTTTTGCTTTAACATGTTTCTAATGGTGGTTGTGTTTTAATATATTTTAAAGTTTGTTTTTATGACGTTTCGAAGTGTTTTTGGTGCTTTTGTTTGCCGCCATGGGCTCCTGCTGGGAGAAAGGGCAGAATAGAAATCAAATTAATAAATAAATAATACTTATGAAATTTATAACCTGCCCTTCCTCCTGGAAGGAGCCCAGGGTAGCAGACACCTGACGGAACATGAAAAACATCTGTAAAATATCTTGAAAAACCAGTTCCAACAGAGATGTGGACTGGGATAAGGTCTCTACTTTTAAGAACATCAGAAGGGTTTCCTCAAGCAGGATTAGGCAAAGGGGTGCCCATCTAGTCCAGCGTCCTGTCCTCACAGTGGTCAACCGGATGCCCCAGTTGGGAAGCCACAAAGCAGGAACTGGAAAGCAACAGCAACTCTCCCCTCCTGCACTTTCCAGCAACTGGTATTCAGACATGCGCGGCCTCTGAGACTGGGTAGAGAACATAACCATCATGGCTACTAGCCAGTTCATAGCCTTAACTTCCAATCAGCAGCGTAAACCAGGCACTTATAAATCAAACATAACCAAATAACCCTCTGGGGTGCTTGCTATAGCTCACCCATCTGCCGACTTCCCCTCAATCACACAAAATGCATAACCACAGATCTGAGGGCCTTCCGCGTTTTAAAACCTTGCAGACGTGTGTGCAAAAAACGGTTTTGTAGATGAGAGTTCATCGCAACGAGGATGCTCACTCTCTTCCTGCCCTCCTCGTGCAGTCCACAGACGGCTCCCCGACTGTGAAATGCGCTCTCCATTGAGGTCCGCCTGGCGCCTTCATTGACAGCTTTCCGGCACCAGGTAAAGACTTAAATCTTCCCCGCCCCCAGGCTTCTGATAGACTAGGATGATACTGTTTGTGATTAGTGGGCTGTCACGGCTTCCTGGGGTTATACAGGTTGTTGTTTGATCATTTTGTGGGTTTTTTTGTGGAATGATGTGTGGTTTTGTTTTTAACAGTGTTGTCAGTCATTTGGCAACCTTTGGGTAGCAAGCAACTAACAAATCAAATAATAACAATTATCACTTTTAATAAACCAAGTTCCTAGTCCTCATGGCTGCAGAGAAGTGTGAAAGCCAGAAGGGTGGTGAGTCAAAGTATTGGGGGGGGGCTTCACTGTCTCACATTGTTTACTGTCCTTAGCAATTCATGGTGCTGCCATTGTTAGATCAAAGCAAGTGTTATCCTCCCAGATAATATTATTTTATTGTTGGGATAATATTATCCCTCCTGGCTGTTTTTAAAACTTGGTTTTCTTTTCTACTGCTGTTTTTTGTGTGTGCGTGTGATTCTTTTTTTCTATTTAACTGCCATTGGTGGGATTATAAAAACTCTTTAAAAATAAATCAAAGAAATCATGCCAGCGTGTTGGCATAATTCATGGAAGCTTTTCTCCAGTTTTTCCTGGTTTGAAAGTTAGTGCGGAATGTGGGTGCCCAATGGTTGACAAGTCACTGACATCTTTTCAGTGCCAAGTAAAGACTTATATCTCCCCCCCCGGCATTTGATAGACTTACAGCACAATCCTATACGTGTCTACTCAGAAGTAAGTCTTATTGAGTTCAATGAGGCTTACTCCCAGGTAAGTGAATATAGGATTGCAGTCTAAGATGCTACTGCTTGTCTTAGTGGGCTGCCAAAGATTTATGGGGTGGTGGTTTTACTATTTCGCTTTATGATATATTTATTTTGGTTTTTTAACAAAGTAACCTTGTTACCTCCGGGTAACAAGCCACTAACAAACTCAATAAATTGTGATGACGATCCTGATGATGATGATGATAATGAGAATAATAATATTTTTATATAAAATTCTGAGTAGGCACAATCATCCCTCTAGCAGATGAAATTGTCTGCTTTGATGCAATGAACAAGTGGCTAGCGTCATATCAAGGGAGCACTGTGTGCGTACGCAGGGGGGGGGAAATAGTTTTGTGCATTCCATAGGAATTGACTCTGACCAGGTAGGTGAGCCTGGCAAGGCAGAAGCTGTCCATGGCAGATCAGCCATGGCCCCAGAGCTGGTCTTAGGAGTTGCCAGGAAGGCGCAAACCTGGGAGGAAGCCGTGATGGCTCTCTTCTCCCCTCCGCTGTCAGAAGCAATGTGACTCTGAAGGCCATTGCTGGAAACCACAGGAGGGGATAGTTGCTGTCGCGCTCGGGTCTGATCTAAGAAGAGGCACCACCCTCACTCAGGAAGGAATGCCTCTTCTAAAGAGAGGCATCCCCCCATTTTTCGCAGGCAGTTGGGAATGATCCCTTCAGGGATGGGGAACATCTGTGGTCCTCCAGATGTCACCGGCCTCCACCTCCATCCTCCCTGACTACTAGCTTCTGCTCCTCTAGTCCTCATGGTCCCGAATAAACAAGCTGGCCTTCAACAGGAGCCTGCCTTATACCAAATGAGACCAGAGGGTCCATCTAGCTCAGTATTGTGTACACTGGTTGGCAGCGGCTCTCCAGGACTTCAGACTCAGGGGTCACCCCAGGCCTACCTTGAGATGCCTTTGGGGAACTGAACCTGGGAGTTTCTGCATGCAAGACACCTACGGCCTTTCCTTGGCATATGAAAGCCAGCTTTGTAGGTCCTCGCTCATTCTAAAACGTATCCAGGCTGCAGGGCGTGCCAGTCCCTGGAGCATGCCCTGGGCACAAGCAATGACTAATTCAGGCAGTGAAACGAAGACACACACACACCACATTGATACTGACTTCAGAGTTTCAAAATGACCACCCGTTTGCAAAATTTAGGCTTCCTGAAATATTCCCACATGCTTCAAAATGACCTGGGGTCCCGCTCAATTTGCATATTGCCACGGGGGGTCCCATCTCCCCAACATTTTGACCACAGGTTTTCAAGGAGGTTGCTCTCCCACAAAGGCCGAAGAACCCCCCCGTTTAAAGTCCTCTTTCTTGCATTTGCTTCGATGGGTTACCAAAGTGGGAAAAATTTGCAGGGACAAGTAGACCTTGCTTTAAAAAAAAACAAAACTATCCCAAAATCTTTCCTCGCGCCTTCTCCCCCACACCCCCACTCTGCAGCATGTTCTGTGTACTGGAGCGAGAGGTGCGGGGGGGGGGGAGCGCACACACCGGAGAGGCAGAGCGGGGGAACGAAGCTGGCCAAGAAAGAGTAAGAAATCCAGTAAATTGCCTTTTCCTATAATTTGATTACATAGCAGGAGCCGGAGCCTGGGATTTGAACGAAACAGGAATAATATCCGTGTGCCATCTGCCAGAGCTTGGCACCCATCCAGCTTTTCAGGCAGCTGCGTGGGGCTGGGGGGGGCGGAGGAGGTGAGACAAAAAGAGGGTGGGGGCAGGGAAGGGAGGGAAAAAGAGCAGCTTTAAAAAGAGAGAGAGAAGGGGAAGATTCACACACCCCCAAATGAGCCCCAAATATGGAGATTTGCAAACAATTGCAGGACCTCTGGGTGTGTGTGTGCACATCTGGGCACTGCCCCCCCAATAATGTCCCCCCCCGCAGTCCCTGCAGACAGATGCAAAGATTAAAAAAAAAATGCACGCTTCAGATTCTATGCAGTTCTTGAACTGCAGGAAACAGGGACCCTCAGATTCTATGCTGGCCTGTTTAGCAACTGTCTTCTTGGATAAATATGGAAGGGGGGGGAGCCTTGAGGATTCCATTAACCCTCCCACCCCACCTCTCCAACACCCCCTCCCTAAATAAAAGAGAAATGCAAGCACACGTGCATTGTGCCGGTTTGCACATTCTGTTGATCCTCTGTAAACCTGCACCCAAATGCAATTCAATAAGAGCATCTAACCTAGCTTGCCGGACTTATTGACCAACACGATGTGAGATTGTGGGGAGTAAAAATTCCCTCCCCCCACCTCAAAAAGAAAAAAAAGTTTGATATCGAGGGAAAAGTCTGCTAAACCGAGATTTTTTTAAAAAAAATCCCAGTCGGTTATCTGAATTTATTTGAAATTGTTTTGATGTACGCCATTGTTTTAATTTAAATATATGTATATATATATATATATGCAACCGTTTTATCAATGGCTTTTCCCTGCATTGCGAAATTGCTTCAAGATGCATCACAGGAAGCGGTTCATCAATGTGATAAATAAATAAACACGCATGCACAATTTACTTGATTTAAGGTGAAATTAAAAAAAGGGAGGGGGAGTTTTATTGCTTTTTGTTCTGGCCCGTTCAATGGTGGCAGTGTCTCTGGGTTGTGGACCCAACCAGGTCCTATTTCAGAGCCAAACCCATTGAAATCAATGGGCCCGCCTTACTTAAGTCTCTCAGTTTCAATGAGTCTCCTCTGAGTAGGACTTAAGTGGCCACCAACCCTCTTGCACCCCTTTGCACGCCTTCCTTGCCCCAAAAATCGCACGCGCGTGACAGCGGAGTTTGGAGCCCCCCTCCCCAAAATGAAAGAAGTAAATCTTTCAACACTCCCCCCCCCTCCACAATCCTGAAAGGCGTCTCAGCTGGGCACAACCTTGAGCTTATGCGCCAAAGAGGAGGAGAGGGCGTCAGCAGAGAGAATCCTGATTTGCACAGCTGTAAAAAAAAAGGTTTAAAGTGGGAGGGGGAGAAAAGGGAGAGGGGGCGGTTGTTAACGCGCCCTCCCCTGGGAGTGGCTATGAAAGCAGAGGGATGGCGAATGCACAGCCTTTAGCCCCCCCCCCGCCGAAAGAAAAGCAATTGATATCCAATACACACACTGAATGCTAGCCAGGAAAAATACCCTATGGGGATAGCAGAATTTGAAGGGTGTGTGTATGGGGAGGTGGGGTAAAGGAATACTACCCTCCCCCCAAGATTGGAGGAGAAAATACATAAAGGAGGGGGTGGAAAAGAGGCTGGCTAACTGGAGAAGCTCTAAATTTGGGGAGAGGGATATGCATAGTACGAAAGGCGTACACACCCCCATCAATTTGATGCGAAGGATATTTAAACAAGTTGGCATGTTTTGCTCTTCTTAGGCTCCATGCAGCAATTCCCAATCCCACCACCGACAAGAGGAAGGTCCGTGGGTGGATGGCGGGAGCAGAACATGGGAATTACGCTTCCTGGGAAAGCTCGGCTTCCGTTTTATTTTATTTTTTCAAAGTTACTAGTCCTTATGGCTGGGATGATGCACTCAAAGAGGGTTCCGGTCCTGGCTGCCCAGACAGATAGCTCTGGATTCCCCTTTTATAACCACGTACTCCAGGGCCTCCCTCCTCCCTGAGACAATGCAAAGCCAGAATAAAATTATGCAAAATAAGAACTGGGGAGAGAGACGGAGAGAGATTTGCATAATGCATACAGGTGTGGAATTCAGCTGTTGCAAGATTTTGGACTGCTTGGGAATCCAGCAGGAAAATAGGGTTTAGTTTTGACATCATGCCTCACATTCTCTCTCCTCCCCCATTTAATAATAATAATAATTTAAAAACAACAACTAAAAATCACCAAAGAGGCTTACAGTAAAAGAGCACCAGAAAATAAAAATAGCACAAGTTCACAGATGTTCCCCCCCACACAGTCTTTCAAATGAGCCGAGAGTCCAAGTTCTAAAGAGGACACTTATTCGGAGAGTTCAAGCACGACTCAGGCTGGAAGAGGACAAGACCTGTGCCTAGGATTTGCAGCTGCTTGTTTTCAATTGCGTGGGTGCGGAGAATGCGTAAGGCAAAAAGGCCACTGCCCCAAGGAGGTTGCACACAGATGGGAGAGGCTCGTGGGAATACACACTCCCTACAGGCTGGCCATGAGATGAACTTGGAAACTTCGGAACCCACACCCAAGCTTGCTTATTTCCTCCTCCCTCCCAAAGCACTTTCCTTTCATGATGTAGCTTTTTGAGACTGTAAGTCTGAGTGGAGGGACTGTGCTTTTCTTTCTTGTGATCTGTAAGCCACTCTGGGAGCCTGTTTTTAGGGTGGGAAGGGGCAGAGCTAAAAGGCGGGGCAAAAATCCTCTAGATAAATAAATAAGTAAAGACCAGGCACCCCAAAAACCTCGGCAGGGGGTTCCAAAGATTTGATAAGTTATATTTAGCATCCTGTCATCTAACCCCTGTGGCCCACCCTCCCTAACACCCTCACTGCTCTATACTGACAGCCTTTGCCATCACAATTGCCCTGCAAGGTTGTCCCAGGCTTCTCCCACCCACTTTTTCATCAGGCTCCGCCTCCTCCACCCCTTTCTCCTGTGTCTCCTCCCCTTATCGCCATAGGAACCTGTGTGAGGTTTTCCGTCTGGCCTCAGCATATTTTCAACATTCCGCCACTGGCCCTTCCCTCCCCCCCACCAGCTAGAATGTTTGCGGGTCAAACATTCTGTGACATCAAAGAAGCCCAGCCAATGGGCGACGGAGGGGATTAAGCACTCCTTGCAACCAAACCAAACCAAAATCCAGGCAATTCCCGGTCCTACTAGGACATCTGTGTAGAGAAACAAGCGGCGACTTACCGAAGATGGGAGTCCGGGGGGAACCTTTCGAACTTTTTTCGGTTGCCCATCTGAATTTGGGGGGGGGGGGGCAGGGAGAAAGGAGAGAGAAGGAGAAAAGAAAAATATTAGATTATTAAAAAAATTATTATTATTTATTACATTTATAGCCTGCCCTTCCTCTCAAAGGGAGCCCATACAATAAAAAAAAATTAACGTACATAATGTCTATTACAGATCGTCAAGAGCCACTCTTGGCTGGAAGAGAAGACTTGATTCTTGGCTTCACATCCCAGTTGGCAGGGATTTTTGATTACATTTTAAACCTCATCCTTTCCCCGCGTCCAAGAAGCTTTTAGTCAGCGTATGCGGTGCATCTCCCCCCTCGTATC
This sequence comes from Rhineura floridana, assembly GCF_030035675.1. Lineage (NCBI taxonomy): Eukaryota > Metazoa > Chordata > Lepidosauria > Squamata > Rhineuridae > Rhineura > Rhineura floridana. The sequence goes on along the minus strand of NC_084497.1, from coordinate 7,564,251 downwards.
CTCACAACCATCCTGTGAGGTAGTTCGAATCAGAGATAGCGACTGGCCCAAGATCACTTTCGTAAGGCTGAGCGGGGACTCGAATCGGAGTCTCCCTGCGAAACGTCCCTTGACGCGCTCACAACTCCGCCACACTGGTCTCCTGTTGGTACGGATGGGACTTTTAGAGACTTTTTGTTGGGGTGTAAAATTTGCGGGTCACCCAACGACATCAACGGACAATAGATTCATGAGAGACCAAAAGATTTCACCACACAGTGCTGCACAATCAACTCATGTGTGTGTGTCTGATAGAATCATAGAATTGGAAGGGGCCTAGAAGGCCATCCAGTCCAACCCCCTGCTCAATGCAGGAAAGCAAGTTAAAGTGTAGTTAGGGCCGGAGGACGTGGTGATAGTGACAGGCTTAAGATGGGTCCAAAAAGGGGTTAAGGCAAACTCAGAGGCAGATTGGCTTATTGGCAGCTAGCAGCTGCTGGCAGCTGAAGAGAGCCTCTGTGTTCAGTAGCAGTCTACCTTGGGGTCTTGGGGACCAACTTCTGGGGTTGGGGATCTAGCTGACCTCTGCTAGAAACAGAACAGTGGGCGACAAGCCCTTTTGGTTCTGATCTAACAGGGCAAGCCATGTCAAGTCTGTTGCAGTGACGGCACCTTAAAGGCTGGGGGCTTTTCATGGACATTCAGAGGCTTATCCCGTAAGACATTTCGAAAGTTGCCACAAGACTTTTCGCTGTTCTGGTTATGACTGCAGAGCTCGGCATTTCAGGGTTACGTGTGGGTTGTATTTTTAGCATTCGTAGTTTCAGTGTTTTAATCTGTCTTTCCTTCCAGTTAACTGTATGCTGTTATTAAGGTGACTTGCATCTCAGCTGATATTGCCTCCACATAACATTAAATGTCTTTGCTACAATGGTTATTGCTATCTTTAAAAAAAAATGTTCTAGTGCAGGCATGTGGAACCTGTGGCCCTTCAGATGCTCGCATCATTCATTCATTTATTCAAAGCATTTATACCCTACTCTTCAGCTGGAAAAGCTCTCAAAGGTGCTTGCAAATCAATAAAAATTGTCCCTCCATGTTTATTTATTTATTTAGTTATTATTCATAATCATTATTATTTATTAATTAGATTTATATCCCACCCTTCACCCCAGTAGGGTTAGAATCTTAAAAAAGAAAATGAAAAATACGACACGAAAGGAAAGGAAAAAAGGATCAGGAGGGAAAAGGAAAACAAACAAACTCTGGCACTGCACTGTTATAGCGGTCAGTATCGTTCTTGTAATAGCATTTTGCAGTTGGATCAGGAGTCAATTTATTTCTGAAGGACCCCTCCTCCCACAAAAATCCCAAGCACAGTTTCCCTTGCTTCCAGCGGGATTTGAGCAGGAGATTGTGTCCACAATGTTAAGATCTATGGGAATCTGGCCAGTTACAGGCTGCGGATTTCACAAAGAAATGTTTTGTTTAGTGAATTCCACCCCCCAGTTCTGAAATGAAACAAATATACGTTACACCTATTACTGGGAGCTGTTGAGATAGATAGGTAGAAAATGAGTCAACTGAACGGGGGGGGGGGAGAAATGTAGGTGCTACTCAGAGTAGTCCCACTGAAAGTCATGGACATGGCTAATGGAGGCCCATTCACTTCAGCAGGTCTACGCCGAGTAGAATTTAGTTGGGATACAATCCTGTGAATGGCCAATGGTTGGGGATTATGGGAGTTGTAGTCCAATGACATCTGGGCTCCACAGGTTCCCCCCTATTCTAGAGGGTCTTTTCTTCAGGGTCGAGGGGCTGCATACGTCTTCCTTCTTCAGGACTGCTTTTTTATTTTGTTTTGGCATTCTAAAAAAAAAGCAATCCAAGCAAGGAAGCGCGCACCACTTCCCCCCCTTTTCACGTGATCCTCGTAAATGGGGGGGGGAGCAAGGACAGTGTTGAGAAAGGGAAAATAAACAGCAAACTCGTCGCCTGCGAGAGCGGGCTGCAGCAAGGAAGATGCCCGAGGTTAGCTCCAAAGGCTGCAGAGGCTCAGCTTCCTAGATTTTGGAAATCCCCATCAAATCGGAAACCCTCAGGGAAGGGGGTGGCATTTCTCAAGCTCCCCAAAAGGAGACTCTCAACCCCCCAAATGACAAGAGGGACATCTCATTCTGTCGCACACAGATAACTTGCTTTTTAAAACAAATACAGAAACAATACCCTCCAGGTGTTTAGAACGCCAACTCCCATCATCTCTGAATGCTTGCCACTCGGGCCGCTGGTACATCTGGAGAGCACCATGCTGGCTTCCCCTGCCTGCCTTTTACAGCATGAGCCAACAAATTACTACCAGCCCTTCGGGAGGGAGGGGGAGGAAATCACTCCGCGTAACTGTTCTGTTCAGGAGAGGTAAAGCCAGGACGGAGACTCGAACGACGAGCGGTGCCCCATGGACTGGCCTGAGGAGGAGATTTGGGATCCAGAGGCAGGGCTCGGTGGTCTGGACAGGATGGGGAAAGGAGCTGGGGAAGGCCTAGAGATCTGCTAGCTGGCACAGGAGGGTGGGTCGCAAGGGGTGATCTGGCTGAGGTGTCATCGCCTCCATCACCACAGACGTGCTGGAGGGGGCGCAGGCACAAATAAACGGAGCCAGCTCACCAGCCTACTCTGAGGAGTACCCGCTTGCTTGCCCAGTCCTGACACGGGAGACGATCCCCATGCATGTCGCTGTGCCAGCCCCATCCTTCCTAGGGGGGTCCCAAGGGAGGCGCATCAGGTGTGGCAATGCCTTTGCTTAGAGCTTCTAGTGATATCAGACCTTGGAAGCTGCATCCTGACCTGGGCTCTAGTAGCGGGCCAACTTGTAGATTCAAGCCACGGGCAACAACTGAGCCAAGACTCTTGCGCCTGAGCCCGTTGGCAGGAGCCCATTCTGAATCGCTGCACTGCAAGTGATCCAACGCTCAATGTGGGCCCTGCCTGGAAAACTCCTCTGTCATCCTCCTCCACCTGAACCGAACGACGAAAATATCAGAACAGGGAGTCGCACAGAAGCGCAACGGGTAGCCCCTTTTGTGGGGGATTTAAAAAAAAAACAATTCCTGGCAAGTCTTTTCACAGCACAACCTTTTGAGGACCACATCTCCGAAAGATAAAGGCAAACAGCTGGGCACTAAGACCCTGTAGGTTGGCAGGGGTTTGTGGAGTTGCGGGGAGAGAGGTATTTTATTGAGTGAACCTGCTTTGGCGGGAGCAGGTGGATCTCATTAGTTTGAAGGCAGAGGGATGAAAGAGAAAAAAGGGGGGAGGGAGGGGCAGGAAATTGTGCAGGAGCGAGAACACGGCTGGTGGGGACCCCCCCCCCTAACACCGCCTGCTTCAAGCCAGGGAATCAGGATTTATTTTGGGAGAAAAAATAGTTTGCAAGAAAATGCTTCCCCGCCCCTAGGCAGTGAGTGGGGGCAAAGGATGGATTTTATGTCTATAGGGGGTGCGGAAGCTGTGGTGCCCTCTGGATGTTCTTGGATGACAGCTCCCATCTACTCCGGCAGCCAGCATGGCTAATGGTCAGGGCTGAGGGGAGTTGGGAGTCCAGGAACATCAGAGGGTGACGGGTTCCATGCCTCTGCCCTAAGACTATCAGCAGAGCCCGCTGGGTCAGGCCAGTGGCCCACCTAGGCTAGCATCCTGTTCTCACAATGGTTGTTGATGGGAAACCCGCAAGCGGGACCTGAGCGCAGAGCGCACCTCCCCTCCTGCACTTTCCGGCAAGCGGTATTCGGAAGCACGCTGCCGCCGACCGTGCCGGGAGAACATAGCCACTGTGGCTAGTAGCCGTTGGCGGCCTTTCCCTCTGTGAGTTTGTCCAATGTGAAAGCCGTCCAAATCGGTGGCCACTGCTGCTTCCTGTGGGAGTGAATCCTGGAGTTTCACTCTGGGCTGTGTAAGGACTTCCCCCCCCCCCGAGTTTTCCAACATTCGGCTTCGCTGGATGTCCATGCATTTCAGTGTTATAGGAGAAAAACTTTTCTCTCTCCATGCCGTGTGATGCACTTTATACACTACAGAACGGTGCTGACCGTTAAAAGGCATAAACGTGACCCTGTTTCTGCTGTCCTGGCTAAGGTACGATTCCCAGGATTCAAATGGGGAAGGGTCTAGCTCAGCAGCCGACCCTCCGACTTGCATGCAAAAGATCCCGGATTCAAACCTCAATGCTGCCAGTCACTGTAGACAGCCCTCAGCTAGATAAGCACCTTCTTTCATTCCAAACTTGGGAGAGAACCTCAGCTTTGTTTCATTAATTTGCAAAGCAAGTTTCTAGTCCTCGGGGTTCCAAAAGGCACACTCCAAAGGGCATCTGCTGAAATCTCAAGGAAGAAAGCCAAATATATTTTGTAGAGATTTTGGGGGGGGGGCTACTGTGATCCACATTGCTTGCTTGGCCCTCCCGACGCCAGCCCCCTTCCCTGCAAAAAACAGAATTATTTGGGCCAGTTAAGAGATAGTAAGAGATGAATTTTTTTTGGGGGGGGGAGGAGTGTGTGTGTGTGTTTGGGTAGACTTTGGATTGTCTGGGTGCGGTTTAATTTCTTTTCTTTTTTTTTAAGGAAAAAAGTGCTCAAGAGTTCACAGAGCCGTGATGACTGAGCCCCCACCCAAATCTCCCTCCTGTTTGGGGGGGGGGAGAGAGAGAGAGAGAAATCCACATGGCTGAGTTCTCCAACAGGTCTCCATTCCTGAAATTCCTTCCCATCAATGGATGCCAGATGTCTGGAATACGAGCGCAGAGTTTCCTCTCGGTAAGAGTCCAGCAGCCACCAGCGCTCCGCCCCGTCATAATGGAAGGGGGTGAGTCTCTCCCCCCCTTTAACAGAGGGACGCCGCTGCCTCTACAACCGGCCACCCCCTCTGAATGGTGCAATGCTCTCGCAGAGCCAGAAACCTGGAGCGTTTCTGGGGGAGAGCAGAAGCGTTTGCATGGGGCCGGACGGGCACCTGGCTTGACTTCGTCTACACAGGCAACTGGGGCTGCCAGGAAGGTGTTTGATGGCAAGCCAGCAGGCTGCGCACTTACTCTCCATCAATTAAGGGCCGTAGCTCAGCGCAGGAGCATCTGCTTGACACAGAAGGCCCCAGGCTCAGTCTCCAGGTAACAGCTCCTTGCCTGGACAGCCTCTGCCAGTCAGTGTAGGCAATACTGGATCTAGATGGACCATTGGCCTGATTTGGTATCTCACCTTCCTAGGCTGCTGTTTAAACCAGCTCTTTATTCAAGATCATGAGGGCTAGAATGTTACTTCATCTGTTGGGGAATGGCCATTAACTCAACGGTAGCGCACCTGTTGTGCATGCAGAAGGTCCTGGGTTCAATCCCTGGCATCTCCAGATAGAGCTGGAAAAAGACACCCAGCCTGAAGCCCTGAAGAGCTCCTGCTGACGTGTGTCAGCAACACTTAGCTAGACAGGCCAACTAGACTAAGCCAACTTCCTCTGCTGCTGTTTAAAATCAGCCCCTTCTTCCAAAACTGTGAGGACTAGAATCCTGTGTTATTTGTGGAGCTCGGTGGCACGGTGTGTGCTTTGCCGGTGCGAGGTCCCAAATTCAGTCTGTCTGAAATCCTGGACAGCCGCCGGGAGAATCGTTTCAGCACAAGGAGTGCATTCCCCTCTGGGCAGCCTTCCAGGGTGCGCACGCCAGCAGTGGGCGGGGCCAGAAGCATAAAGGGGTGGAGCAATGCATATAAATATTGCCTCTCTCTCTCTCTATCCTCCATCTGGACACGCAAGAGGTGGGATCCAAGCTCAAGCACGCATCCGAGCCAGGCAAAAACGCTCAAGGAGGCTGCAAAGCGGGGCCAGGCTGAGAGGCCTGGAGGGCCACATCTGGCCTCTGGAGTGGACAATACTGAATTGGATGGACACTCGATCTGACTTGGTGTAAAGCAATTTGCATAGGTTTCTCTCTCTCTCTCTCTGTGGGTAGGGAAAACTCCCTATTATCAGTCATGATTATTTTTAGATTTATTACCCGCTCTTCCCCAGAATGGCATGTCGCAACGATATAAAATATAACATGAAGAACTAACATGAAGAACAGTTTGAAACAAATTTTTAGAGGGAGCGGCCTGCCCTTGTCACATTTCACACCCCTCCTGCTCACTCCAATGCCCCCTTTCTGGGCTGGTCGGCAGCTGCTTATTCCTCCCCTCGGCTGATGATCTGCTTGGGGCTTCCCCATGGTGGGACACTGCAAGAACAGGATGCTGGACTAAAAGCCCCCCTTTGGCCGGATCCAGGTGCTGAAAGGATGTTCTGGTGCTCATTTAACGGCCACTAGCCATGATGGCTCCGTGCGACCTCCTAGATCAGAGGCGGAATGCCTCTGAATATCCTTTGCTGGGGGACGGCAGCCAGAGAGGGCTCTCGCCATCCCGCCCCGCTCATGAGCTTCCCAGCAGCATCTGACTGGCCAGGCCTATGATCCGACGGCTCCACTGACCACTTGCAAACGGCAGAAGGTCTCGGCAGACCAGTTAGTTCTTTCTCTGCCTCTTGCAGCCGTTGCAATGCGCTGTGCTGGACGCTTTCAACGTGTATTTTTTTACTCACCAAAGTATATATACCGCTTGATTGTAAAAATGCCCCCTCCAAGCAGTTCACAAAAAAAACCAACCATTAAAATTATCGATAAAACAACAGAAAGCAAGTAATTAAAGACATTTTTAAATTAATTAAATGAACAACAGACCTAAAAGGATGAAAACACCTCGGCTTGCCTAAACAAAAATGTTTAAAGGAGGCGCTGAAAAGAACCTCCACCCCCCCAACGGACCACTTGAAAATTGCTGAGGACCTTGGTGGGTGACTTAATGATTTTTCGGCCTGTGGTCGCAATTGTAACACACTGTGCTAGATACTGTATGATTTTTAACTGCGTTTTCTATTTTATTTATTTATCATATTTACATTCCCACCCTGCCTCCTAGAAGATGCCCAGGGCAGCACACAAACGCACTAAAAGCACTCTGAAGCATCTTAAAAACATCTTAAAACAAAACATCTTGAAAAGGTTTGTAGCTGTGCCATAAAGCAACCTTTCCCAACCTTTGGGATAATTGAAACAAAGCATCTTTAAAAGCATAAAAAACCCCGTTTCAGTAAGAAATCAAAGAAACAATAAAAATATTAAACATCAATATGAATATTCAGGGCTGGCACCAGAGAATGGCCAGGTTGGGCCCTGGCCAAGGTATCCCTGAAGGGCCCCTCCTTAGGGTGAGAGGGTAGCAATCCCATTCCACGACCTGCAACAGTGTCGATTCCTGACCCTGCTGCAGATCGCAGAGAGGGAGCTCCCAGCCCCCCCCCATACAGACCGCATCGGCCTGTCACACCCATCCACGCGCCCCTCCTACCTTTTCTGTTGCCGTGAATGCTGTGCCTGCCTGCCTGCCATCAACCAAGATAGCGGCAGGGGCATCAGCCCCTTAGGGAAACCCCCGCCGCCATCTTGGTTGATTCCACCCATGTGTGCACAGCAAGCAGGGAATTGACATGAAGCAACAGGAGAGGTAGGTAGGGCATGCGGGCGGGCGGGCTGGTGCCCAAGGGCACAGTCATGCCTGGCGCCAGCCCTGTGAATATTCAATACGGGCATGCCACTGACCACTTGAATGAAGCTCACTGACCACCGGTGGGTCCAGGGACCACAGTTTGGGAACCCCACATTTTGTAGCCGTGCCCTAAAGCAGCCTTTCCCAATCTTTGGCTCCGTAGATGTTGCTGAGCTACAACTCCCACCAGCCCCAGCCAGCATGGCCAATGGTCAGGAATGATGGGAACTGTAGGCCAGGAAAATCTGGGGACACAGACGCTGGGAAAGGCTACCGTAAAGCCTACGCCACCTCCCCCACGAAAGAATGGCAGTCCCATCCCACCTACCCCTGAGACAGGCCCACGTACCTATGCTGCTGTCGGCTCCTCTCCTGCGAGGATTGTTGGCGTACGCGAAGTACTGCGACCCGCCCTTCACCCCCGTTGGCGAGAGCGTGCCGGGGCTTGAAATCCCCATTTCGCCGGGCAGGAAGCCAGGCTGCAGGAGGGAAACACAACGAAAATAAACCCCATGAAAAAAAAAGTATGGGAGGAAGGAAAGAAAGGAGGAGACACGCCAGCCCTCGGCGTGGAAGGCGGACCCGTCCCTCGTGTTGAGAAACTGCGCGCGGGCACGCAATCTTCCAGAACGAGGAGGAATGGAGCAGCCGGGTGCGGGATGCGCGCGCAAGAGAGACCGACAGATGCCTGGGTTCAAGTCTCTGTTCAGCTGATGCTTCCACCGCCACCCCAAAAATACAGTAGAGAAGGGAAATCTGTGGGGCCCTCAGGGATGGTCTCCCAAGTGAACCCTAACCATTGGCCATGCTGGCTGCTGGGAGCCATGTGAACGTCCAAGTGTTGTGATACTCCCAGCAGGCCCAGCAACCAGTATGGCCAATCAGAGATGATGGGAACTAGAGTCCAATAACATATGGAGGGACACAGGTTTTCTCATCACTGATGTAAGAAGAGGCATTCCCTTCTCTCGGGAGGGAATGCCTCTTCTAAATAGAGGCGTTCCTCTACCTCTCCCGTGTAGGATGGTATGCTGATTCTTATAGAAGGGATGGGGGACCCTGTGGCCGCCCAGGTGTTGCTGGACTCCGGCTCCCATCATCCCTGATTGGCCATGTTGGCTTGCTGGGAATCAAAACAAATATCTTGACGGCCAAAGGTTCTTCATTCCCTGCTGCAAAAGGCTTTTCCCTTTCTCTCTCTCTTGCAGGCAGTATGGAATTCTGCATCTTACAGTAGAGCCATGGAACCTGTGGCCCACCAGACGTTGCTGGACTACGACTTCCATAAGCCCTGATTGGTTATCCCGGCAACCTCCATCAGCCCTGATTGATTATCCCGGCTGCTGGGCCTGCTGGGAGTCTTGCAATGCCTGGAAGTTCACAAGTTCCCCCCATCCCCGAGAGCATCCGACCACCATTCACAGAGGCTCCCCCTAGCTGTCATAAAAAATGGAAGTCAAGAAAAGGAACTACAGAGAATTGCTCCCACAGGCAGAGCTGTGAAAAGTCGCCTGATGCTGTTACTGACATAAAAATGTACCAAAAGCCTTGCTGGACCCAGGCTAGAAGCTCATCTTAAGGACCTCCAAATGTGGAAGATCCACTGTTGTGGCTGATGGCCGTGAGACAGAGCTTCCACATCCAGAGGCAGTCTACCTCTGAGTACCAGTGGCTCAGTGAGGAGAGCAGCTGCTTTGCATGAAGAAGGTCCCAAGCCTAATCCCTGTTGGCATCTCCAGGTACGGGTGCGAGTAAGTGTGAACAGTAATGAGCTAGATGGACTGCCTGTCTCGTTTTAAGGCGGATTCCTAAGGTCCTGGGTTCGCTCATCCCAACAGACGATCAGCCACCCACTTACCCTCAGTTCGATTCACAACTCTGTTGTGCCTCATCCCTCCAGCCTGCAAACCATTTAAAAAAAAAAAAAAAAAAAGCACACCCAAATCTATACAATTAAAATGCACGGGTGGCTGGCAGATCTCCTGTTCTGATTTTAAAAATTAAATCCACTCTGGCACCGAGAGCCGTCTCCACGCGGCTGTTCCAGAAGGCGTCGGGAAAACATCCTCCGTACAGAGAAGGGCGGGTGACTGTGGAAGTGACGGCAAAACTGGGCCAAGTTTTCAAACAGGCTTCCTCCTTCTCCTTTCTTTTCCAAATAAAGCTTTTCCAGCACCTTCTTTTCCAAAGAGTTGCAGAGTGCACACGTGCTGGTGTCTCTGATGCATGGCACTGCCCAGGTTCATGTGTGTGTGAAATCTATTTTGTGCATACAAAATGGAGGGCCAGAGGTGCTCGCTGGCTTCAAAGGTCAGGCACCGAGCTTTCGGGCTGGCCTTGGGGGATCTGATCCCGGGCTTTCAAGGGCAGGGAAACCTGCGGGGCCCCTCCATACGTCGCTGGGCTCTGCAACCCTCACTGCCCCAGACCCATTGGCCATGCTGGGTGCTGCGGGCAGTGGGAGCCCAAAGACAACATCCAGAGGGCCACAGGTTGCCCCATGCCCTGCTGACTCCAAGAGCCGACAGACCAGACGCTTCCAGAAAACCCACAAGCACGGTGGAAAGGCTGCAGCCCCTCTCCTTGGTCTTTCTCCCCAGCACTGATATTCTTAGAATCATAGAGTTGGGAGGGACCCATAAGGTCATCCAGTCCAACCCCCTGCACAATGCAGGAATCCAAATTAAACCACCCCCGACAGGCAGCTGTCCTGCTGCCTCTTGAAGGCCTCCAGGGTTGGAGAGCCCACCACCTCCCGAGGTTGTTGGTTCCACTGTCGTACCGCTTTAACAGTTAGGAAGTTTTTCCTGATGTTCAGCCGAAATCTGGCTTCCTGTAACTTGAGCCCATTATTCTGTGTCCTGCACTCTGGGACGATTGAGAAGAGATCCCGGCCCTCCTCTGTATGGCAACCTTTCAAGGACTTGAAGAGTGCTATCATATCCCCCCCGTCTTCTCTTCTCCAGGCTAAACAGGCCTAATTCTTTCAGTCTCTCCTCACAGGGCTTTGTTTCCAGCACCCTGATCATCCTCGTTGCCCTTCTCTGAACCAGTTCGTTTGTCTGCATCCTTCTTAGAGTGGGGTGTCCAAAACTGGCCGCAGTACTCAAGATGAGGCCTAACCAGTGCTGAACAGAGGGGAACTAATACTTCATGTAATTTGAAAACTCAATGTCTGTTAATGCAGCCTAAAATAGCATTTGCTTTTTTTGCAGCCACATCACACTGTTGGCTCATGTTCAGCTTGTGATCAGCAACAATTCCAAGATCCTTCTCACATGTAGTATTGCTGAGCCAAGTGTCCCCAATCTTATAACTGTGTATGTGGCTTCTTTTTCCTAGGTGAAGAACCTTGCCCTTATCCCTGTTAAATTTCATTCGGTTGTTTTCAGCTCAGTGCTCCTGCCTACCAAGATCACTGTGAATTTTGCTTCTGTCTTCCAGGGTATTAGCTATCCCTCCCAATTTTGTATCATCTGCAAATTTGATAAGCATTCCCTGCACGTTTGCATCCAAGTAGTTAATGAAAATGTTGAAGAGCACTGGGCCCAGGACCGAGCCCTGCAGTACCCCTCTTGTTACCTCCCCCCACTCTGAGAAGGAACCATTGATAAGCACTCTTTGAGTATGATTCCGTAACCAGCTGTGGATCCACTTGATAGTTGTTCCAATCAGCCCACATTCAGAGGAAGACTGCTCCTGAGCAGGAAGGCTCTATTTAGCTAGATCAACAGACCTCTATTTCCAACAGCGCCTGGACAGATGCTTCCAGGAAGCCCCCCCAAAGCACGGCATAAAGGCACCAGTCCCCTCCCATTCATTTGTTTCCAGGTTCTTGGTCCTCAGAGGTAGACTGGCCCTCCTTGCATTGTCCTGCACAGGAGCCAAGTGAAACCTCCATGTTCCGCAGCAGTCTACCTCTGAAAACTTGGTCCTGGGGACGCAGCACAGGGGAAGGCCACTGCCCTCATGCCCCAGGAGACCAAAAGTGTCCCAGTTTGACCCTGCAACGTCCGCAATAGTACAATAAAAGATCAGTAAAGAAGACAGGCTTACCTGATTGAGAGCAGGCATGTCTCTTCCGAATGGGTAGGTGCCTCTCTCTGTGCCTTTCCCTAGAGATTGGGGGGGGGGAGGGGAGAGAGGAGAGAGAGAGAGAGAGAGAGACAGAACAGTCTATGAGCACCCAAAAGCAGAGAATCATCCACGAAGTTGCAACCAGCATCCTTAAACCTGTGTTTAAGGCAGGCGGGATTTGGATAGATGACCTCTAAGACCCCTCCCAGCCCTGCTTCAACTGGGCAAGATAGGAAGGGAGGGAAAGTATCTTGTGGAACATGGAAACCAACTGAACCTCCCCACCCCAGAAAAAAAATTGGTAAAAAGATATATAGGTAAATTTACCAAAATTGCCAAATATACAGCAAAATTTCACAGCATACAATAAAAGCATTTTGTTTTCACTCACAGCACATTTTATCCCACCCTTCCTTCAACAGATTCAGCTCAGCATACAGATTCTCCCCTGCCCTCTGTATTTTATCCTCACAACAACCCTGCGAGGTAGGTTAGGCTCAGAGGGCATCACCTAGTGAGCTTTACTCCTGAGTGGGGACCTGAACTCAGGTCTCTGTTTTATGCTGACACTCATCACTCGCCCCTCTGATCTATGATACATCAAGACATGTTATTACCCTGTGTATATCCCAATAGAAATGCCAATCCCCGCGAATTCAGAAGCTGTTCTGGAAAAGCACTCCAAAGATTAAAAAACTGAAATTATGGGGCGATGCAAAGCGCTGCACATGATGCATTATTTGCGCTCAGCAGAGCTCTCCTTTCGCTCTTAATTTTTGAATTCTACAAAATGCACACACATGGAAAAATCACCTTTCTGTTGGGAGACCCTCAACACTGCTTACGACGCAAATATTGTAATGGACACAACAATAACGTTGCAGAGCACCACCAGTGTGAGTCAAGGCAGCTTGAAGGGCGGGTTCCTCAGCAACCTTCTATCCACAAAAAAGCAGCCTATCTAGTCCAGCCTCCTCCTCTCACAGTGGCCAATCAGATGCCGCTGGGAAGCTCCCAAGCGGGGCGGGAAGGTGAGAGCCCTCTGCTGCTGCTGTCCCCCAGCAAAGGATATTCAGAGGCATTCCGTCTCTGATCCTGGAGGTTGCATGGAGCCATCATGGCTAGTAGCCATTAAATGAACACCAGAAGAGCCCTGCAGTGCTGGATCCGGCATCTAGTCCAGCCTCCTGTTCCCACAGTGGCCCACCAGATGTCCCAATGTGAAGCCCCCAAGCAGGACCTGAGCACAACAGCAACTTGCCCCACTTGCGATTCCCAGCAACTGGGATTCAGAGGCATTTACTGCCTCCTAGCGTGGAGAGGTAACGTAGCTCATGGTGGCTAGCAGCCACTGGTATCCTCCAGGCCCTGACGAAACCTAGACATGTTTGTGCTGCTGGGCCACAACTTGCATCTTCCCTAACCGTTCAGGCCCAGGGCTGACAGGAGTTGGGAGTCCAACAAAATCAGGAGGGCACCACGTTGGCCACCCGTGCGTGGTGTCAGCATTTTGGAGGCCTGTTGTCAGGGAAGATGGGACCTGGCAGTCCGGCAACACGTGGAAGAGCACCAGGGCTGGGACAGGATACCCTAAAAGAACTTTCTCAGTACCAACCATCTCAGACCCTACGATTGGCAAGGGAGGCCTTGTTGGTGATTCCACCACCGAGCTATGCCCTGCGACAGGGCCTTTTCAGGGTGGCTCCCCATCTGTGGAATGCCCCGCGCTGTTGAGGTGTGTCTGTCTCCATCGCTATTAACTTTCAGGATGAATTTTTAAAAATCCTGTTTGCTCAGGCATTTGATGGCTGAAGAGGACCGTTCCCAGCAACCGGACGATCACCGACGAAAGAACGTTTTTAACCGCCTTTTAGAATATTTGTAACTGAGTTTTGGAGTATTTTTAACTGCATTTTAGAATGTTTTCAATTCTCATTGAATCCTGGAATGTTCTTAACTGTTTTTAGGGTGCTTTTCTTTTTCTTGTGGGACTGTTTTGTTTACGTTTGCTGCCCCAGACTCCTTTGGAAGGGCAGATTATAAATTGAATGTATGTATGTATGTATATATGTATGTATGTATGAATGAATAAACCACTGCACCACCCACTCCTGGCCGTTTGCTGGCTCAGTCCCTGCTTCCCCATGCCAAGGAAAAGCTCAAGACCAGGACGTGAAACTCACAGCCATGCCCCTGTTGCTCATCGACAACTAGGTGGCATTCAGAGGTAGACTACCCTCGTACATGGAAGTTCTATTTAGACACGCCCACGGAGAGCCCTCTCCTCTGGAGCTCCCTCTAATCCACTTCCTTTGTAGGGCAGATGATACAATTGCCCTTGACCCCCAGCTTCTATGGGATCCGTTCCAAGATGGGGGCAACTATGCTGTTGAGAGAGAGAGAGAGCGCATGCACGAGCAAGGAGGCACTTTAAAAAAAATAAAATTAAAACGATCTCCTATCGGTCACCAGAGCCAGTGTGGCATAGTGGTTAAGGTGTTGGACTACGACCTGGGAGACCAGGGTTGGAATCCCCACACAGCCACAAAGCTCACTGGGTGACCTTGGACCAGTCACTGCCTATCAGCCTCAGAGGAAGGCAAAGGTAAACCCCCTCTGAATACCATGAAAATCCTATTTATAGGGTTGGACTCGACTTGAAGGCAGTCCATTCCCATTTTCCCTGTCGGTCACATATACACACCAGCCTCCATCTGGGAGACAGCAGTCTAAGCCACACAGCCCCGTAAACGCTGATCCTCACCTACTGAAAATGGCTTTGTAGCCACAGGGGGTGCACTCAAACACCATGCCCTCCCACAGTTCCTGGACACCCACATTCCCCGACTCCCTCGAGAGGCTTAGTGTTAAGTAAACAAGAGGTCACAGGGCAAAATCTTTTAACTGACCTAATTTTTTCCCCCTCTCAAAGCGGTTTAGGAGCTAAATTTGCTGTGCGGTGGCCAGCCTCTCCACCCTCCCCTCCGCCGCTTCACAAAAATAGCCACCACGAGGAGGTTTCGTCACTGGGCTGATCCTGGGGCCCTAAATCGCCTCTGCTGGGTGAACAAATGTTTTTCCTTTTATTAAGAAACGGGCTACTTGCTCTGATGCGCTGGTGTGCGTAATCTCTTCAAGATTAAGATGAGAGTGCCGTCCAACAGGGAAAAACACTGCCTGCACTCTGTTGGTGATGGGAAAGAACTGCACGAATCTGGAATCGGGATCTGAGAGACCCCAATTAAGTCACAGTTCTTAAAAAAATAACAAACCACCCTGGGATATGTTTGATAACTCCTATTTAAATATTAAAAACTACGAGAGATGGCCTAACTAAGTCCTACTCAGAGTAGACTCATTGAAATTAATGGACCTAAGCAAGTCATGTCCTTTAATTTACAGAGAATCTTTGCAGTCATGAGGGCTAGAAACTTAGGGTTGGATCCAACTAGGTTGTATTAAAAGTAGATCTATTGGAATTAATAGACCTAACCAAGTCATGTCCTTGTTGTTGTTGCTATGTGCCTTCAAGTCAATTACAACTCATGGCGACCCTATGAATCCGTGACCTCCAAGAGCATCTGTCGTGAGCCACCCTATTCAGATCTTGTAAGTTCAGGTCTGTGGCTTCCTTTATGGAGTCAATCCATCCCTTGTTTGGCCTTCCTCTTTTTCTACTCCCTTCTGTTTTATTTGCAGCATATCTTTGCAACGAGGGCTAGAAACTTAGGGTTGGATCCAACCAGGTTCTGTTATAAGTAGACCCACTGGAATTAATGGACCTAAGCAAATCATGTCCTTTAATTTCAGTGGGTCTTTTCCGAGTAGGATTTAGCCGGATATGACTGAGGGAAGCTGATCTGGGATCTGGAGTTAATATTCAATCTCAGATCACAGGGCATGGGTGAGGAACTTTTTTCAGCGTGAGGGCCGCATTCCCTTCTGGGCAACCTCGTGGGGGCCACGTATCAGTGGTGGGCAAAAGTGGGCGGCGCACTTCAATGGGTCCACTCTGAGCAGGACTAACCTTGAATATCACCCAGCGTTTAGCCAGGCAGAAACACTCAAGACAGGTGCGAAGCGAGGCCAGTAGGGGGTGTAGCCTGAGATTGTTTTCAATTCTTGAGATTGTTTTTAAAGCTTGTTTTTTAAAAGATGGCTTGGGACCACAATACCTGATGGAATGCCTCTCCTGACACGAAGCCACCTGTACACTACACTCAACATCCAAGGCCCTCCTCCGGGTGCCTACTCTGAGGGAAGCTCGGAAGATGGCAACAAGGGAGAGGGCCTTCTCAGTTGTGGCCCCCAAAATATGGAATGATTTTGCTGACAAGGTGCGCCTGGCGCCAACACTGTTATCTTTTCGGCGCCAGGTCAAGACTTTCCTCTTCTCCCAGGCATTTTAGCATGCGTTTTTAAATTGCTTTTTAAAAATGTGTTTTTTAAATTGGTATATTTGTTTTTAGTTGTTGTAAACCGCCCTGAGAGCTTCGGCTATGGGGCGGTATATAAATGCAATAAATAAATAAATCTAAATAGATACACAGCAAGCCGCCTTGGCCAGAGTTACGCCATTGGTCCCTCTAGCCCAATACTGTCTGCACTGACTAGCAGCGACTCTCCAGGGGTTCAGGGAGGGAACATCCCCAGCCCTCCTTGAAGATGATTAGGGGTTGAAACTGGGAACTTCTGCAAGCAAGGCTACCAGTGAGCTGCACTCAGAAATAAAACTGCACATGGAGACAGGCGCAAAAAGGCCACTGTTTCCCCCCCACGCACCGAATATTTCTCGACTTGCCAGCCAAAAGAAAAACCATCAACAAAAACAGGTGCGCTCGATGCAGGCGATTGGCAAAGCCTCTTGAAAAGTCACACCCGGATGCTTTCAAATCAGCTCACAGACGCGCACATGGGCGCCCGTGGGGAAGGGGGGTGTTACAACTCCAAGCACTTTTTGCACCCCATCCCCTGTCATCCACCCCAATAGCTCTAGGCCCCTAATCCATTTCCTTGTCGATTCAACTCGGATTTTTGAAAAGTAATTTTTTTAAAAAAAATGGCACCTCTGAAAAACCCAAGAAAAAGGTACATTGCGAGTGCTGGAAGAAAGGGAGCTTTTGAAACTAAATAGCTGAATTGGCAAAACTATAAGCAAGCAGGATGCAATAAAGAAAGGGGGGCAAGGCTGCCGCTCCCATCAGGTTCCCTATAAATCAGGTGTGGCCTTCCAGATGCTGTTGGACTCCCGCACGGCTAGCATTCCTTTCTGCATGCAAGAGACGGAAGAATGCCTCCCTTTTGAAGAGGCATTCCCTCTTGAGAGCAGGGAATGCTTCTTCTTAGAGCAGGGATGAGCTGTGGCTCTCAGGATGTTGGTGGACTCCCATGAGCCACAGCTAGTACGGCCAAGGGTCAGGGGACAATGGGCGCTGCAGTCCAGCAATATCTGGAGGGCCACTGGGTCTCTTCACCCACCCCTTTATAAATGGTAGAGAAACGACAAGGCATACAGATTGCAAGCTCCTGGGGACAGGGACCCAAACGGGAGTTAGTGACACGCCTCTCCTTGCCTTTCCCTCCGAGTAACCCAGATGTGAGCCCCGCAATGACCCTGTGAGGTGTGCAAGGTAGAGTGAGATGACTTGCTCAAGGGCTTCCATGGCTGAGTGGGAGGTAAGGATGGTGAGATTTGAATCTGGGTTCCCCTACATCCTAACTATATAGAGCCCCATGATGCACTGGGCTAGGAGCAAAAATACTGGCAGCAAAGCGGACAGACAAACATAGGGTAAAGGCTAACCACAGCACCCACTTTGAACCATGGTTTCATGTCCAGGGTTTGGGGCCAAGCCCTTTGAAACATCTGAATATCTAAATTCACGGTTAATGCTTAACCATGGCTAAGGAACACACACACACAGAGGTCTGGTTTGTACATAACCCTGCCTAAACCATAGTTTACCAAACTATAGTTTATTAAACCATAGCTTGACATTCACACAGAACTCAGTCCAGCTGCTTAACTCTGGCTTATTAACAAAAGCTAAAAGTCACTAGTTAACCAAGGTTTGTAGCTGGTTTATAAACCTTGGCTAATGCAGGCTAGAACTTAACGTTAGGTGCGAATCTGCACCTCTTCTTTTTTAAACTATGGTTAAGGAGCTGTCATTGTCCAAAAGGTTCAGAGCCAGTGCTTATAATTATTCTGTTACTGTAATAAACCAAGGTTTAAGTGATCATGTGCCAGATGCCTACAGCTTATTATGCTGACAGCTTATTAACCATAGCATTAACCATGGTTTAGCATTACGTGCAAAGCTCCCACAAACTATGGTTGAAGTGTGCACTCTGCTAATATATATGTACAAATGCCTCCTGGGTGCAAACTCGCTTTGAACTACAGTTTGGGGATAAGCCCTTTAAACAGCTGAATTAGCACTTAATCACAGTTAAGGAAAATAACGCACAGACAGACGCACAAAAAAACATGGCTGAAGCGTCCGCCCAGGGTCAGAGGAATCAGAACGACAAAAAATGTCCAGCTCCTATAACTTATGTATTCAGTTCCTGGTACTGGATTTGGGGGGGGGGGAGGAAAGGAGGCGATATAAGATCCAGAGATTAAGGCAGTACTGGTGCATTTGGGGGGTGTCGGCGGGCGGGTGGGGGGAAGAAGAGCAGCCTGGACCGATTAAAAACTATTGTCCAAGACGCCTGCCACTCACAATGCTGGCTAGATTAGCAGGCTGGGCCTTGAAAAGGAGTTAATTGCTTAGAAATAATTACTTGAAAGAGATCTACCCGGGCGTACTGGTTTCTTTACTCGTTAACAACAATTTCCTCCCACCCCCGTCAGGTTTTTCCTGTCCGTCAATTACTTTGCAAATGCTCGGGACGGGGTGGTTGTTGGAGGGGGGCAGCTTTGGAAGCCGAACCGGATAGCGGAAACCAATGGAAATCATGCTTATAGCTATCTATTTATCTACACAGGTAAATAAATATACAACCCCTTCCGTCTCCCTTCCCGCACAAGCAATCCTCTCGGCCATCGCCCTCTGCACCAGCTTTGCAAGGATCAGCACAGCCTCCGAGCAACACTCGAGGGGGAAGGACAGGTATAGAACGTTGCTCTGGGTCAGAGACGGGCCGACGGGCCTCTCTTTGCTTCGGCGTTCCCTTCCGAGGGCGTTTGCAGAGTGCTAACCACCAACTCCACCTAATCGCCTGACTGTCCCCTCTTGATTTTAATTGGGGGGCGAGCAGGGATGCCCCCTCTGAGGGTAAATGTCGTCTCCCCGGTTAGCAAGAAAAGGCTGCTTTGTGGGCTGGAGGTATAAGGACAATGGATGTGGGAGAGCTGCTGGTCAAAGTGGGCCGCGGGAAGCAAACAGACAGCGTGATGTAGTGGCTACAGCAGGGGTTCCCAAACTGTCTTACTCTTGAAAATTGCTGAGGGTTCTGGAAGACCACTTAATGATTTCCCCCCATGCCTTTTGCAGCCGTCACAATGTGCTGTGCTAGAACTCTGTATGATTTTTTTTTTGTTCCATTTCTCT
The DNA here is from genome assembly GCF_030035675.1 of Rhineura floridana. Taxonomy (NCBI): domain Eukaryota; kingdom Metazoa; phylum Chordata; class Lepidosauria; order Squamata; family Rhineuridae; genus Rhineura; species Rhineura floridana. The sequence continues at coordinate 7,545,014 of NC_084497.1, read as the reverse complement.
TGCTCCTTTTATTTCTCAGAATTCCGACTGGAATTGTTCCTCAGGGGCATGCTGAATGAAGCTCACGGGCCGCTGGTGGTCCGTGGACCACAGTTTGGGAACCCCTGGGCTAGAGTGCTGGACTAGGCCCTGGGAGTCCAGGGTTCACATCCCCAGACTCAAGCCATGAAGCTCGCTGGGTGACCTTGGGCCAGCCGCAGCCTCTCAGGCCGAGCCTACCTCACTGGGTTGTCGTCAGGATAAAACAAGCTCCTTGGAGGAAAGGTGGATGTAATGTTTGGTGCCAGATGGTTGAGGTGACTTTATTCTGCCAAGTGCAGAACGCAATGTTGGTCACCAGAAAGGCAGCTAAATAAGGTTTCAAACAGGTGGGGGGGTGCCCTCCATGGTCCATTGCCCTGCCCCCAATTTGGCAAAACAGTTGGGGAAAAAAACTCAGCAGTTTCAGGCAAGAGACACTCTCAACCCTACCCGGAGGCACCAGGTATGAAACCTTGAACCCTCTGCTTTCAAACCAGGTACTCTACCACTGAGTTACAGCCCTTGCCTGAAATATAAAGTAAGATTCTAGTCCTCATGGCTCTGAGTAAAGGGGCTAATTCAATGGGAAGTTCAAAAGTTGCCTAATACCAAGTTAGCCCATCTGGCTCAATATTGTCTACACTGACTGGCAGACTTTCAGGCAGGGGACATTCCCAGCCCTACGTGGAGATGCCATTGGGGTTGAACTTGGGACCTTCTGCATGCAAAGCAATCGCTGAGCTATGGCCTTCCCCCCCAAATAAAGATTCCAGTCCTCATGATTCTGATTTAAATGGGAAAATAAGAAGCTGCTTTCTGCGGAGTCGGTCCATTGGTCCATTCATCAATGAATCCTCTGCAGCGGAGGTTTCCAAACTGTCCTGCGCTAGCTTCATTCAGGTGGTTTGGGGACTCGTGGTTGAAGACTGGTGAATGCGCTCCCATTGTATTCAACATTTGGTCATCCCAGAGTGTAGGACACAGAAGAATGGGCTCAAGTGACAGGAAGCCAGATTTTGGCTGAACATCAGGAAAAGCTTCCTAACTGTTAGAGCGGTATGACAATGGAACCAATGACCTTGGGAGATGGTGGGCTCTCCAACCCTGGAGGCCTTCAAGAGGCAGCTGGACAGCCACCTGTCGGGGATGCTTTAACGTGGATTCCTGCTTTGAGCAGGGGTTGGACTGGATGGCCTCATAGGCCCCTTCCAACTCCACGATTCTATTCATATATATTTTTCATTCTATTGCTTCTTTGATTTCTTGTGTTATAATCTGAACTGTTACAGAATAAGGAATCAAAGAAGCAGTTAAAAAAGAATGAAAAATCATCCAGCATAGTAGGCAGCGCATTGCAATCACGGCAGCAGGCAGAACCATCAGTCAGTGGTGCCCCAAGACCCACAGCAACTGTCAAGTGGTCCATGGGGGGAAAAGCTGGAGAACTGATCAGGAATTGCAATATTGTCTGTTAGTGGCTTTCAGGGTCCCTACTTGGAGATGGGGACTGAACCTGGGACCTTCTACGCCTGTTCCCACCAAGTAAGGAACACCGGAGAAGGAACCAAGTCAGTACACCCACCAGCCCTTTGCTTGGCCACGGCCAAACGGGAGATCTCTGCAGCCGCCCGCGGCATCTTCAACGAGACGCATTTCCCACCGAGCAAGGCTTCCACCAACACAGCGCCTCTTACCTACGATCCCAGACCCCAGGAATGACGACGAAGATATGCTGTTGTGGGACGGCAGGTCCCTGTGCTCACTGTAGTGAGAGCCTTCGCCGTATCCCTGCTGAAAGAAGGAAAGATAAAACGGTTTACACGCAAATGGTGAAAAACAAGCAAACAGGTCTGCCCGCTCACAGCTCAGGCGCTAAGGCTGATTCCTCAGGCCCTCGTGGGGACCCCTTCCTAAATCAAGGCGCTATTTTCGAGAGCTAACTCAGCCCGGGTTGATTTGGATTCATGGACAGCTGCTCGCCTGGGGTGAGTGCAGGTTGCCTTCAGATGACCGCTAACCTGATTCCCGGCCACCACCACCCTGGCAGCTCCAGGTAAAGACAGAAAGTCAACATATTTCTGGGCAAGGAAAATTCATTCGCCGGACAGATTTGGTTGCCCATCCCCAAAAGGTTACTGCCTGTCCATTCAGGGGTGGCTGATGCATTCAACAGAATCAAGCGGCAAGGGTCTTTCCCATCAGATTGCTGGCAGGGAAGCAGGAAAATTACACGTTTGAAAGCTTCCCTGTTCATAAAGGGGAAAATAAAATTAAAATCTGCCCTGCACATTGAAATTTCGCATGCCACTGACAACTCCCCCAATTATAAAGGGAAGGAAAATACCTCCCCGCACATAGAAAGTTAGCATGTCACGGGTTCAACTTAACCTTCCTCTTGTGCAGGCTGCTTTTTTTTTCCAGAAGGTGGGGAAATAGCTTCACTCACAAAACTCCCAGGCTACCACCGGATGCAGGACAGCTTTGGTCCGATCCATCAGTGCCGCTGTTAACTTTCTTCACACAAGGCAAGTCTATCAAACCTCTCTTTAAACTAGGGTTGCCAAACAGAACCTCCATACACAGGGGAAGTCTACCACCGGTAAAATGAGAGCAACATCAGAGAGCTGTCGCCCCTCATGCCTTGCTTACGGGTTCCCTAGAGGGCATGAAGCTGGGCGCTGTTGTAAAAAAAGGCGGGTTGGCAAGCCAGAGGGCCCTCGGAAATGAAACCTGCAGCTTTATGAAGAGGCTGTTGTCATAAAATGTCTAGGGCAGGGGTGGGGACCCCCTGTTGAAGCCCGAGGGCCAGACGCCAGTACCAGGCAAAAAGTGGGCAGGGCAATAAATTTAAATTTAACTTTTGCCCACGTACATCCCTCTCTAGCCTCCATCCAGGATCAGAGTTCAAGGGCGCATCGCAGCCAGGCAAAAACACTCAAGGAAGTTGGAAGCAAGGCCGTTGAGGGTGTGTGGCCTGTGGAGAATTCCGAGGGCCAGACAGAGAGGGCTTGAGGGCCACATTCAGTTTTAGGGCTCGAGCCACCCTCCCAATGATTACTCAAAGCTGAAATATGCAAATGGAAGAACAGAAGTCCATTTTGCTGTTTCCACCTCTCTGATCCTTACCCTGACTTGGTCAAACGTGGAGTTGTTTTGATCTCCTGTCGACCAGGAACCAGAAGCCGGCCGCTCGTCCAAGCCCGCTGGAAAAGCAAAACAAAAACAAGCCCAGAGAAAACGTTTTAAAAGGGGTTTGCTTTGATCAGCAGTACCTTCAAACAAAGACAGAGCCTCCTGAAGTTAAAACCTCTTTCCTTCTACAAACAGAAAAATATTTGGGATTTTTTTAAGGGGAAACCCCCCCAAAAAACTTTTCCTGTTTTGGAAACTTCCCACACGGGGATTCAGCTTCAGAGGGAGCCCAATAAGGGCCCATTTGATGGAGGGATTAAAAACATTTTTTGTATTTCTTTATGGGCTGGGCCACCTCAAGGGAAGACTGGCGTGAGTAAAGCTTCTCCCCTCCCCTGTGGGTGGAAGGCCTCGCATGTAGACAATTAGAGGACCAGGGAGGAAATCTATACTTACCTTTTGACCAAAACCACACACACCAAATTCCCAACATGCCAGAAAGCAACTCAAAGAAACATTTAGGCTCATGTCAAAGGTCCACTGAGTTTCCTCCAAGGAAACCCGATAGCACAGTAGTTAAGATTATTTTCTTCTGACGCAATCCTATGCACATTTCCTCTGGAAGTCAGTCCCACTGACTTGAGGAGGTTTACTTCTGCATAGACACGTACAGGATTGCATGGTTCATGTGCATCGATAGAAAGATGCACATGCATCCAGATTTGGGCCTTTAAAGCTGTGATGGTTTGTTGGAAAGGTCCACCTCTGAAATGAATTAAGACTCTGCAACCGTGCTAGATCAGAGCAAAGGCCTCTCCTTATCTAGCGTGGGGAACCTTCTGGTCCTCCAGATGTTGCTGAACTAATACTTCCAACATCCCTGGTGACTGGGCAAGCTTGCTGGGGGTGATCATAGAACAGTAGAGTTGGAAGGGACCTATAAGGTCATCCAATCCAACCCCCTGCTCAACGCAGGAATCCAAATCAAAGCATTCCTGACAGATGGCTGTCCAGCTGCCTCTTGAAGGCCTCCAGTGTCGGAGAGCCCACTACCTCTCTAGGTCATCTGTTCATTGTCGTATGGCTCTAACAGTTAGGAAGGTTTTCCTGATGCCCAGTAGAAATCTGGCTTCCTGCAACTTGAGCCCATTCTTCTGTGTCCTATACTCTGGAACGATCGAGAAGAGATCCCGGCCCTCCTCTGTGTGACAACCTTTATTTATGTGATGGGAGTTGTCATTCATCAACTTCTGGAGGGCTGCAAGATCCCCCACACTTGAGCTGAAGTTACTCACCCTAGCATGATACGGTTGCTAGTAACAGAGATATCCCCCCAGCCTCATTTTCCATAGCAGAAGCACCCTAACACACAAATCCCACCACCACTAGAGCCTTGAAGTGGTACCATTCCCTCCCTTCCCAAAATCATTTGCCACTCCATGGCCCATTGCATGTGGTGCTAGCTTTCTACTTGCAAGGACTTCTTAAAAACACAAAAGGAACCATTAAAAAAATGCAGGGCTGGCGTCAAAGTTCGGCACTGCTGGGCATCTGCTGAGGACCCACACCCTAGCTGGCACCCACTGACAAGAGTCCACTCCACTCCTCGGATCTGCTGCAGCAAGATTCACTGAGAGAGCCCAAGAGCGTTCCAAAACCAACTCCCGTCTGCAGAGTGAAAACGGTACAATGCTTTCGACTGCCTCAGGACTCTACTGGCTCGTTCCTGAAGGATGAGGCCTCAATGTGGCAGAGAGGATTCCAGGGAAACGTTTTAGGCCAAGGACTAGAAATGTGAAGGCTGGGGGGGGGACTAGAAAAAATTGGGGGGAAACCCTGGTTTTCTCCTGTTTTTTTTGGGGGGGGGAATGAAAAAATGTGGGTCAAACATATCCCCCACTTTTCCAGTTTTTTCCTGGGCTGCCAAATCTCTACTGAGAACACATGCTCCACGGACACTGGGCAGGTCTGGAGAGCGCTACTGTGGCCTTGTGTGATGGGCGATGGCACCCACAATTGCCCCCAAACACCCTTTCTGCAGGCGAAGACAGGCCAGCTGCCTTTTGGGGAAGCCCACCTGCCGTTATCAGTCACCTCATCGAGGAACCCCCTCAAAGACCTTTACAGGAATGCCCCGAATTAACCACTCTGAGCGTCGCCACTGAGCGACATCGCAGCCCACGAGGATCCTGTCCCTGGAGACGACTGCAGCCCTCTCAGAACAGAGGAAGCTGCCTTATAATGAGTTAGAGCGTTGGGTCCATCTAGTTTAGTATTATCTGCACTGACAGGCAGCGGCTCTGAAAGGTTTCAGGCGGAGGTCTCTCCCAGGTCTACCTAGAGATGCTGCCGGAGATTGAACACAAGACCTTGCCTTTCCCCTAATTGTAAGAGAAGCTTCTGGAATGGAGGTGGAGGAATAGTTCCGCCAACCTCTGCGAGGTAAACCGCCGAGTCAGCCCAGGCCTGGAATAAAAGAATCCTAGGGCCGAAAAGCATCCTGGCTGACTAAGGGCAAACTTCCTCCGCCCCCGCTGGGAGGGAAAAAGGGGGATGACTCATGAAAGTGCCCTGAGCATGTACAGAGTGTCTTTCCTCTCTTCTCCAGCTGTGGCGTGGAACCTAACGGCCCTAATTTCAGGTCTCCGCACGGCTCGATTCCAACCCGTTCGAGGTTGCTGTGAACCTCGTAACAGAGATACCCCCTGCGATATCCCCTTGCGACGTTACACAAACCGATGAGGGCATGCAAGGCTGGGTGTGCAAAGGTGCAACTCCGCTCGCACACACCCAAAACCCCACTGTGTGTGCACGCGTGTATTTTCCCCTCCCCCCTAAAGCTTATTATTATGGGAAACGCACCCTTCCAACCTCCATCTCCCCTTACCGTTCATTTAACCAGAAACTTCTTTCAAAATTGCAATCCTCCATTCCAAAGCCTTTTGTTTTCATCATTTCCCCGGGAGAATTGGTGTTTAATTGCTGTCTAATTTGCATAATTATGCATATTAATCTCCACACCTAATGAATATGCATAACTCTCATTTAGATTTTGTTTTCTAATCAAAAAAATCCCCCCCCCCTCCAATGTGATTACTTTGCGGAATTAAGGGCGGCAGCGGAATAAGACACTAATGTGGCATAGGATGGCACCGGGGGGGGGGAGCTAATGGGGGTTTCTCCATCTCCCTTTTCCAGCCTTCCTTTCCCAAGTTCATCGACACTGAATGAAAACAAGCAAAACAACAACAAAAACAAAAAAGCAAACTGTCCAATAGATGGATGAAGGTTTGCACAATCAGAAGCCGATTAGAAACCGACTGATTATTGTACAGCACCATCAACTTACATGGAGGGGAGGTTCCGTCAGCCAACAGGGTTCTGCATGCAAGGAGATTACAAACCTAAATTCTGACAGAGAGGAGCAGTTGTAACCGCTCAGCCTGGAGGGCAAGGGCCACTGCAATCCAGAGGTTTTTCGTGGCACGTGGAAATATTATCATCATGATGGAGAAAACAGAACATTAGCCTTGCCGTCGATGTGCAACAAGAAAAAACTATTAAAAAGAGGGTGCGTGTACAATGCTGTGTAATATGCCAGCAAGCCTTAAAGGGAGAGTGTTTAGAAAAAGAAAAGAACCCACTCACAGCCTCTTTATAAAGCACTAGCAGCCTCAGAGCTGGTGTTGCTGGGAAATTCTGAGAAACAAAAAAAATTAGTGCAGTTTTGAAAGGTTCGGTCCACTACCTTGATCCAACATGGCAGTCAATGGTATTCAAACATAGATGAAAAGTTCTCTACGACCTTGGGAACCATGATGCCAAATTTGGTTAACGCTATATTAAGAGGCGTCCAAATATGGAGCGAATAAACAAAAAACTTTCCAAAATATATGGTAGATTATAGCATTATAACGAATTACAGCAGATCCACTGAAATTGATGCACCCAAGTTAGATGTGTCCTTTAATTTCAGTGGTCTACTCCAAAGTAGGAAGAACACTGGATACAAAATAATAATATTAATAATTGTTGTTGTTATATGCCTTCAGGTCGATTTCGACTTATGGCGACCCTATGAATCAGCAACCTCCATTAGCATCTGTTGTGAACCACCCTGTTTAGATCTTGTAAGTTCAGATCTGTGGCTCCCTTTATGGAGTCAATCCACCTCTTGTTTGGCCTTCCTCTTTTTCTACTCCCTCCTGTTTTTCCCAGCATTATCGTCTTTTCTAGCGAATTGTGTCTTCTCATGATGTGTCCAAAGTATGATAACCTCAGTTTCATCATTTTAGCTTCTAGTGATAGTTCTGGTTTAATTTGTTCTAACACCCAAGTATTTGTCTTTTTTGCAGTCCATGGATGACGACGACGACGACGACGACTACTACTATAGTCATCCTCTAATAACAATAATATAGCAGAACAGAATGAGCCTTCTAAGTACAGCAGAGATCTTCAATTTGAATCTTGCTCATTGGTGGGAACTTTGTAGTTTAGTTTTGGATATATATTAACATCTTAAAAGTATCCTCTGCATTGTAGCGTTCTAATGCTGCTGATCTTTATTGCTCTTTCAGTTTTGCATCAACAACAATAATAATAAAAGTCCATTTCAACATTCAGCAGCCATAACAAATAATATTAATAGACCACTACCATCAGTACCATGCAAAGTCCATGGAAACATTCACCAGTCTTTTTTAAAAAAAAACTGGCTAAACCAGGAAAATACTGGGCTGAGGTAGGAAGTAACACAGGGTGCCGTAATGGAGAGGGCTGGTGAGAGCCCCTTTGCAGGCCTGAGCCAAGCCCAACTCTTCTGACACATGAACCCTTCTCAGGATGGTGCAAGGTTCCCAACAGCCAGTGTGGTATGATGGTTAGAGCATTGGGCTAGGACGTGGGAGACCGGAGTTCGAATCCCCACTCAGCCATGTAGCTAGTTGACCTTGGGCCCATCGCTGCCTCTCAGCCTAATCTACCTCACAAGATTGTTGTGAGGATCAAATTGAGAGGGAGGAGAGGCATGTACGCCGCTTTGAACTCCTTGGAGGAAAGGCAGGACATGAATGTTGTAAATGAACAATAAATAAAAATAAGCAAGGTAACGTGTGCACACAAGTGTTGAAGGCCAGGGTGCCCCTGCCCCACCAGTGAACAAATCTACTCCTCCCATTTATCCTATCGATCCAGCCTTTCCCTGACTGGCCATACTGGAGGCTGGGAGTCCGAGTCCAGCAACACCTGGAGGGCCACAGGTTCCCCCATTCCTGGTCTAAGAGGCAGCATTCCTGACTGCAAGCAAGAGATGGAAGAATGCCTCTATTGAGAAGAGGCATTCCCTCCTGAGAGTGGGGAATGCCTCTTCTTACATCAGGAATAACAACACCTACATCCTTCCAGGTGTTGTGTGGACCAGCTTCCATCAGCCCCGGTCAGCAAGGCCAATGGTCAGGGATGATGGGCGCTGGAGTCTGTCAACAGCTGGAGGGCCCCAGGTGGGCTTCGAGTGTTGATGGGAGAGACTCAGGTTCAAATCTCCGCTCTGCCACAAAGCTCACTGGGTGACCTTGCTCAGCCTAACCTATCTTACAGGGCTGTTGCAATAATTAAAGAAGAAAAAGAGGGGAGAGAACCACAAAGGCGGCCTTTAATTCCTTGATGGAAAGGGAAGATGAGACAATGTAAAATTGTATGAACAATTGTTAAATTGTTTTTAATTTTTTTATTGGGTTTTTAAATGGTTTTTTGTGTTTTAAAATTTGTCTATTTGTTTTTAATGTTTTAATTGCTGTAAACCGCCCAGAGAGCTTCAGCTATGAGGCGGTATATAAATGTAATAAATAAATAAGTAAGTAAGTAAGTAAATAAATAAATCATAGGCTGTCTACATGGAAAAATGGACTGCCTTCAAGTCGAACCCATCTTATGGCTACCCTACGAATAGGGTTTTCATGGTGGTATTCAGAGAGGGTTTCCCATTGCCTCCCTCTGAGGCTAGTCCTCCCCAGCTGGCCAGGGCCTGCTCAGCTTGCCACAGCTGCACAAGCCAGCCCCTTCCTTGTCCGCAACTGCCAGCTGGGAGGCAACTGGGCTCCTTGGGACTATGCAGCTTGCCCACAGCTGCACAGGTGGCAGGGCACGTCACCCCTGAGCCACTCCCTGTGGGAGCGATCTTTAGCTGTCCCTTGACACCCAGGAGACACAAGCGGAGATTTGAACTCACAGACTCTGGGCTCCCAACCCGTCAAGAATCATGTAGGTTGTTAAAGATGAGTGTAGCTCTGTGATGGGTAAACTACAGTTCCCAGTTTGAAAGGGGCAGGGGGAAGGGTAAAAATGTATTTCAAATGAATGGTGTGTACGCAGCCATAGAGCAGACCAGGGGCTCCCAAACTCCCCGCCCCTTGGACTGCTTGAAAATTGCTGAGTCTTCCTGCCTGCTGCAAAAATGGTCATACACTGTGCTAGATGCTGCATGATTTTCCATTGTGTTTTTACAGACACGCTGTGGGCCACCCGGTTGAAGCTCGAGGACCTCAGATGGCCCGCGGACTACAGCTTGGGAACTGCTGCAGCAGACCCGTTGAAACGAGCGGATGTGAAGACTTCAGGTCTCCACATTTCAATGGGTCGGCTCCAACACAGCCCAATAAAAAATAATATTTCAAAGAAAATGTCCCCTGGCCACACCCATCCTGGTTCCATTAATACAGTTATTAAAATGGGGAGGGGGGGAGAGAGAAAGACAGAAACCCCACAGATTAATTATGCATTTTAATAACCCCAATCATGAATATTCATAAAGCATTTCGTGCTCATGTTCTAATTAAAACATACTAATAGTGTAAGATGCAGCTGTCAGAAAGAAAGCACATTCCCTCCCCCCTCACTTTAAGGATTTTTATGCTGGTGTGCATGCACACGTACACCCACAGTGGGGTGTAGAGCGCATGGCATGGAGAAAGTCGGACGGAGAGACATTATGGCTTATGTTCAACAGAACGCGTTACATGCAGATGCTCAGAGCACCAGATTAAAAGTTTACCCAAGTTCAATGTTGATAGTGTTTTTGTTTAAAGTTCCTAGCTCTCATGGAGGATAAGGTATGTTTGGCAATGAAATCTGTCCACATCTCAGAAGCCAGGGAGGTAGGCAAATCAGAATAGCAACATCTGGATGAACTGGGCCAAAATAAAAAATAAATGAGGAGGGAAATGGCTTTCCCCACCCTCAATTTGAGTCATTTTTCAAGGTCAACGAGTTCACATTTTTTTATTCAGCGCATAGAGGCCTGAGTGCAAGGCACTGTAAGACTGGAACCGGGGACCCTGTTGTCCCACAAGACAAGCCCTGGTTGCTTCAAGTTAAACTGGAGGGTGCTCTTGAGCGCCACCCAAGGCAGCTGGCTAGAAGATGGTAGTGCAGATCCAGCATGCGGCCGCTCTTTGCTCCACCCAGGCAGCCCGCCACGTGACCCAAGGGAGCCAACGACATTTCGCCTTTCACTGTTTAAAAACAAAGTGCAGAACCAGAACTCGGTTCTTTCAGCAGAGGCCCATCTCCTGATTCCTTTGTTGCGCATCTCCCACCCCGAGGATTGTGTGTGAGGTTTGGCACACCACGCATGGATTTTGTGAACTTTTGAGCCATGGGCATCAGCTTGGAGAAGAAATCCAACCTTTGGTATCAAGCCGTGCTCAGATTCCTGGTTGGTGTTTCTTTCCCTTTTGTTTTTAAAAAAGGGCAGGGGGGAGGGGAAGACAGTGCGTTAATTTGATTTGAAGCGAAGGTGGCAGATGTCTGCTGTGATAAACACTTCCATATTAAGCTGCTTTTAGGTGCCTAATCGGGCCTGGAATCAGCCTGAAAGGAGGAGGGAGGAACACTGCCGAGGGAGATTTGGAAGAGGCGGGAAACCAAAATCAATAAGCGAAGTCGACTGGTAATTAGCTTCAGTCCTCTCGCCAAGAGCAGCAAAGTTGTTTTCCGCTAAAAACCCTCCCACACACCGCAACAAATCAGGTTACGCTGCTTCCACAGACAGACAGGCGCATATGCGCACAGAGAGAGGAGGATATGCGGGCGGGCGCCCATGCACACACACAAAATATGTGCATGCACACAGAGAGAGGCAGATATATGCACCCAAGTGCATGATGTGCATGCTCACCCAGGTGCATCTGCGCAAGCGCACATCTGGACACACGGGCGCATCTCGCCACACTTGGCAAAAAAAGGCAAAACCCACAAAGCTCACCCTTCAGATCAGGAACAAGCCCCATGTGCGTTTTAATGGCGTTGTCTCAGGAGTAAGCGCGCAACAGGGCTGCAGCTTTTAACCCTTGCTGTGCTCACAGATCCAAACGTAACACCCCTTTTCCTTGACTCTTCCTCTCATCTGGGCTTTTTGGTTTCAGATCCCAGCTTTTTTTTGGGGGGGGGGTAGGCAGCACCACAGCAGGCAGAAATAAACCCCCATTGGGACCGGACAGGAGATTTTGCGGGGGAGAATTTGCAAGTCGGGGGACTTGATGGCCTCATAGGCCCCTTACAACTCTACTGTTCTATGATTCTATGAACTGTATATGCACCCTCGACCCAACTTTTGCATTTGGCTTACATGAAAAAAATGTGGGGCCAGGACCCATACATTTTTGTACTTCATAGTGAAGGTAGTAACCGTGGAAATATATTCACCACCATTTTGATTGATTGATTGATTGCCCGCCCAAGATATAGCACAAAATCCACTCTTCCCACATGTTTCATATGCATGCATACCTCTGTCATGACCCTCACCTCCCCCTGGGTTGCTTTCCGTCCCCATCAGCTTAAACGGAAAAAGGCGAAGGCTCCCGCCATTGCACAGGTTCTCACTGACCTTCAGATCGTCTCCGTCACATTTTTCCCCGGGCTCCTTTAGGATGGGGAGACGTTTTATGTGCTAAACACGGCACATGAGGGATCCTGCTCGGAGCCTCATGCGCAAAAACATAAAAAAGCAAAAAGCCATCCAGAAGAATTTTTTTAAAACTCACGCCAAGGAGCAAAAAACAAACGAGAGAGAGAATGAACAAACTTCTGAACACTTATGCACATTTACTTGGGAATAAAACCCCATCGCAGTCAGCGGGGATCACTTCTGAGTAAGCACACATAAGATTGGGCCGGACTACATGGCCAGCTTTAAGCCAGAGATTTAAAGCAGCCGCTCGCCTGGGGCGAGTCGAGGATCTCTTCCAGGCAAACAGGAAGGAAGCCATTTATTAATGAAAGGATAAAAGGGTTGCACCCAACTTAAGTTCTACTCACAGTAGACCCAATGCTGGCTGCAACCCAAAATTATTCTCTTTCCCCATCACCCCACACCCGCTGGCCTCTTCTCATTTTTTTTTAAGTATAATGAAGTTCAGCCAAATGCCAAAGTCCAAGAACAATTTATTATTATTATTATTATTATTATTATTATTATTATTATTATTATTATCATCATTTATTGCGCTTTTAGACCGCCCTTTAGCGACAAGCTCTCAGGGCGGTGTACAACAGGCCAGGCTGGGAACATAGGAACTTGCCTTATCCTGAGTCAGACCCAGTATTGCCTATACAGACTGGCAGGGGCTCTCCAGGGTTCCACGCAGGAGTCTCTCCCAGCCTTAGCTGGAGATGCCTTTGGGGACTGAACCGAGGACCTTCTGCATACAAGGCAGATGCTCTGCCACACAGCTATGGCCCCTAGCTACTGGTGATCACTTACACGTAAAGTCAGGGCTCACAATCACAGTCTCCATCCTGAACAATTAAAAAGACCCAATCCTAAGGCTGAAGACTATTTTTCTTTTATCAGATTTTTATAGCAGCCATCCTCGAGACGGTTTAGGAGAGCTGATGCAGTATTTTTACCCACACAACAGCCCCGTGAGGTATGCCAGGCAAGGAGAGAATGACTAGCACTGGGCAAGCTTCATGGCTGAGCAGGAGATTTGAACCCAGGTCTTCCCAGGCTCACCTACACTCTAACCATGTGGGACCATAGCAGCAGCAGAGAAGTTGGAGATCAGAGCTGTAGAACTGCTATCCCGCAGGATGCTGTTGAACTACAACTCCCATGAGCCTCAGCCGGCATGGCTGACTGGTCAAGGGTGATGGGCGCTGTAGTCCAAAAGCATCTAGAGCAGTGGTCCCCAAACTCTGCCCCCCTCCACGGCTGTCCTGAAAATCACTGATGGTCTTGGTGGGCGACAGCAGGATTTTCCTGCTTGCTGCAGCAATTGTAATGCGCCGTGCTCTGCAAGGCATCTTACCATTTGCATTCCACAGATTTCAAACTGTAATCCGATCAAATGCAAAAGATAAGAAATAAAAGGAGCGATTAAAAATACAACCGAAAATGAACATGAATATCTGACGGGGATGTGCCATGGACCACCTCAATGTAAATGTAAATTTAATTTTTAGTTCGCCTATCTGGCCGAAGCCACTCTAGGCGACGTACATATACAATGAAGCTCGCGGATCACCATTTGGGAATCTCTGGTCCAGAAGGCACCGTGATGACCATTCCCTTTACATGTGCCCACTTAGCTTCGAGTTTGGAATTAGGCATTTTGTAAAATAAATCAGCTATTTGCCGCCCTGGCCTCTTTCGGGAGGAAGGCCAGGATATAAAATCAATCAATAATATTTTCAGCAGTATATATGTGTTAATCGTTTTTCTATTGACACCATCCCTGATTTGCATAGATCCTCCCTCTGACCCTCCAATGCCCACCAGGCCACACCTCCCAAACTGGACTCCACCCCCTGTCCTACATCTAGCCCCTCCTACTGGATCAGGTCTTTTTGCTTAAAAAAAACCCAAGAGCAACACTACAACTCAGCAATCCTAGCTGAACAGAAAGTGACGTGGAAATTACAGCTGCGATATTGCATTAGCCTTTTCTGCAGTGGCATCAACCTGCTGGCCCACACACTCAGCCTATGATTTGTCTACAGGCCCCCAGATCCTTTTAGTGTTGGTTGCATACAGGCATCTCCCCTCATTTTATGCTCCCTACAACCCTGTAAGGTAGGTTAAGCCAAAGATTACCTAGTGAGCTTCAGGCCTGAATAGGCACTTGAATTTCAGAGTCTCTAGGCCTCATCCAACACAAAGGATAGACTGATGCCTTTCAGATGTTGTAAAGAATCTCAAAACCCATCAGCCATGACCATTAGGCATGCTGCTTGGTACAGAGATGGCATTCATCTGAATGGCCTGCCCCCTCGATCTACATATTTGTCTCCACCTTGGCTTCTGATTTGGGGTGCGATACCAAAACCCCAGAAACTGGTGCATAAATTGCATTAATTTTATATGCAAACCATGCACACAAATACATTTATTTTATACGCGTGTGTGAGCGAACGTGTTCTAGGGGTGTGCAAGAAATTCTAATCAGTTTGCATTTCAAGCCAAATCTATCAAATTCACACTTTCCGAAACGATAGGAGAACCAAAACACAACTGAAATTCGCACTTATTCAAATGCAACCAACCAACCAATCTTTACAAAAATGCATGTTAGGGGAAAGCATATATAAAAATGAACCTATGAGCAACAATAACATACAAAAACGCATTCTATGACAAGAAATTGCAAAAATTAGTCAAAATTGCATACAAAAAGGAGTTTATTGGGAGACATTTGCACTTAAATGGTAGAGAATGTTCATGAGGATTTCTAAAAAAATCACTAACGGCTGCAGGAATTTGCAGAGCCAAATTTAAGATTGGAGAAAGGGGCAGATATTTCCATCCCTAACATACACAAACATGTATGGTTAACTGACACACACAGAGGGAAGTGTCTGATGTTATTCCTACTCAGAGCAGACCCATTGGAATGGATGGACACGACTAACTTGTTTATTTCAGTGGGTTTACTCTTGAGGAGAACTTAGATACAACCCCCAGTATAGAACCTCTCACACATGCTTGCGATCTCTGAAGCCACTCAATCATAGCTGGCACTTTGAAAGGCAAAAGGGGATATATTTTGCCTTGTAAATTAAATGATTGTTTTCGGGGACGGCATGGTGGTGATTCCCCCCCCCCCAGCACCCAAGTGCGGCTCACTTTTCTTCTGCTTAACTCTCAGCCGTGGTTCACACGTCCCTTGGAATCGCGCATGCAGCACATCTGAGCAACCAACAGCATTTGCTTTTTTCTTTTTGCAGAGGGAAGGTAATTTCAAATTTTCCTGTTTTTCTACAAAGATAAAAGTCTCCCGCTCCCCACTTTTTCTTCAAAGCATGTCTTTGTGCAGCACACCCACTTTGCTTATTTAGGAAATGATATCGTTGATTGATTGCGCGCACACATGCACAAACGTCCAGATGCTCACACCTGCAGTAGCTCATTCCCTTGCTAAACCTCTGGTTGCGATTGGGTTTGTTTTTTTACATTCATTGCTCTGCCCATTTTTGCCTCCGGCCTACTGGCATGTGGCCCTTGGAAAGTTGCCTAGAAGGGAATGTGGCCCTTGGTTTGGGATGGGGGAAGGTTCCCAACCCCTGCCAGAATCCCTTGCCCTGAGCAGGAAGTGGCAACGGATGCCACTCTGCCCAAAATGTGCTGCTCTGGAGAACCGAAAGACCTTTTGCCAGAGTCGAATGGAGAGAACAGGTGCTTCAGTCCTCCAGGGCATAGAGTTTTGACTAGAGAAGCCTCTTCTACTGCGGCAACCTCTGCCACCTCCTGTTCAGAGCAAGGGATTATGGGGAACGACACACTGCTGAATCTCCAAGCTCTGAGTGGGCAATTGCTGGAGAACGCCAATCCACAGGCTGATTTCAGAGTTGCCACCAAAAGGGGTTTCACGAATATAGACCAGAAAAGGATCAGAAAAAACATATGCGCGGTGTGCTTGTCTGGGGAGGTGAGGCGAGGCCAGACGTCAGATGGAAGGGACAAGAGGAGTTGAAAACAATTAAAAGTTCAAATGCCCCCAAACACTTCCCGACAGCTGTGAAAACAGGCCACCCAGCGGTGATCAAACAAAGAATCTCAAGAGGCGCCGCATAGGGAAAGCAGAGTTTTAAGTCAACACAATAAAACCACCACCGAGACAGAACTAGCCATGAAATGCACATGCATGTATGTATGTGCATGCATGCGCCAGAGAGCATGGGAAGGGGTGTCATGTTCTCTGCATGCCGCTTAACAATCTGGGGTGGCCACTGCGCTAAAGTTTACTCTGCGGAGGACTCAGTCGGGTACAAGCCAGAGGGTTTGTCCACAAGGAGGTAAGGCAGCCACTTTAAGGATGATTTGCATTGTTTTTAAGGGTGTTTTAACGTTGTACAACGCCCTGGTATTTTATGATACGGCAGTATAGAAAAACATTTTAATAAATAAAATGTCAGCACACCTGTGCCACTCCAGCCTGCCCTCTCCTATGCGGATAGTAAAACGCAAGCACATGTATTGTATGACAGCTGGATCCATTGGGAAATTTTTCATTAAAAAAAAAAATCAAAGCTTCCTAAATAAATATTATTCAGAAATTGGAATTCCGGCCCTTTTTGCACGCCTCGTCCTGTGGCAACCGTGGTGGGAAGTAACGTGACATATAGCGATTGGAGGAGTCTCCCAGGCTGCCTTCACACTGCACTTTATTCCATTATTCTGAAGATTTCTTACCTGGCAATTTGCGCATTACATTTGACCTTCCATACAACGCAAACGCTAGTTCCAGAAATCTAGTGGGATAGAGTGGAAGCATAGCGTTTTATTTTATGATAAATAATATCAAAAACAATCCGTTTGCAAGCCTGGGAACCTGGAAGATTGTACCTGACCAGCATGCAATGCATTCTTGCCCTTAAGGTGCAGTGATAATGGGGTACTACCATGCGCACATGTGTAATGGGTGAGGGTTGAGAATAAGGTTCTGTTCGTTGCAGCAGTGTGAATGACAGTTGTGCAAAATGCTGGAATATCGGTCGAAAAAAGCTACCGTTCCTTAACACAAGAGGCACTGCGGTGTGAAAGGAATTTCAGAATTCGAGAGAGAGAAGAGCTATCATTTTAATTCATTAAACCAACGCAATGAGCCCCATGTCTGAAAGCAGCCCCATAGCATGTGAGGTGCAGGGGGTTATAAGCAGGGCTGTGGAGTCGGTACGTCAAACCTTTGACTCTGACTCTACTGTCCAACTTAGACTCCTTCATAAATGGCAAACGTATATTAATTTATTAATATTAATAAAATAAAAATATTAATATATTAATTTTATTGTGAAGCCAGAGTCGGAACATTTCTATCAACTCCGACTCCACCCAGAATTGCTTCCGACTCCAACTCCACAGCCCTGGTTATAAGTGGTTGAACTCTGAACCTGGGTTCCCCTGTTCAGCCATGAGAACCTTGGAGTGAATGAGGACCGCTTGCTTCCTCTCACCCTCAGCAAACCTTGCAGGGCTGTTGTTGCAAGGATAAAAGGGAGGGCCACACTCCGTCCACAGAAAACCATGCTTGTTCATGGAAATGGAAAATGGGCTGCCTTCAAATCGATTCCGACTTATGGTGACCCTTTGAAACAAGAAACAGCATTTGCAGAGAGGCAGGCCTGTCGCTCCATGACACAGCATCGGTTTTGCATGGTTCAATTCCCAACATCTCCAGGGAGAGCTGGGAGAATCCCCCAAGGCTGAAATCCTGGAGGGCTGCTGTCAGTCAGTGCAGACACTACTGATGGACCCAGGGTCTGACTTGGTAGAAGGCAGGCTACTATTTGAATCAGCTCCTTATTCAGAACCACGAGGACTAGAACCTTACTTTATTTTGAAGAAAAGGACCATAGCTCAGTGGTAGAGTGTTTGCTTTGCATGCAGAATGGCATGTCCAGGTAGGGCCAGGAGAGGCTCCCTGTCGGAAGCCCTGGACAGCTGCTGAAAGTCAGGGTAGGCAATACTAAGCTAGGTGGTTCCGGCCCAGCAATCTTTCCTGGGGGGACCAGCACGGGGAGGGGGCGCCTTCTTTAAAAACAAACAAACAAAGGTGCTTTGGAGCTCTGCGGAGTCATGATCCGAGAGCAGTTTCCGGCGAGCCAAGCCGTCCCGCAAGCCAGAAGGTGACTCACGGCACAGGAAGAAGAGATAAGGAATTGTTCCGTGCAAGGAAAGACAATTCCTTGCGCGCAAAAAACAAGATTCCCCCCCCAACCTCTTCCGTAAACAAAAGTGTTCCCTCTCTGCCACCTGCTCTTAAAAAAAACCAAAACGGATGGGGGGAACTCCTCCTGCCGGCAATCTTTTGTTTCGAGACTGTTTTTCTAAATTGCAGTTGCCACAACAAAGGAGCTGACTTCTGTGTCCTTATCTTGGGGACACGGCAATTCCCCCCCCCCGCTTTTCATTCTACATTCACTGGCAAGAGCAGGCTCACATCCTGGACCCTTTATTTATTTATATTGTACGATTTAGAACTTGCATTTCTATCTCGCTTTCCTTCCAAAGAGCTTCTCTCTCCCCCGCTTCCCCATTTTATCCTCATAACAACCCTGCAAGGTAGGTTAGGTTGGGTTTTTGTGTTCTTTGGGGGCAACCTTCGGCCTGGGGACCAAATATGGCCGTCTATCTGGCCCTTGGTATGCTTCCCCTGGCCACACACCCACACTGGCCCTGCCCTCTTCTTTGCACACCTGGGACTGTAGTTGATCACAAGGTCAATATGAGCCAACAGCGCAATGTGGCTGCAAAAAAGGCAAATGCTATTTTAGGCTGCATTAACAGAAGTATAGTTTTCAAATCGTGTGAAGTATTAGTTCCCCTCTATTCAGCACTGGTTAGGCCTCATCTAGAGTACTACATCCAGTTTTGGACACCACACTTTAAGAAAAGATACAGACAAATTAGAACTGGTTTAGAGAAGGGCAACGAGTTTTTTCCTGTGACTTCAAAATTTCCGGAAATTTTACGTCTTTTATCAGATCAAAAGCGACACCTGGGAAATCACACATACAAGATGCAGCATCTTTCATCAAACAGAGGTGATGGAAGATTTCTTATTGAGCAGGGGGATGTTGTCGAGGTGGCACATGGCAATCCAGGATGGACAAACCAGGTCTATTTCCAAAAGAGGAATCAGTCAGAGTGGACACAGGGCTAGAGTCGATGGTTTTATAGGCTCAGGTAAAACCTAACTGGTCCCTTTGTATCATCTGATTGCTGCCGGGTAGGAAGCTGCAATACCACTCTCAACCAGTCATAGTGGCGGCGCTGTAGTTTACCAAAAAGCAGTTCAAACCTCCGGCAAATAATAGAGTTAGCTTGCATTGCCAGAGTCTTACCTGACTTGAGATCCTTGTGCTTCACAGGTGAGGAAGAAACTTAACACACACACCCCAAATCTGTTATCAGTGCCTGGAATATGGTAAGCAGGAGTTTCTGGGAAAGATTTGGCAGAAACACAGACTCAACAAGCAGGGCTTGGGCGGTCTCTAGAGACGCCCACATTTAAAATTAGAAAAGGTTGCATTTTCGTTTGCAGGCAAAGGGAAACTGAGAAAAGGGTGCCTGCTGAAGAGGTGATCCGCTCAAGGCTCTTGCAAGAATTTAACTGTCTGGCAGATTGACTCCTTGGCAAAACTAAAAGAAAAAAGGACCCACGCATTGTTCTGCACTTCAAAATAATCCGGGTTTTGTACCCTAGGAGCAAAAAAAAAAAAGTCTAAACCACATTCTGTAAGAGCACCTGGGATTGAGGAAATGTTTAATACCAAGATAGGGAACCTCAGGCCCAGAGGGTGAATGCGGCCCCTCAGTCCTTTCTATCTGGCCCTTGGAACTCTTCCCAGGCACTCCCCTTGCTTTGCACTCTCCTTGAGTGCTTTTGCATGCTTGGAATGTGTCGTTGGAGTGTCATAAAGTCTCTTGTTTGATTGGACAGAGGGATATAAGGTATGCAGAAACCACTGACTTTTACTGTACAGATATAACAATCACCTGTTGCTCCGCCTACTTTCAGCTCTGGCTCTGCCCACCACTGGCATGCGGCCCCCGGAAACTTTACTCACGAGGGAATGTGGCTCTCAGGCTGAAAACAGTTCTCCACTGCTGCTCTAATAGAAGAGACCCTGGTCACCTGACAAAATTCGCTGGCACAAAAAGGTATTTATTTCACATGAAGGACACATTCTAACGTGTGGGACTCACTGCCATAAGGTGTGGCAAAAGGCTGGGGGGTTACGAAAAGGGAATGGAGCGGACAGGCCTGCAAAAAAGGCCCACGAGCCAAATATGGGTAAGCAGAACCTTCACCTGCAGGAGCAGTCTACCTTTCAGCATTATACGCTGCGGACATTGCTGCTTTGTGTCCCTGGCTCTGGAATTGCCAGAGATACCTTCACTGGCCGATGCTGCGTGACGGGAACGCTGGATTAGCTGCGCCGTTCATCCAATCCAGCTAGGCAAACCTTACGTTTAAAAATAAAAGAAAAATCCAGCAGTAGTCCAAATATATATATGGTTTGTTGCTGAAACCCTGCACCAAATGTTAGATAGATCTTGCTTCTATGGGGTCCTGAAGAGAAATCCTTCTAATACTGAAGGCGTGGAGGGCTGTGCCATTCACATATAAGGAATGCTGCTTCCTGGTGAGGAAATGGCCTCAGTCATCCAGAAGCCAAAACAGAGAGAGAGAGATTCCCAAGCCGATTAAAAATAGCATGCCAAATGGAGTTAAATTTAGGTTTTGGGCCAGCTTCCTGACTGAAACTCCGCTCGCCGGATCTGGAATGCTCATCAGGTAAAAAACTTGGCGTGTTTGAGACATAAACCTTCCAGCGTTGCTAGGTCAACAGAAGGCCTTTGTATGGATCACTGCCTGCCAAGGTAGCACCACGCAAGAGTTAAAGCAGCCTCTCCAAATCTGGTGCCCTCCAGACGTCATCGGACTCCTGAGAGCAAGGTGGGATGGGGTTGCCTCTTAAGAGAAGGAACAAGTAACTATGTCATTGGACTCCATCTCCCAGCAGCCAGCATGGCTAATGGTTAGGGATGAAGGGAGTTGCAGGTCAACAACCACTGGCCATGCTGGCCACAGGGGCTACTCAGAGCTGAAATTCAACAACATCTGGAATGACACAGATTTCTCCTGATTGAAGGAGGAATAATTCCTTAACGCATACAAAAAACAGAAGAATGCCTCTTTTAGAAGAGGCATTCCCTCCAGAGAGCAGGGAATGCCTCTTCTGAGACCAGGAATGGGGAAATCTATATCATGACAGGCGTTGTTGCATTTCAGCTCCAAGCAGTGGCATGGCCAGTTGTCAGTATTCCAGCCTGCAGTTAAATGCTATTTGGGGTACTTTAAGTTCATATATTTAGTTCATAATATATATGAAACTGGTTTTTCTAAGAGGTGTCCACCCACCCTGAGTTTTTTTATTATTATTCGTTACAGTTGTGCCCTGACCTTCCTATTTTCACTCATGAATGCATTTCCACGCACAACTTTCTCCGAAAGTATGCATTTTTGTAGACGTCTCTTTGATCATAGAGCTGCGTTGCAAAACTTGGAGAAGGGCGGATTTCGAAGGATGGCTGAAAAGCATGCGGATGTTCAAAATGCAGGCTAACCTCCCCTCCCTAGGCGAGGGGCCTCGGCTCAGAGGCACAGCACTGCTTTGCGTGCAGACGGACCCAAGTTTAGTCGCTGGCATCCCCAACTAGGGCTTCCTGCCTGAAATCCTGGAGAGCCGCTGAAAGCCAGTGCAGACAGCACTGAACTAGACAGATTGGTGGCCTGATTCAGTGCAAGTTTCCTAGTTTCACATTTAAAAGTTGACTTTCTCTATTCGGGACAATGAGGACTAGAAACTTCATCTTTAGGGAAAGGACCACAGCTTAGTGGGATAGCACCTGTGTTGCGTGCAGAAGGTCCCAGTTTCGATCCCCACATCTCCAGTTAGAGCCCAGCACCTCTTCTGCTTGTTTTATTCATATTGCCCTTATTTTCTGGCAAGCCCAAGCCTCCCCCCTCCCCCGCTCAAACCCATGCTTTCCGGCGCTTTGAAAGGCCGCATGCACAAATGCTGAGTCAATTAAAACAAGCCACTTTGTAGAAGCCACCAGATTTCATCTGTAAGAAGAAAAACTGAACTCCCCCCCTCCCTCTTCCCAATAAAATAAAATGAAAATGAAAAATATCCAGAAAATTCATGGAGATTCCAATTCGATAGGCAAGTAGAGGTTTCACACGCACTCCCACTCTGTTCCCCATAGCAACCCAAACTTGGAGGCCTTTCAATATGGCGAAAACCCAGCTCTGCATTTGGAAACGCAGCCGGACTTTCAAATGCAAATACCGACAGAAACAGAACATATGGTGGAGGTTAGTCCTTATTTTTCCTAATTAAATGGTGTACTGCTGTTTTGTATAACAATGTTAATAGGGCATTTGCAAGCTTTTGGAAAGGAGGCCATTGCAATTTTTTACTTTTCTTTTTAAGAGAGACAGCAATTGGCAGATTCAGAGGAAAAGACGGAGGCCCCAACACCCCCCATGCACAACACGCCATCTTCCTTGATATCAACACATGGATTTGGCGTGTCCCCAATTTGGGGGGGGGGAACAGGCGGAGAGCGAAAAAGACGAAAGGGTCCCTCAGATCTCGCAGTTGCTAGTTCTATAGGCCGCTAAAACTACCCCGTAAAAAAAACAACACGATGCACAGAAATTGGCTTATTGAAAATTGACATCCCCCCGTTATCTTTGCCATGTGAATTTTCCAACAGCCATCTTATGATCACCGGGGGGGGGGGCAGATCTCTTGTCAGGGAGGGGGAAGAAAGGGAGGCTGTGAGATTTCAGGGAGACAAGTAGGTGGAAAACCCTTCTGCCCAATTTTCCCCAGCAAACTCCCACCCCTCAATCTCTACCCTGCAACCTCACCTGTCTGCATACAAAACCCCAAGATGGTGGCCGAGTTGGGGAGGGGTGATGGGGAATGTGGCGGGGTTCAGCATGAATCCCAGTGAGCCAGTTTGCTCTCGCAAGTATCTGGTACATACTAGAATAGAATCTAAAAACAGGCAGAAATGACTGTGTCCCCTCCTCCTCACCCAAGAGGAATATGCCTGGTGCAAAACGAGCCCCCTTCCCAAATTTCAGCAATAGTTTTGAGCTCCCGCAACGTGGGACAAAGACGCCTTCCCCGTTCGGAGTGAGGGCAAGGAAACATCGCCCTCACTCCGATTTGGCTTCATGGGGCTGTTGCTGAGTCTGCGGAGCTAGCGAGTGGTGTGGGATGGCATCACGCTGCCTGCAGCACCCTTGAGTGGTTCGATTACGGGGAAGGACCACCCTCTATTTTAAAAACTGACATCCAGTTAAGATTAAAAGGCTTTTTTGTTTGAGTGTGGAACTCCAAACAGCAACAAACTGTCTTGGACCCAAACACTTGGATATTGGGGGACCATTTGTCAACTGGATTTGCAGAAATCCATTATTAAGCCTGGTGGGTTTGTTTGGTTTTTTTTTTTGCAAGACATTTAAGTCTGTTTTTCAAACAAAGGACCTAGGGGACATAAACCTCCGGAAGACTCAGTCCAATTTTTACTTCAATTTTTTTTTTTAAAAAAATCCACATCTCAGAAGGACTTTCACAGCTGCTAGGGTTTCACTGGAGACTTCCAAGAGGCAGACAAATAAAACAGCAAAGCTTATGACAAACTGCCATGTTTAGTGATCCAGCCCGAAAATCTGAACTTCAGCAGCAAATTCTAACTGCTTATTTACTAAATTTCCATCCTGCCTTTCCTCTAAGCAGTGTGCGTGGTTCCAGCCATTGCATCCTCACAACCACCCTGCGAGGTAGGTTAGGCCGAGAGACAGACCCAAGGTCACCCAGTGAGCTTCAAGGTTGGGGGGGGGGATTTGAACAACAGTGTCTCGCTATATATTTCGGAAAGCTGTTTGTTCGCTCCGCATTTGGACACCTGCTAAGAGGTCATAACCAAATTTTGCATGGTGGTTCCAAAGATCGAGCAGGTTTTCATCGCCAGATACAACCGGACACCATTTTGAGTCAAGGAGGGCGACTAAAACGGCACCAATTTTAACCACTGATTTTTGGGGGGAGAGTGTCTTAGAATTCCCGTTCAACACCGGGTGGTACAATCCAGTTCACTGTGACTTCTGCATTGCTGCAGTTTCGGAACCTAGCCTGTGGGTTGGATGATTTTACTGCTGAATGTAGGTTGCATTTTGCAGCACCCTTTGTATACGCTGAAGGGCAACCTAAAAATATGGTGATAAATATAAATATATGACACCCCCACATCAAATTGCTAAGGGCAGGGGCCACTGCTCAGTGACGTGGGATCTGCTTTGCATTAGGAGGTCACCAGCATGTCCAGATAGGGCTTGTCTTGAAACCTGGAGAGCGGCTGCCATTCAGAGTGGACAATGCTGAGCTACATGAATCAAGGGTCTGAATGGATGCAAGTCAGCTTCCTACTCCCAATGGAGTAGGATTGGCTGAAAGCCACAGACTGGCAAAAGGCGGCATAGACGTCAACGTGTCTGGGGAGACATCTTTGCTCGGCCACGGGATGACCAGTCACTGTCCGAGCCCAGCCTATCTAACAAACTGATCAATGCCAGACCAGATTGGCCCTGCAACTCAGGGACGGGCGAACCTTTACTCAGCCCAAGGGCCGCATGGGTGGGCGATGTCAGAGGCCAAAGTGGGAGGTGCAATGCAGGTCAATTTTACACCTTTGTACAGTAGCCTAGGCTCTACACACACTTGCACACCCCTCTCTAATGCTGCATTCAGACAAGCACAGAGGCACACTCAGAGTTCACAGAGCAGCAGAGTTGGAAGGGGCCTGTAAGGCCATCCAATCCAACCCCCTGCTCAATGCAGGAATCCAAATTAAAGGAGCTACACCCCTGGAGCTGATCCATTTCACGTTAACACGATGGTGCAGCTTGGCAATTTTGGACCCCGGATTTCACGGTCATACCGTTTGTGCTTCAGAACATGGGAGCCACCACAGCTGGTAGATCTGTACTCCTAGAATGAGTGGTTATCACTAACCCTAATGTACTGCCTTCAAGTCGATTCTGACTTATGGTGACCCTATGAATAGGGTTTTCATGGTAAGTGGTATTCAGAGCGGGTTCACCATTGCCTCCCTCTGAGACTGAGAGGCAGTGACTGGCCCAAGGTCACCCAGTGAGCTTCATGGCTGTGTGGGGATTCGAACCCTGGTCTCCCAGGTTGTAGTCCAACACACTAACCACTACACCACACTGGCTCTCATACACACACACATACAAAAAAAAGCAGGTGAACTTTTGTATTCTCTAGCTCTATAATAAAGGGTGGAGAAGATTTATATATGCTTGTGTGCATATATATTTAATTTTATATATATAATCCAGGCTAGTATTTTAATTCTTTGTTTGGGAGATAAAGGGGTTCAGGAAAAGAGAAAGGAGTTTGTTGACGGGAACAGCGCACCCCTCTGAAGCAACGCCAAATGTTTCCTTTCTTTTGGAAAGCGATCAAAGCACGGCACGTTCACAATTAAAAGAGAAAAATTCACAAGAGGGAAAAGAAAACAGAAGCTTTCCTTTCTGAAGCTTTTTTTTTTTTTGTCAAAAGGTAGCTGCTGCAGCTTGGGGCGTTTACTTGGGGTCAAGTGAAGCACAGCAGGGACTGATGGGAATTGTAGTCCATCAGCACCTGGAGGGCCACATGTTTCCTCAGCTCTGATCTAAGAAGAGGCATTCCCAGCTCCCTCAGGTGAGGTGGAGGACACTTTTTTACCTCCTAAGCTTCTAAGCTTTTTCAGCAGGCATTAGTCTGAACCATAAGGACTAGGAACTTGATTCTTTTTTTTTTTAAGTGAAAATTCTCAGGAAGCTGAACTGCACCAGTTCTGTCCTTTTCATTTGCGGAACAAAGAAAGTTTCAACTGCTGGTCCGGTCAGCTTTTGCATGTGGAATTGGGGGGGGTGCCATCTTCCCCAATGGCTACACTAGGGGGCAACGCTAATAGCAAAGGCTTCTCATCAACTCAAGCAATGGAACACAACAGCCTGCCTGCTCAGTGTTGGCCCCTCACCCTTGAGATTGGACTTCCTACCTACAGAGACCTTAAGATCCTGACAAAACCAAGTCAAAAAACCCGGGTGAGGCCATGCAATCAGAGGACCTCAGAAGGGAATTAAGACTGCATGCACCCGTGCTTTTCAAGACCACGAGAGGAAATTTAAAAACATCCACAGCCAGGCTTTGCAAACCGCACCACGAAAAGTCTGAGCTCTGCAAGCCGCACAAGCTGGGCACAGATCAGCATCATTCCATGTCCTTCAAGTTAGTTCATTTCAGTTCTAAACCTATTTTTGCCATCAATAGTAATAAATAAATGGTCCCGTTTACCCATCCACCTAAGCTTCTAAGATTTTTCCAGTCGGCACTCATCTCAATCACAAGGACTAGGAACTTGAATCTTTTTTTAAAAAACAAAATGAAAATCCTCAAGAGTTCTGCACCAGTTCTGCTCTTTGCCCATGCTTTCACGGAACCAAGCTAGAAGCCCTTCCGGCCCCAGCTAATATGCACAGGGAAGCTGAACGAAGATAAACCGGTCAGTTACAGGAGACACGCTGTGTGAACGCACAACCCGTGCAAGGAAAGATCCTCCCCCCAGACGGCCGCATGGTGACCCCAACTCAAAATCAAATGCAACAAGCAGCAAGAACGGCAAATATCAAACCAGAGGTCAACACTATAAGCCAGTCTCTATTTTTTTTAAAAAAAGTAAATCAGTTTCTACATGAACCAACAGTTACAATTCTGAAAGTACTAAACGAGTGGAGAAATTTCTCAGCAAAGCACACCAAAAACAAAATATTTTTTTAATCGCATGGAGGTAAACAACTTCTCTCTCCCCCCTTCTGTTACTACCCTAGAACAGCCTTTCCCAAGATGTTCTAGGCCCGAGCCGTAGCCCAAGACATATGGAGGGCACCAGTTTGCAAAGGCTGCTCTAGAACGATGTTCTGGCCAGGGGGGAGGAGTTGCCTAACAAAACTGATCCTCAAGAGAGATCGGTGTGGACAAAGACACAACCGTTCTCCAAAAACTGTGCACCAACAACCACAACTTTAAGCTCAGAGCGAACCTGCGACCCTCCAGGTGTCGCTGCTGGATTCCCAACTCGCACAGGCCTCAGCCGGCTTGGGCACGCCCAGGAGCGCTCAGGTCCAGCAATGCCTGGAGGGCCACAGGTCCCCCAACCCTGCTCTAAGAAACAGCACTCCCTTGCCGCATGCGAGAGAAGGAAGAAAGCCTCCATTTAGAAGAGGCATTCCCTCTCCCCCGAGAGCAGGGAATGCCTCTTCTTAGATCCAGGTGCTGCGGCTGGATTACAGTTCCTATCAACCCAAGCCAGCACGGGGGACGATGGGGGAGTCCCCCAACATCTAGAACCAGCCTCAAGGCATGCCAGCAAAACTCTTCCTCACTCCCTGATGTTTATTCTGTAGCCAGTGCTCAGGGGTAGACTGCCCCTGTCCACGGAGGTGCCAGCGACCTCGCACGGCAAACAGACCCAGAAAACAGGACGACCATCAATCCTACAATTTCCTTCTTTTTTCCCCCAAAACAGACAAAAAGCAGGTGGGTTACCCTGTACACAGCCTCCTTGGCAACAAGACCAAAGAACTAGGAATTTTAACACTGCCGGGGTCGCTGCCGTAAGTGTCCCGGATTTTTTTTTTTTTTAAGCATCAAAGGGAGAGGGGAGGGATTCGGCAGACGCGATGCCCTCTGGGCACAGGGAGTGAAGAAAAGGGGAGATTTGTTCTAACCGCAGGTAGCTTCAAAATACGGTACATGCACAAACTTGTACCCCGCCTGGGACAGAAAGAAAGTATCTACAACTCTCGACCCAAATCAAAGCGATCCCCTCTAACAAACAAAGTACATTTCTCTTTCATCCTTAAATAGAAAAGAAAAAAAAATGCAAAACTGGAAAAGAGAAGCCAGGTAGGGGGACCCCAGCCTACAATTCATCGCCACAGTCTACAAACGAAAACGAAGGGGGTTTCCCTCCCACCTCGAACTTTCGCATTTTTTAAAAAAATAGCCCTCTATCATAACCATCCCCAACTTGGTGCCCTTCAGACGTTGCTTGCCTGCAATCCCATCACCCCCGGCTCCTGGCCCACACTGGTAGTCCAGAAACATCTGGAGGTTTCCCCCACCCCTGGTCTCAAAAGAGGCATTCCTTACTCTCAAGAAAGAATGCCTCTTCTAAACAGAAGGGAAGAGAATTGTACAGTAAAGCCTCCGTTAACAAATCCTCTGGGAAATAAGTTCCTTTTAACAGTCTTTTTTTGGGTGCAGGGGGGCGGGCTGGATGCACACTCTGACATGGTCAGAACATGGCTCCTTGTCTACTGGATTGCGGTGGCTGCAGGCAGCTTTCTCACGTGCGGCTGCGATGGCGGTCCTTGCCAGGTGGTGCAGCCGCCTCCACAGTGAACAGTGCTTCGGGTGTCCTGGAAGCACTGTTTACTGCAGACGTGTCTGCTCGAGCGCAGGGGAGGATGGCAGAGAGAGAGCAAACTCAGGGTGGTGGCTGCCCCTGGCCTACCTGCTCGAGCGCACAGAGAGGTGAACTGTGCTCAGAGATTTAGATTGCTATGCTCCATGACAAAAGAAAAAAGGCAAGGCAGGCATCCCTAGATGCATTTTGGAAGAAGCCTTCAAGTGGTCTGCATGCAAAGCTGACCTGGCCTCATTGTTTCATTTCAGACATGCGGATTGTTAGTTTTGAATAAAACATTTGCTGAAATGAGTTGAACTGCTCTTCCTTTATGTGCTATAGGAACCTATCCCTATTCTTTCCATGTTATCCCTACCTCTGGCACCAAAGTTTCTGTTAACGTCCAGGAACGTTAACTGAGGGATTACTGTACCTTCTCAGATCAAGGGACAGGAGAACATTTGATGTCCTCTGGATGTTGCTGGGCTTCCAACTCCCATCATCCTCCCCTGACTACTGGCCACGCTGGCGGCTGCTGGGAGTCAGAGCCCAGCCACATCAGGAACGCCACCCATGCAGCCTTGAACAGAAAAGATGGCGGCGAGAGTTACCTGATCCCCCAAATGGCGTGCTAGCGAGCGTCGTAGGTCTGTTTTTTCCATTGGCCACTGGCAAAGGAAACATCTAGGAAAAGACAAATGGGAAAGAGATTAGACAGAGAAGGAGAAGAGGGAAGTACCAAGAAACCAGCGATAATCTCCCCCCAAAAATATCCGATATCTGGGGCAGTTTCTTCTTTCTAGATTAAAACTGGAAGAACAGTCTTCATTAACATACGGACAACAAAACCTTCCACACCGTATGACTAAACATAAACACAGACATTATACTGAAAACTGAAGGGAGATAAAAAGTATCCAACAAAATATTCCAACAAAATTCCCTTATTTCACTTAAAATAAAATGAAATAGAAACTAGGTTATACTGACAGGGCTGGCGCTGGGCCCTCGGGCACCAGCCTTCTCTGGACCCACAGAGCCATAGCCCAACACCCCTCCATACAGGCAGTGTGGGGCTAAGAGGCCCACGGGCACACTGCAACTACCTCTCGTGCCATGTGAATGACCTGCGTGCATAGCACGCATGCTTGCCATCAACCAAGATGGTGACTGGGGCATCAGCCCCTTAGGGAAGCCCCCACTGCCATCTTGTGTGATGGCAGGCATGCACGCACTGCACACATGGCATTCACACGGACAGAAGAGATAGATGAGGTGAGTGGGTGGGCTTATTGAAGCCCACGCTGCCTGTATTGGGGAGTGCCTGGGAGCTCCCTCTCTGCAATCTACAGCAAGGTTGGGTTGCAGGACCTGACAAAGAAGTGGAACGGAAGCGCCACCCTCCCACCCTAAGGAGGGGCCCTTCATGGCCCCCTCTGGGCCGCACGGGCCCTTGGCTAGGGCCCAACCTGGCCACCCTCTGGCGCCGGCCCTGAATGCTAAAATACACAGTGGGGAGAACTGAGAGAAAATTTGGCAACAGCAGACTTTTTTTTAATACGAGGTGAAGAAAATTGCCCGTCTTCTGAGAATATTTTATTTTATTCCTAAATATAGTATACCGGTTTTGTTTTTTAAAAAAGTATCAGACTTTTCTTCTCCAGGGGGTTGGACTTGATGGCCTTATAGGCCCATTCCAACTCTACTATTCTATGATTCTTTTACTTCCCCCCCCCTTAAAATGATGTATACAAAGGAAACAGGTAAATATTGTCCTGCCTCTTATTATTCCAGGGCATAATAAATGATGACCAACGTTCCAGAAATCTGTTTGCTTCCCCGCTTTACTCTCTCTTGAATTAATACCACAGTTCCAGACTTTATCAAACCAATCCAAAATTGGCAGAGCGGTTTTCTTTTTCCATGGAAGAACACTAGACCTAATTTTTGTGTGTTTGTGTTTTTAATGTGTTTGTGTGTGTCCCACGTGCAAAGGATGTGCTCCGTTGTGATGCCCCTGATGTGCAGTTAGACCTTTGGTCTAGCCATGCGCAGACAGACCTTTGGTCTAGCTAGGCCTGCAGTGCCTGCTCTGGCTGGCAGCCACTCTCTGAGATCCTAGGCACAGCGTCCCATTTTAAATATCGCCCCTGAGCTACACAAGACACAGGACCCCAAAACAGCCTTTTAAACCATCTCTTTGCTCTGGCTATTGCTGCATTCTAGAACGGAGCTCAGTGGCAGAGCTGATGAGGCCTAAGACAATATCTTCTGCTCCAAGTTAAACCAGCCCTTTATTCAGAGCCATGAGGACTGGAAACTTGTATTTATTTTTAGGGAAGGGCCGTAGCTCAGCAGAGAAGGCCCCAGGTTCAATCCCTGACATGTCCAGGCAAGTTTGGGCTGCCTGAAACCGTGGACAGCAGCTACTAGTCAGTGTAGACCAGCGACTTCTGGACGGTGGTCCGTGGCCCGCCAGTGTCCCACGGGTTTCATTCAGGAGGTCCGTGGCCCATCTATGAAGAACACTTAACAATTTGAACTCTACAGAAAGCACACTGCAATACAATAAAATAGGAAATAAAAGAAGCAACTACTATTAAGAATCACGCAGCATCTAGCACAGGGCATTGCAATGGCTACGACAGGCAGAATAGGAAAATTAAGCGGTCCACCAAGACCTTCAGCTATTTTGAAGTGAGCCATTGCAGGAAAAAAAGTCTGAGAACTGCTGGTGTAGACAGGACTGAGCTAGACTGACCAACAGCAGCTTCCTCAATTCCTATTCAATCAGCCCTTTTGGCACAATCATGAGGACTAGAATCTCATTTTATCTTTTCAGGGAGGGCCGTAGCTCTGTGGCAGAGCACCTGCATGCAGAAGGTTCTAGGTTCAATCTGCAACATCTCCAGGTAGAGCAGGGAGAGAGCCCTGTCTGAAACCCTGGGGGGCATGAAAAGACCTCCACCCTATTTGTGGGTAGGGAAATTTGGTGTGTGAGGGGTTCCCCTACATTTCCCACACCATTTCCCCAAATTTCACCTCAAGGGTTTTTGTTTTTTGCTAGGGACAGCAACTGCACTGGCAGCCATTTTGCATCCGACATGGTGTCCCAAACCTAGCATCGCCACAGGGAACTCTGGGAGAAAAAACAGCAGCCATACATGCACAAAAGTTACACAGTGGAGAAAATTCTGCAAGAGCAGCTGTCTTTTTTATATGGGGCAAAGAAAAACGCCCATCTTCTGACAATTATTATAAATATAAATGTATACTGCTGTTTCATTTTGAAAAATCAAGTGATTTCCAAAAAAACAAACCCCATACAGTAAAAACCATTAAAAATACAGTAAATTCTTGCGCAGAGGAATAAGCTGCAGACACACAACCGATTTAAAGCACATGGCTTGCCACAAACAATCCTGTGTGCTGTAGTTTGCTAAGGGTGCTGAGACCTGTAGCTCTGGGAGGGGTAAACTGCAGTTCCCAGGATTCTTTGGGGGCATGCCATGTGCTTTCAATGTGTATGGTGTGTACACAGCCACAGAAACTAACCTGAACTTTGAGTTCAACCACCATCACATGGCTGAAACTTACTGCAGAGTGCCACACTAAAAAAATCAGTCAGAAAATTCTGACTCGGAGGAATCAATATCTGACTAAATTCTATTGCATCCAGTTCTGGTCTCTGTACTTCAAGGAGGATGCAGAAAAACCGGAACAGGTTCGGAGGAGGGCAACAAGGATGATCAGTGGACTGGAAACAAAGCCCTATGAGGAGAGACTGAAAGAACTGGGCATGTTTAGCCTGGAGAAGAATGAGGGGAGATATGACAGCACTCTTCAAGTACATGAAAGGTTGCCACACAGAGGAGGGCCGGGAACTCTTATTGATCATCCCAGAGTGCAGGACATGGAATAATGGGCTCTAGTTGCAGGAAGTCAGATTTTGACTGAGCATCAGGAAAACTTCCTAACTGTTAGAGCCATACGACAATGGAACCAATGACCTAAGTGGGCTCTCCGACACTGGAGGCCTTCAAGAGGCAGCTGGACAGCCATCTGTCGAGAATGCTTTGATTTGCATTCCTGCATTGTGCAGGGGGTTGGACTTGATGGTCTTATAGGCCCCTTCCACTATTCTATGATTCTATACTCAGAGAAGACCCATTAAAGTGAATGGACCCAAGTCAGTCAAAATATTTCAATGGGTCTATTCCGAGTATGACTAACATTGGACACAATGCAGAGGCTTCCATTTATCCAATGAAATGTCAAACCAGCTCCCAAAAATCAACATTTAGGCGAATCAGGAAAAGCAAAAACATCCTTCCATCGATTTAATCACACAGAGAAAACTCATTTCGCCGCAGCTCAACATGTTACACAGATCCTTCCAACTGGACAGCATCTCCCAAAACACACTTACAGGCTTCCTGGCTAGAGTTTTGCAGGAAAGACCTGTGAAAATAGGCACCTTTTATTTTCTATCCCTCGCTTTCTACCTGAAGTTGGAAAGATTTCAAAAGATAAATGCTGTATTTTTAAACAAAACACACACAGCCTTCCACAACTCCAGATGTTGCTGGTCTGCAACCCACATCATCTGTGACCATTGACCATGCCGCTGCTGGAAGTTGGAGTCCAGCAACATTTAGAGGGCCACAGGTTCCCCGTCCTTGATCTAAGAAGAGGCATTCCCCCTCTCTCGGGAGGGAATGCCTCTTCTAAATAGAGGCATTCCTCCATCCACAGCCTTCAGTGTGGGAAAGGCGGGATAAACTTCACACCAGCCTTTCCAAGCCTAAAATGTAAATCTACTGCCTTCAAGTCGATTCTGACTTATGGCGACCCTATGAATAGGGTTTTCATGAGGCTGAGAGGCAGTGACTGGCCCAAGGTCACCCAGTGAGTTTCATGGCTGTGTGGGGATTTGAACAGTGGTCTCCCAGGTCATAGTCCAACACCTTGACCACTACGCCACTTTAAAAATATATATACAGAGAATAAGAGTGATTAAAATTCATCACAAAAACAGAAAACTCTTTTTAAACACCTGTTGAAACAGGAAGGTCTTTGTCAAGCGCCTGACGTTCAACTGGGAGGGGCAGGTTAGGGGCCTGCCTAACGTCAGTCAGGAGGGCGTTCCACAGGATTGGATTCACAACACTGAACACCCAGCTCAGGGTGGATGTGAGCCTTGCATCCGATCAATGAGGCACCCCTAAGAGAGACTCCCCAAAAGATCTCGGTGATCGGCCAGGGATATAAGGGATCATAGAATGGTAGTTGGAAAGGGCCTATAAAGCCATCCAGTCCAACCCCCTGCTCAATGCTGGAATCCAACATAAAGCATCCCTGACAGGTGGCTGTCCAGCTGCCACTTAAATGCCTCCAGGGTTGGAGAGCCCACCGCCTCCCTGGGCCGTTGGTTCCACTGTCATACCGCTCTAACAGTTAGGAAGTTTTTCCTGAGGTTCAGCTGAAATCTGGTTTCCTGTCACTTGAGCCTGTTATTCTGTGTCTTGCACTCTGGGATGATCAAGAAGAGATCCTGGCCCTCCTCTGTGTGGCAACCTTTCAGGTATTTGAAGAGTGCTATGATATCTCCCCCCAATCTTCTCTTTTCAAGGCTAACCATGCCCAGTTCATTCATTCTCTCCTCATAGGGCTTTGTTTCCAGTCCCTGATCATCCTCACTGCCTTCCCCTGATCCAGTTTCTCTGCATCCTCCTTAAAAGTAGGCAGTAGTGAGACCTCTTTTAAAGAAACCTTCTTTGGACCCAGATGTTCTGAACAACTATAGACCGGTGGCGAATGTCCCTTTTTTGGGCAAGGTTTTGGAGCGGGTGGTCGCCGGCCAGCTCCAGACGCTTTTGGATGAAACCGATTATCTGGATCCGTTTCAATCCGGTTTTAGGTCCGGTTTTGGCACTGAAACAGCCTTGGTCGCCCTGTATGATGACCTTTGTCGGGAGAGGGACAGGGGGAGTGTGACCCTGTTGATTCTCCTTGATCTCTCAGCGGCGTTTGATACCATTGACCATGGTATCCTTCTGGGGAGGCTTGCGGAGTTGGGAGTTGGGGGCACTGCTTGGCAGTGGCTCCGCTCCTACTTAGCGGATCGTCGCCAGAAGGTAGTGCTTGGGGAACATTGCTCGACACCCTGGACTCTCCATTGTGGAGTCCCTCAGGGGTCGGTTCTGTCCCCCATGCACTTTAACATCTACATGCAGCCTCTGGGTGCGGTCATCAGGAGTTCTGGAGTGTGTTGCCATCAGTACGCTGATGACACGCAGCTCTATTTCTCCTTTTCACCTTCTTCAGGTGAGGCTGTTGATGTGCTGAACCGTTGCCTGACCGCGGTAATGGACTGGATGAGAGCTAATAAACTGAAACTCAATCCAGACAAGACCGAGACACTGTTTGTGAGCTCTTTCCCTGCCCAGATGATAGATGCTCGTCCTGTTCTAGATGGGGTTACACTCCCCTTGAAGGAACAGGTTTGTAGTTTGGGGGTCCTTTTTGACCCTTCCTTGTCGCCTGAGGCTCAAGTAGCCTCGGTGGCACGGAATGCGTTTTACCATCTTCGTTTAGTAGCCCAACTACGCTCTTATCTGGACAGTGATGATCTCGCCTCAGTTGTTCATGCTCTGGTAACTTCTAGATTGGATTACTGTAATGCGCTCTACGTAGGGCTGCCCTTGAAGACAGTCCGGAAACTTCAGCTAGTGCAAAACGCGGCAGCCAGGTTGTTGACGAGGACCGATCGGTCCGCGCATATAACACCTGTCTTGGCCCGTTTGCACTGGCTACCTATTTGTTTCCGAGCCAGATTCAAGGTGCTGGTGGTGTTGACCTATAAAGCCTTACACGGCGTGGGACCGCAATATCTTGTGGTACGCCTCTCCCGCTATGAACCTACCCGTGCGCTTCGTTCAGTATCTAAGGCCCTCCTCCGGGTACCAACCCATCTAGATGCCCAGAGGACTGTTACTAGATCTAGGGCCTTTTCTGTAGTGGCCCCCGAATTGTGGAACAGCCTACCTGAAGAGATCCACCTGGCACCTACAGTACTTTCCTTTAGGCGCCAGGTTAAGACCTGGCTATGCTCCCAGGCATTTTAATGTTTGAATGTTTATGTTTAATGTTTTAGCTTAAATTTTGCTGATACTTGTTATTGATTTTATTGTAACATTGTATTTTAACTCTGTTGTACACCGCCCAGAGAGCTATTAGCTATGGGCGGTTTATAAATGAAATGAAATGAAATAAATAAATAAATAAAAGTGTGGTGTCCAGAATTGGACGCAGTACTCAAGATGAGGCCTAAGCAGTGCTGAACAGAGGGGAACTAGTACTTCATGCAGTTTGGAAACTACACTTCTGAGGGATTGAAGGTAGAGCCTGACACTGATTTTATGCCTTCTGCATTTAATTTTTTCTTTGTAGTCCCTTTAGTATTATATGTATTTTAAATTTATTTTAATGTTTTTGTGATTTTACGGTTTACAATTTTATTATGTACATGTTTGATTTTATTTTTGTAAGCTGCTCTGTGTGCCCTATTATAGGGTAGAAGAATGGGATAGAATTATTTTAAATAAATAAATGCAGCCTAAAATAGCATTTGCCTTTTTTGCAGCCACATTGCACTGTTGGCGCATATTTGACAGTGCAAAAAAGGATCCTGGACCCAAGTTATTAAGGGCCTTGAAAATTAAGAACCTGGCCTGATAGCATATGGGCAGCCAGTGGAAGCTTTTGAGCATTGGAGTTATGCGCTGGCAGTAGTCTGTCTCTACCAGCATTCTGGCTGCAGCATTTTGGACAGCCCATAATCCTCTCACTGCTTGAAATCAGGTGACATCAGTGGGACAATCCCACGTGGCAGCCTGCTACAAAGCATCAAGATCTGCCAAGCTCCCTTGAATTAGACAAGCCGGTTGCCACAGTGGGCTACTTGGTTCCCCCTTTATGTGCCTCCTGACTCAGAATGGTACACAGGCGACCAGTCCAAAGGAACCTCTTGTTCCAAGGGCTCCTTTCCAGCCCTCAAATGCACCACAGGTTATGCGCACACAGGTGGCACAGTTTGGGAAACGCTTGTGGACTAGGAACTTAAGCCAGCTATACCTGTAAGTTCACAGATGAACTGAGTGATGGTTCCGAGGGGGATTGGTAGCTACGCTTGGGATTATGTGGGAATGAATGAGACTTTAAAAAAAAAAGCCCATCTCATAACGCCTTTACTCTAACCTATTACTTGGAATATTGTGCACAGTTTCTGGGTGCCGTTATCTCAAGGAGTTGTGGTGAAAGACAGAAAAGAGTCATCTAAATTATTGTGGGAGGGGGTGGGGTGGTTTTTCAGTTAAGGGAATGGCAGACATTTACAAAACGTTGTGTGGCAGAGATAGGAAACCTGTGGCCCTCCAGATCACGTCGCTGTACCTTCAAATCCCTTCAGCCAGCACTGCCAGTGGTCAGGAATGATGGAGGGCCACTGGTCACCTGTGCCTGACGTACAGCACGGAGAGATAGGAAGAAAGTTTACCACCCTCTGACATAAATATTTGAACTTGGGGGTCACCGGTGGACAGGAGATCCTGGATGGAGTTTTCGTGCACCCGTTCACCTATGGAACTGACCGCCACTAGGTGTTGTGACGGCCGCCAACTTCAAACATGGCTTTCACAGGGGGATTAGGCAAATTCCTGGAGATTAAGGCTCATCGGCAGCTAGTAATCAGGATGGCTGTGTGTTACCTCCCAGTATCAGAGGTGCCTCTGAATATCACCTGCTCGTGGGGTGCTTGGAGGCATTTGATTCGATCAGCCTTTGGCGCACTCTAGCAGGGCTCTATTTATTTCCTTATGCAAATGGAGCTATCTATATGGGAGTGTGGCAGGCCAGCTGATACCCTACAACAGACACCTGCCTCGCAGACCTGCTCAATGGCTGCCCACATTTCAACCTCAACCACAGGGATTTCTGCCTCCACACTGAAAGACCACAGAGGACACCCTCTGGACATTATGGGGAGGTTCATAGCTCAGTAGCAGAGCACTTGCGCCACGCACTGAAGGACTCCAGTTCGATCGCCGATAGGGCTAGCAACATCCCTGAAAGGCTGCAGTGGCTGCCAGTCAGTGCAGACAACACTGAGCTACTTGGACAAAGGTTTGCATCCAACTAAATTCTGCTTAGAATGGACCCACTGAAATTAATGGCAGTGGAGGCATTCAACCCTGGAGAGTTACCTGTCGGGGATGCTTTAAGTTGGACTCCTGCACTAAGCAGCGGGTCAGACTTGATGGCCTTACAGACCCTTTCCAACTCTACTATTCTATGATGGACCCAAGTTCATCCAATTCCACAGGTCTACTCTGAATAGGCCTTACTTTGGATCCAGCTCCAAAGATCTGACTCTGTACAAGGCAACTTCTTATGTTCAGACTTAGAACTGCCACAGAGGGCGAGTATCTAAATATTATAACCAGGCCGGCATTTAACAAAACAAAAATATTTTCAGCACTCTAGGGGAGGGAAGACCACACCACTCCAAACCCCCTCAACAACTTTCAGAGCACCACTTTATATGCTGGCAAAAGTTTTTAAGCACCTTCAGAAAAAAACAGGGAGGATTTGTGAACACACCCACAAAAAAAAAGGTTAAAAAAACACGATTAAGCAACAAAATGCAGGAGGTCCCTTAAGTTTATAAAAAAAAACATTTTCCAAGAGGTGTGGCAGAACCACTGTTAACAATTCACACAATGAGTGCAGACTACAACTCCCACTGTGCAGTGTGCATCATGGACTACGACTCCCATGATGCCGTGTGCTCCGAGATGTTGCTAAAAAAACTTCAATATAAAGGGAACCGGCTCAAAATCTAACAGAAAGCACACAGCTTGCCCCAGAGACACCAACATATGGTACACAATTTAATATAACATGCAGAATTTAGGGTGATTCCTGCCTGGCCATGGTAGAAATAAGCTAGAAGTGAAAGATGCTACCGTTACTCTTTGGTGTTGCATTTTATCTCTCTTCACGATGCAGTGACTCGCACTCGGCCTCCTTCCAGCACGTCTCTGTAGGCTCCTTATCTTAAAAAGCCAAGACCACATGCCCGTCAGAGTTTAGCCCGGATGACACAACTTTCCCTCGGCCAAATTTCACCCACTAACTTTGGCTTTGTTTGGCGTCCTTAAACAAAACCAGCAGACACAGCTGAGAGGTGTAGTGGAGACTTATCTCACCCCCAACACTCAAGCTAGGGGTGATAATATATCCAATCCCATTTCCTAATGCATGCAACAGATGGAAGAGTGCCTCTGTTTAGAAGAGGCATTCCTTCCCAAGAGAGAAGAAAGTCTCTTAGAACAGAGATGAAGACCCTACGGCCCTCTCCAGCAGGCCTGGTCAATGCTCAGGGATAATGGGGGCTGCAGTCCAGGAACATCCAGAGGGCACCAATTTCCCCATCCTTGGAGTAAAAGCACAGCCGGAACAAACCAAGATGACTAGAAGCTCATCCCTGAACTTGAAAGAATGTACATATGCATGTGCGTATATATTTATACACACTCACACATATAATCTCTCTGAAGAGATTATAACAAACTCCTGCAGACTCCTGACAAACAACGCTGTTTTTTTTGTTCGTGAGGAAAGACCCGCACATTTGCAAGAAAGACCGCGGCTCTGCCCGCGATAAAAAAGAAAAGCGGGCATGTGCTGCTTTCGCCGGAAAGAATGCTCGTGCACACGCTTGCACGCCTTGCACATCTGTGCCTTGCACGCCCGTAACAATAAAACTGTTGAAGGAATCATGGATAGAAAAGTTAAAGGGGAGAGGAGCCCGGCGCAGATCCCCGTGCTCTGAATCGGCAGGAAGCCCAACGGAAGTCACCAGGACCAGGGAACTCTGGGAATTGCAGCTCTGCAGGGGAAATAGCTGATTAAAATGGGTTATCATCATGCTCTAAATGCAAGGGGTGGATGTGGCTTTACTCCCAAGTAAACCCAAACAAACAAGCCTGAAGTCGGCCAGGGAAACAGCAAAGAACGTCACACTGCAGGCTTGCGTGTATAATCATTAACAACAGAATCCTGCACATATTCCACGGGGTTGCCTGTGGTTTTGCAAAGCCCTTTAAAAACAAACAGTGGAACGCACCAATGCGGTTGTTGGTTCCTTTCTTACTCTTTTTTTCCCCTCTCTCCCTTCCTTCCTCCCCCGCCGCCACCCTCCCCAGCACCTCGTAAGTTCTTCACAACAAGGAGACCATAGCAATTACTGGTCCCCCTTGATACTCCAGATGAACAAACAAGCTCATGCGCGCAATCGCTCACCTCCCGTTTTAACCTCGCTCATGGTTTTTCTGTCTGCCCATCCCCTCTATTCTGGGAAAAAGAGCAGTTTAATATTTAAAGATCTCCCTCCCCATTATGTTTACACATGCACCAAGCATGCACGCCCCCCCAAAATAAATAAATAAATAAATAAATAGCATCCCACTTACCATACTGAAATCCAAGAGGTCACTCAGTTCCTTATCTGTTCCTGCTGCAGCCATCCTCTGTTGCTGGTTCATATTCCCCCAGATTCAAACAGCGTCTGTCCTTTTCCCCCCCACAAAAAGGGGGTGGTGGAGAAGAAGGGAAATGGATGGGAGAAGGGAAGGGAAGGAAAAAAAGAGAGATTTATTTTTTAAACGGAGGAACAAAACTACAGAGAGAGAGAAAAAGCAAGCCAATGGCTGTATTATCATTTGCAAACCCTTCCCAGAGTTCTAAATCCTCGCAAGCAGAAATTTGCTTTCCCACCAGCAACAAGTGAATTATTGACCACGGCACATGGGAACGCGGAAAGGGGTGTGCGCGCAAACCCTTCGACTGTGATGGGCGCAGCTTTGGCAGGGTGGGCCAAGATCTGAAATAAAAACAGGATTCTTTGGAAAAATAGAGGCCGCTGCTGTTCCTGGGCCCACTTGACACTCTGGATCAGGGATCCCCAACCTTTTTGGGCCCGTGGGCACATATGCAAACTGGAGAAACTGATGTGGGCACTACAAACAAATGCACCCCACAACCATGCGCACTCCACAACTTACTCCAGGGGCAGCTAACGTGGTGCCGTTGTAGTCCAACAACATCCAGAAAATACCACGCTGGCATCCCCTGACTTTTTCTATTGACAAAATAATGCTTCTTTCAAGTCTAAATTTGGGAGGAGGGTTGAGAGGGAAGAGTCACAGCGGGCACCCTCAGGCACCACATTGGAGACCTCTGCTCTGGCTGCTGTTCCGAAATATATATGCAGATGGTAGTCCTGCCCAAACCATGTTAACGTATTACACAGAAAATATTTTAGCTCTCTTGTCCTTGGTCAGCCTCTTCAAACCCATTCAAAGTCATTTCGTACCCGATATTTACACCGCAAGCAATCTACTAGTCCATAAGGCGTCACAGGACTTTGGAGGGAGGGGTAACAAAGAGGGCCGGCCTATGCTGCTGCACAATTAAATCTCCCATCAAACACACCCCTTTCCCATCCCAAGGAAAGACAGTGGCACCCGAGATTGTAATATCACACACACTGAGAGTGAACGCCATTAAACTCTGCAGCAGAGACGTCAAGACCTGAACTGCCAGTCCTGCTGAAAACGAAATTAGCCAGGCCTAAAAAAAATATTATCTCATCAATTTCCAAATGAAAGGAGCTCAGGGCAACTATCTCGTTCCAAACCAGAGATAGGGGGAACATTTGCTGCCCCATCAAGGTTGCTGGACTCCACAACTCCTATCATCCCTGCCGGCTA
This sequence comes from Rhineura floridana, assembly GCF_030035675.1. Taxonomy (NCBI): domain Eukaryota; kingdom Metazoa; phylum Chordata; class Lepidosauria; order Squamata; family Rhineuridae; genus Rhineura; species Rhineura floridana. The sequence continues at coordinate 7,503,467 of NC_084497.1, read as the reverse complement.
GTGGAGTCCTGGGGGCAGGGCCCCATCCGCAACTATTTATTTATTTATTTTATTTTATTTATTAATAGCATTTGTTAGTCGCTTTCCCCTAAAAACAGGACTGAAAGCGACGTACAAAAGGAAAACAAAAACAACTGCATATGAAACAAGGACAAAAACAATTTCAAGCAAAATACAACAATAATAGAGAAAGTAACAAACGGCAGATACAACTGCAACACCAAAGCCATACCCAGACTATAAACATAACACATTGTAGCAATCCTATTACACAACTAGTCAATATGGCAAAAGTAGAAGAGAAGTAACAGTTTCAACTTCAACTTAGCTACTAGAACCACCCATGATGTTATTCACAGTCTCATTCTTCTAGTAACAAAAAGTCCTTTTAAACTCCACCAGGCTCATTTCTACTCATCTGAAGCAGTATTACACCACTTTAAAGTCACATTCCCCCCCAAAGAATCCTGGGAGGCGTAGTTTCTGAAGGGTGCTGAGAGTTGTTAGGAGACCCTCAGAGAGCTACAATTGCCAGAGTGGTTTAACAATCGATCACCGGGAACTATAGCTCCGTGAGGGGGGCAACTCTCGGTGCCCTTCACAAACTACAGTTCCCAGAAGACATGGCTCGTTAAAGCGGCACAATGCTGCTTTAGAGCTATAGCACAGAGGGGGCCCCGATCAAACAGAAGAGAAAAATATTTCTTAAACTTTTTAAAAAAAATTAAAACTTTATACTCTGCTTTAGAGGTAAAGGGCAGACAGGGCCTCGATCAAATGGAAGAGAATTAAAAAAAAAATTTTAAAAGAAGCTCTATCAAAATTTTGCAGAGCCTTGAGCTCAGGGGTGGGCAGTCCCAGGTCCTCGGAATGTGGCCCTCCAGAGCACTCTATCCGGCCCTCAGAATTCTCCATGGGCCAACACCCTTCCATGACCCCAACTCACACCCTCCTGGAGTGCGTCTGCCTGGCTGCAATGCTTGCCTCAGCGGCAGGAGCAGATTTCGCTTGCCTGTGGGGGGAACGCAGCCTACAGTACAGCAAGAGCCCCACCCTTTCATCTCTAGCTGCCTACCAGGGCCACGTGGCCCCTGGAAGGCTCCTCATGAGGGAATGCGGCCTCCAGGCTGAAAAAGATTCCCTGCCACTACTCTGCCTGGCCAACCTCACCTGACGACACTCAGCCAAACCCTTGCTTTTCTCTCGCCATCTTGTGGGCCCCTCGGTCGAAAAAATGTAGACCGCAACACCCTCCTTTGGGGCAGAGGGTCCCAAAATGCCACCTGAAAACTGCTGCGACTGCTAGCACTTTTGCTTACAGGAAAATGAATGAAAATTCCCCCCAGCAGAGAGAGAGACCAACCTGGGTTCAAATCATTACATTTTTAAACCTTTACTCTCACAACAATCCTGCGAGGTAGGCCAGGGTGAGAGACAGCCTCACACATGGCTACCCAGAGAGACTCGTGACCGAGCAGGGATGTGTACAAGAGCTCTCCCTCCATTTTACGCTCAAAACAATCCTGTGAGGTAGACCAGGCTGAGATAACTATTTATAATAATAATAATAAATAGGATTAATAATAATAAATAACAACTTGCCCAGGGCTACCCAGAGAGACTCCTGACCGAGCAGGGATTTGAACCAGGGACTCTCCTTGCTCCAAACTGATGTTGACACCACCCTGCTCAGCTTTAGAGATCACTGGGCGGCCGCAGGCCTGTCACCATCTCTCAGCCCGACCTACCTCACAGGGTTGTTGCGAGGACACCCTGTCCTTAGGGGAAAGGGGAGGATATTAAAAAAACATTTCAATGTTTACCAGGGTTTGATTTTATGATGTTTTTATCAGATTTTATTTGCTGGTACGCTGCTTTGAAGGCCTTAACACAAGGCAGCCTAATAAATAAATAAAAATAAGTTTAGGACGGACCATAGCTCAGTGGTAGAGCACCTGCATTGTATTCAGAAAGTCCCAGGTTCAGTCCCTGGCATCTTCAGCTTGGGAAGAGACTCTCATCCAAAACTCTAGGGCTGCTGCCAGCAGGTGAGCTAGAATCATAGAATAGTGGAGTTGGAAGGGGCCTATAAGACCATTAAGTCCAACCCCCTGCTCAATGCAAGAATCCAAATCAAGGGACCAGTGTTCTGACTCTGCAGAGGCACCCTCCTATGTTCCTAAATAACAAGAGGCAGAGTGTGTATGCACAATCTCTTTGGTGAAATAAAAAAATATATACACATAACCTATATAATGTTGAGACGTTTGCCAAAAGTTAAACCCTTTTAAGACGATACTCGCCTTTTTGGTTGAGTCACACCCGGGGGCTGTAATTCAGCAAAATCCTGCCTGGGGTAGACCCCTTGTGAAATCCAAGGGGCTTCTTAAGTCAGCCATGCTCATTGATTTCAATGGGCCTACTATGACTCAACTGGGGACAACCCCAAGTAAATTTTGAAAGACAACAGACTAAAGCACCCAACGGGAGTCAGCCCCATTGAACGGAACACAACTTGCTTTTGAGTAACACAAAGGATGCCACTGCAGCAACTCTACTCATGCAGAACTAAGTCCCACTGAGCTCACTGGGGGGCTTACTTCTGAGTAAACATGCTTATTAGAAGGATAAGCACTGCAGGCCACTTAGCAGCCGGAGAGCCAAGGACACACAGGCGCAGCCCCTAAATGTTGGCACAGAGTAGACATCCACAAGCTGGTACCTTCAAAATGCCCTCAAAAAGTTCTTAGATTCTAGCTCCTATTATTCCGGATCGTTGGCCATGCTGGCTGGGGACTGATAGGAGCTGGAGTCCATCAACATCTGGAGGTTCCCCAGTCCTGATTTAAGAAGCAGCATTGCCTGCGAGATGGCAGAATACCTCTATTCAGAAGAGGCATTCCCTCAGGTGAAGAGGAAATGCCTCTTCTTAGATTAGCAGTGGGGAAACCTAGCCTCCGCCACATAATATTCGACTCCCATCTATGTGGCCAAGGTTCAGAGATGATGGGAGTTGGTGTCCAGTAACGTCTGGAGGTCTCCAGCTTGGGGAAGGCAAACACCAATGCCCTCCCCGCCCTGGAGACAGCTTTAACAACTGGATCTGAGCCTTAAAACGGTAATTGAGATTTATTCTGTGGTCCAGCACAGGGTGACCTATCACACTATGTACCCATGTTTAGGACCATGGGGTGGTCTTCAATACTAGTCCTACACAGAGTAGACCTGTTGAAGTTCAGAGACATGACTAACTTATAAATGTAAATGTACTGCCTTCAAGTTGATTCCGACTTATCGCAACCCTATGAACAGGGTTTTCATCATAAGTGGTATTCAGAGGGGGTTTACCATTGCCTTCCTCTGAGGCTGAGAGGCAGTGACTGGCCCAAGGTCACCCAGTGAGATTCAGGGCTGTGTGGGGATTCCAACTCTGGTCTCCCACTACACCACACTGGCTCTTATGACTAATTTAGGCTTATTGATTTTAATGGGTCTACTCAGAGTAGATCCTAGCTGCATAAAGTTTCAAGGGTTGGAATAGGAATGGCATTGTTACTGCAGGTTTTAAAAATACCCAAACTCATAGAACTAACAGTCAGGGTCACCCACTGCCAATGTTAACCAACAAAATCTTCCCTCCCACAAACACGTAATTAAATAGGTGGAACTCACTGCCACAAAATGTGCATTTCATGCATCCCAATTTTGGGCCATGTGTTTTTAAAAAACATCCCATTGGTCCAGAGTGAGATGGACTTAGGGACATCCTCATTTGAGGGGGATGGGTTGGGTGGTATTGTGAGGGAAAGGCACTCTGCACATGCTCCGCATCACATACAGCTCAACACACACAGGGCAGAGCTGGCTCAAAACCCAGAGAATTACAGCAGTGGGGGCTGATCCCTAGAATTTTATTTTAAAGAAGAAAGGACATTTCCCACCTTGCCCCCCAAAAATCATCATCATCATCCTAAATCTGTTAGTCTCCTAAATGTACTCAATATATGTCAGTGTGGTGTAGTGGTTACAGCACTGGACTAGGACCTGGGAGACCAGGATTCAAATCCCCATGAAGCTCGCTCAGTGACCTTGAGCCAGTCACAATCTCTCAGCCTAACCTACCTTGCAGGGTTATTGTAAGGATAAAATCTGGAGGGGAAGGGAACCATGTTTGTACGCCACCTTGAGCTCCTTGGAGGAAAGGTGGAATAAAAATGTAATAATAAAATAATAAGAATAAAAAATTACTCTAAGTGCCTTTCTTCATTTTTAACATCCTTTCCACTCTCTGCTGCTCCTCCACAATCAAAATTAAATTGTAACATCCTTGAGGCAAAGACTTGTAACAACTGTTGTTAAAATACAATAATACACACATACACATATACATATGGAGATGTCCATTGACAACAGGGCCCTGCATTCTTGCTAAAATTGCTGCTAAGAATACTAACTCAGAATTTCGTACTTCTTAAGCACTTGCAAAGCAGCTAGTCCACATCAAGGGAAGACACCAACAGTGGAATCCTACATACATTTACTCATCAGGAAGTCCCATTGGGTCCAATGAGATTTACTCCCTTGTAAGCGTGTTCAGGACTGTAGCACAAAACTTCTGTCGCTGTTAAGCCGTGCTCAACACCGCACGCTTACTTTTCAGTAAACAGATGCAAATCCAGTTAAATCGGCCTGCAATTTTTTTTTAAAAAAAAACCTAAAACTATTATATAACACACACGCTCCAAATGTCTATTCTACATAATGCTTAAGAATGTAGAGGAGTAGTGAGGGCCAATGGGGTGCCTGTTATGCATGTGCACCCTTTCAGGTCATCAAAACACCTGGCAGTTTTTAAATTTTTCTTTGAACCTGCCTTCTATGAACCAGAAGTCACTCCAAAAAAGAAAAGAAAAAAAAAGATGAAAGTATGAAAAAGATGAGAGCCAAATTTGGAACGGGAAGAGAAGGTTTAGCATCCTCACCCAGAGCAATCATCGCTGCAGACCTGGAGGCCCAAGACCTGTCCTCCACCAAGCGGGACATACACACTTCATATAGCAGGTGGGAACAGGGTGTGTGTGTGCAGATTTTCGCTTCCCCATCAGACAAACACTTACAAAGCCCCCCCCCCGCCCACCAGCCACTTGTATGCGTTATGGGGGAGGTTTTGAAAAATGATTGTTTTAAAAAAAATATTGCAGGGGGGAAATCAAAGAAATCTCAAGATGTTCAAGTCTGTTAAGTATTTTTAAAAAAATGAAAATTATGCCTCCCAGTATTCTGGGGGAAGGGGAGGGAGGTGGGCGGGGAAATATCCTTTGAGATGGACATCACACAAACACAAATGTTCATCAAGTAGCAAAATCTATGGATCTACTTTGAGGACAGGCCACAGCTCAGTGGTTGAGCATGCAGAAGGACCCAGGTTCACATCCTGGCATCCCCAGAGCTGGGGGAGACTCCTGCCTGAAAACCTGGTGCGCTGCTGCCAAGTCAGTGTAGACAATACTGAGCCACATGGATGTGGTATAAAGGCAGCTTCCTACCACTCTCCCCCACCCCGCAAAGAAAAAAGGACCAAGTCACATTTTAATTTGTGCGCTCCATGCACAAGACCGTATTCTGCCCTCCCCCCCGCAAAACAAAAAAAAGATTTCTACCGCCCCCAACAAAATGAAACATGGGCTTAAACTTTCCACTTTTCCAGTGCACCCCCCCAAAAAACCCACCCCCTCTTTTCCCTGACTGCACTTCAACCTGACACGGTCTGAGTTTTTGCCTGCCAAAGCCGAGAGTTTTATTACTTCAGGACAAAGACTTGCCAGCCAGTTTCGCCTGAACCCTCCTCCATTCTGACCACGTCCCTCCCCATCCTCCCCCCTTCCTTTCCTCCAAAACAAATCCCCCCCTCGCTTAGAATAAATAAATAAAGATCCAGGCCAGAGTTCTATACTTTCAGGCTACTATCAAAGCATTCAGTGCAATGCAATTTTAACACACACTCCTGAGAAAATAGAAAATGGGGGTGGGGGGAGAAATCTCACACAAAGCAAACGGCCGGGGGGGGGGGGAGGAGAGAATGAAGAGGGTCCTGCCTCGTGCACTCACAAGAAAAGTTTGCCGGGGACACAAAAAAGCTCCCCTGCAGCTGCCAGACTCACAGAGCGCTTTTTACTGCTCTGAAAAAAATCCACATTGTGTCGAATTAAGGCACCCCCCAAAAATGGTTTAATTCAGGAGGCAAAAAAATCTCTTACATACAAACAGCTGCTGTCTTGGACCACATTGTTTGGTCTCTCTCCCCCCCACAACATCACAAATACATGTAAATATTATATATACATATATTGCAAGGAGACCAACACTTGCATTTGGGGGGGCATTCTGGGTTCATATCTAGCAGTCCTGGGTCAGTCATTCTGTACACCCAACCGAAAAGAATCTGCACTCACAGCTCCTGAATATTAGGATTCAGTAAAATTCTGCATGCATAATGCAATACACAGAGAGAAATTTAAATCTATTTGCTGTGCCCTTGGAACAGTAAATCGTACGGAACACTCTCAGGCAAGATATGTGCACACGAAGCATAAAAAAAGTGTTTTGTTGGGGGTGCGTGTGTTGGAAAAGTGTGAAGCCACAGAAGTCTAGGAGTGACACCCAATTTGCACACGCAACTTTCAGAGAGAATAAAGACTTTTGGGACAACATAAGGCATACACAAACAGGCCAAACTAACCCGAGCATTTACACCTTCCTTGCTTCTCCCTGCCAAAAACCCCAAAACTCAGTTTTGCACTCAACATATGCACATCAAACCATTGCAGAAAAAAAAATCGACACAGCAGCAATAACAGGCAAGTAAAGAATCCACACACCAGAGCCCCCAAAGTTCTATGTGATTACACTCACCCCCCCCAAAGTATTTTAAAATGTAGATCCGGGAATATGTCTCCTTCCCAAACAAAGTTGCCTGGTACCTGGGAAATTATGAAAAAAATGTGACATTAAAGCACCCTCATAATTTTCCTTCCTATTTTTCAGCCCATAAATCCCCCCCGCACACAATTCCTGTGCAGTAGGTGTAACAATAAGGTGGGGGGGGAGAGGCAGTGAATAAAATTGGGGGGGAGGGATGTGAAGGGTTTGCTGGGGGACGGGTGTTGCAAAAGAGGATAATCTTGGTAGATGCCTGTTCCCAATAAGGTCTATTCTGGTTTTAAACCATTTCTAAACTTTATTTGCTGGATTTTTAAAGGGGGGGCAGAGTGGGATGCCACACAGCGGCAGGCAGAAATTATGGCACAGAGTGGCAGTTTGGGAGAGGCAAAAATAAAAATCTGGGATTAAAAGAGGGAGATTATGATGCAACCACATACATTAAACTGGAAGGATTTCTCTGTGTGTGTTCCCCCCCCCCTCAAGACGGCGGTTTAAAACTCTGGCCTGTAAAAGTGAGCCAATTCGGATCAAAGCAATCCTTGGAAGCACCTCCTGGGTAGCGCCCCCCCAAAGCCAAATCTACCCCCTTAAACTTTTTTTAAAAGTTTGCAGTCAAAGAATCTACAACGAAATGTATCAGATTAAGATCAAGAGGGGGTGATGTGTGTGTGTGTAAATCTAGAACCCCCCTCAAAGAAAAGAAACTACTGGAATTCAGAACCTCCTGCAACCCTTGCAGAAAAATTAAGACAGTGACTCCCCCCCCCTCACCGCAATGTAAACTGACCCTCTTCCTAAACTACAATAAACTCCACGAGGCAGGAAAACGGCGGGGGCACCTTCCCCTTCTGGCTGGACCCCCCCTCAAAAAAAAGCTGAACTTCCACATAGCTTTAGAGGCAGAAGGAATAAGAGCTCCTCGTCCCCCCTCCCCAAAATAAGGAGGTAGAAAGAAGGACGAGGGACCCCCCCCTCGCAGCCGCTAACTTCCCGCCCCATAAAGTTTAATACGACTTCCGGGGGGGGAGAGAGAGAGAGAGAAAGGTCGAGAGGAAAAAGGACCCCCCTATTTTTAAGAAATAATTCCTGAACTGCAGCTATTGAGTTAAAGCGAGGGGGGTGATAGTTATTCAAGGGGGGTTGAGAAAAGTAGCAAAGAAACGGCCAAGAGAGTTCCATCGCGGGATATTTAAGTCGAATCTGACCCCCCCCCCGGCTCCCCTCCACAAAATAGTTCCGCGTAGGGGGAGGAGTCCAAAGTGAGCCCCCCCCAAAATGAAAGGTAGGAGCCCCCCCGCTTTCTCCCTCCGCGGGCTTACCTGCTCGGCTTCGGGGTGTGATCCGGCAAAGGTGGGTCGGGGGGGCCTGCGCGCGTCACATCCACAACGAGGTTCTGGAGATCCCCGGGGCGCAGCCGGGATGGGCGCCCCGGTCCCTTCGCTCCGAAGAGCCTGCCTATTGTTCTCCCGGCGGCTGTTGTAAAGCAAGGCGGCTTTTTAACAATGTAAAAAAACCACACACGCACACACACCAGAAGGAGGAGAGGAGGGCGGACGGAAATGGCTACAATGTAGCAAAAAGGGGAGGGGGGGGCGAGCGGGGAAGGAAGGAAGGAAGGAGAAATTAAAACGGGAGGAGGACAAGGAGGGAGGGGGGAAGGAAGGAAGAAAGAGAGAGAGAGAAAAAAATAACAACCGAGAAGGGAGCGCTTCCGAACGTTCGGTCCGCGCGCGCCCCCGTCCCGGCGCCCGATTGGCCGCGCCGAGCGTTCGATCGGATGTTTTGGCCGCGCCGAGCGTTCGATCGGATGTTTGCGTTTCTTTCCCCAACGTTCGATTCCTTTGATGTTGCCCTCCTCGGCGTTCCAGCCGCTCTCGGCGGCCGGGGGAGGAAAGTAAAAGTGCCGCTCTTGGTTCCCCCCCCCTTCGTTCTCTCTCTCCTCCGGCTCCGGGCCCTGCTTAGCGTTCGATTCGTTGGCTCATCGTAGCAGAGCCTTGCCTGCCCCCCTCCCTCTCTCTCTTTCTCTCTCTCTCTCCCCCCTCCCCCGCGGCTCGCTGGGGCGGGCAGGCAAGCAGGCGGACGGGCGCCCCCCCTCTTCCTCCCCCTTTGCTTCCACACATACACACACACGCATCAAGGCCTTCCTTCCCCGACGTATCCTTCCGCCGCCGCCGCCACCATTACCAGCTGCACAAGCAACCCCCCCCCAAAAAAGGAGGAGATCGCTGGGTCTGCCCACGAGGCTCCGTCCTTCTCGCCCCCCCTCCTCCTCAACTCCCAAATACTTGGGAAGGAAGGAGGAGGAGATTTGGATCCCCCCCATTTTGTTTTAAAGAGCATTCCCAGAATCGGGACTCTCTAGAACGGGACGCGCGCTCTCTCTTTTGTCATCCCGCCCCCACTTTAAAAAACACACTTTCTGCCCGCCGATCCAAATGTTTTTTGGGGGGCGGGGGGTCGCGGAAGCGCTTGATTAAATGGCTGCCCTCGTAGTCTTCAAGGGGGCGCTTGGATGAGGGCCGTGTGTACTGCCTGGCCAAAACAAACCCCCTCCGCTCTTCTTCCTCCCCCCAACGTGTGGTGGTTTGCAGAAGAGATAAAGGGGGTTCTGCTTGACCCGCCCAGCACAGTTTTGAAGAGGATCAAGATCGAGCAATATTAATATCTTTTTTTCAACACCCACTAAAATGAGAGAGGGGTGTTCCTCCCCCCCCCCGAATTTCCACCTTCACACTCGGGGGTCAGGTCTTTCTCCATGACAACCCCCAAACAAGTTCCAGAAGCCCCCCCATACCCACACATCAGGCAGTTTACACACGGCCACAAATCAGACCGCAACATAGACCTAGCCCACCCCAAACCGTACAGACTGCATAGGGCAGGCACACACTGCATTATTGTCCTTTGGAGTCCCCCAAAACAGAACCCCATAATGGATCACATGCACCCCTCCTCTGTTCCCCCGCATGGTGTACAACCCACGAATGCCTCCTGCTATACCACCACAAGCTCCACAGGGCCCCATAGAATGGACTCATGCGTTCTGTGGTTGCTTATGGTCCCCACAGAACAGAACCCCATAAACCAGTCCTGTGATTCCTCAGACCCACATCTTTGCAGGAGGGGTCACAGCCACACACTCCACATTAAGGAGACCCTCTCAGGAACCATCCTTAGGAATAGAGGAAGCTCGCTTCTACCGAATCAGATCATTGGCCCAGTCAGCTGTCAACACTGACTGGCAGCTGCTCTCCATTGCTTTCAGGCAGGGGATTTCCCCCAGTCCTATCTGGAGGTGCTGTGGGTTGAACCTGGGAACCCTGTGTGTATCAAGCAGACGGCTTGCCACTGAGATTTGGCCCTTCCCCTAAAAATGCAGTAAAATTCTAGTCCTCATGGTTCCGAAAAACATGGTGATTTCGCTATAGGATGCTGCCTTATCCCGTGTCAGATTATGGGTCCGCCTAGCTCAGTATTGCAAACACGGACTGGCAGCGGCTCTCAGGGGACGTTCCCAGCCCTGCTCAGAAATGTCAGTGATTGACCCTGCATGCAAAACCCCATAGATTGCCAGTGCACAGCATTGATTGGGGTCTATATTAGACATTCCCCATAACTCTCCCTGTGGGGATTCTTGCTCACAGAAGGTGGGAAAAGACCACTTCAGCCAACCCATAAAAGCACACCTCCCCACTTTGAACCAGCCCCCTCCCATAAAGCCATCCCGAGGTCAATTAAAACCCCACACACATGCCCTAAATTGAGGACGGGGAACCTTTTCAGAGCCCCAAGGGCCGCTTTCCCTTATGAGCAACCTTTCAAGGGCCACTTGCTGCTGGCAGAACAGGCCAGAAGCAAATGGGGGGGGGGATGTGTTGTACAGTAGGCTAAGTTTCTCCACAGGCACTCATTCCCCACCCCTCCAAGGAAGCAGGAGACAAGATCAGAGTTCAAAAGCACATCCCAGCTCAGATGGAGAGGCCTGGAAGGCCGCACTTGGCCCCCCGACCCCTGCCCAAAATAAATGCTCAAGCGAAGGGGGAACCCACCGCTTCACAGCACCCACACACCCCCAGCACCCACAAATGATGGAAGCCTTTAGCTTCCAGGCCGCCCCAAAGCCTTTCATCTGAACGCCACCCCCCCAACACAGAAACCACAGCAGCACCAAGCTGCGTACGCTTGGAGAGTCTTGCCATCATTAAAGAGCCCCCCTCCAAAAAAAATAAATTCTGCAGAGAAAAAAAAAATTACAAAGGATAAAAAAAAATCTGCACAGAAAAAATAACAATAATTACACAGGATAATTTGCTTTAAGTAGCCCAAAGGCTTCCCAGAAGCCCTATATTGGTGCCCCCTTATTCAAGATGGGTGCCATCTTAGGCTTGAAGCAGAGAACGTCAGCGCCCCCCTGGTTGTGGCTGGGCTCCCAAGAGGTCATGGGTGATGGGAGTCGAGTCACACAACACCTAGAGGGCACCAGATTTCCGATCCTAGGAAGCTGTGGCACCCATGATGTGCTTGGGCGGCACGGATGTGTAGGCCTTTGCGGCCTGCCGGGGCTGAAGGATAATGCGGTGGATCTGAAGATGGGTCTGTCGTGTCCTCCTCTTGCGGATGAAAGGAAGTCCATGAGGTGACAGCCCCTCCCGTCTTGGCTGGTCCCTGGTGGTTAGGGTAGACTGCACCTGTACACAGGGGTTCTCGCCCAAGGGTGGGGAATCCCCGGGGCCCCCTGCAGGTATTGGCGGGTTGCAGCTCCCATAATCCCTCGCCACCGGCCTTGCTGGTTGCTGGGGCTGCTGCCAGTTGGAGCCCGACAATATCTGAAGAGTACGAGGGCTGTTTCTAGCCCGACATCCCATTTGCAGACCGAGCTGGCAGAAGCCCACAAGCAAGGCAAAGCGAACGTTGGAAGCTGCCATAATACTGAGTGAGGCCATAATGTACATCTTGTGACATTTCTGCTTATTTTTCCTCATTGCTTGTCTTTGCGTTTTATAGCTTTTAACTGATGCTTATTGTTTTTATTTCTCTGTTTGGTAAATTGCTTGGTTTGCCGTTTGCCTGAAAAACAGTATATGAATCAAATAAATAAAGCCTGTAATTTTTTTTAAATGTAATGTAGAAATTGCAATGTAATTTTTTCAAAATGCAGTGTGCACACAGATCACAAATAAAGCATTTATCAATAGTGTTCCAATAAAATATTAATAATGCTTTGACAAAATAGGATGCCACCATAAAATATTATCTGATTGCATTTAATGAAACATTATTTCATGTTTAAAATCAGGTGCTGCATCCATGCTCACAAGAGATCCATTGAAATGAAAGGACTTCGGCCTATTAATTAATTAATACCCTGAGTGAAATGTAGTCGGAAACAACACAATATAACTAAAATCAGCTGTTTTTTGTCTCTTAAAAATAATTTTTTTATTTAAGATTATAGTATTTTTAAAAAAAAGTTGTGGGGAAAGGAGGGAAGGGACTCCAAACACAAAACAAATAGTTAAAAAGTGGAGGGGGGGAGAGAAGAGGTGTGGGCGTGGCCTCTCAGAGGTGGGCGGAGCAAGGAGGAGCCACGCTAGAGGGTGGAGGATAGGGACTATATTCCTTCGCGGAGGAACACAGGGCAGAATGTGAGAGGCGAGGCAAAAACCACAGCAGCAGCAGCAGCAGCAGCAGCAGCAGCGTGACGAAATGGGAGCACCGGAGAGATGGAATGATAAGGCCGCGGGGCAGGATCCAATGGGAGGGCGCGGCGCCGTGGAGTAGCACGGTTGTCGTCCAATCAGAGCGGCCCTCCCTTCTCCTTCCCGTCCACCCCTCCCATTCGACTGACTGCCTAACCCTGCGAGCCCTTCTTCGCCCACTGAGCGAAGGGGGAGGCCCCGCAGGCAGCTGCCACGGCTTTTTCGGTTGGCGGCTCTCGCCCGCCCCGTGTTTGCGCACCTGGCGTGCAATATATTTGTTTAGCACTTCTGTGCTTCTTCGAAAATGCGGATTGGGAGGCTGCAGAAATTAAATGTGTATAATTTATACCTGATTGGACTTTGGTGGTGATTTCTGCTTGTATATCTATAGATATAGAAATATATTTCTGTTATATCTGTAGGTATTCCTGAGGTTCGCCTCCACCTAAGTTCAGAGCAGGCCTGTTGAGTTGCATTGCTAGCCCTACTCTAGAGTAGGCCCATTGAAGCAAATGGGAGAGAGTAATTTAGGCCCATTCATTTAAACCGGGATACTCTTGAATAGGGTTTGGTGGAATGCAACCCATTGACACTGATGGACCTCGGTTAGTCATGCCCATTGGTTTCAATGGGTCTGCTCTTGAGTGTGACTTAGGCTGCAATCCAATGCATGTCTACTCAGGAGCAGAGATGTAAAATTTCTAGAAATTTTGAAGCCATGGAAAAAAACAGTTTTTTCCTTTTCCCCTCAGAAAAATGGCAATTTTCAGAAAAATTGAAAAAATGCAATATTAGCACATTTGTACAGATTGAAAGTCAGCTTCATGGCTGTGAGGGAATTTGAACCCTGGTCTCCCAGGTTGTAGTCCAGCACTCTAACCACTACATCATACTGGCTCTCCTATATATATATAGGGGGGTGTTTTGGTTATGGAAAAAGAACTGGGTTGAAGGCTATAGCATGAAAAATATATATTATATAAAGTGCCTTGATGTCAGGCACTTTATGTCATGCATTTTATTTCTTTGATTTGATTTCTGTACTACTTATATTTCAACAGAAATCTCTAAGGAGTTTACATACCCAAACAAAAACAATCAGTATAAAAAACCCCCCAGTACAAATCTACGTTCAAAACCAGCCAATACTATTTCTATTATGATTAATTCCACGTTTTAAATGACAAAATTAAACATTTTATATCTCTGAACAATGTACATAGATAAAGCAACTAAGTACCACAAAAGCAAAGTGTATAAAAACCACCAAAACACATCAAGGCGCAACAACAAAATTGTTGCCAAATGTTTACCAGCAGGGGCTCCTGTGTTTTTATTTTTCAAGTCATGTGATCTGCAGGTGTTATAGCAGTTGGCCATGCTTGAATTCTTTTTTTTTTTGGAAGGGGGGGAGCAAAGCCACTTGCCAATTTCTGCAGGTTGCTATAGACACGAGCAGGGTGGGTTCCTTTTTTCCTGGTAATTTGGCAACCCCTAATTAAAAGAACGATCCCTAGGTGAGAACCCCCCCCAACTCTAAAATCAAAATCCACGCTTGCGCAATATCTTTAGTGGGACCAACAAAGATGTCACTAAAGGGTGCACACTTCCAAGTTCTCCAGAACACTTCATTATGCACCCAGAAACCGAGACATGTAAGCTGATTATCCACAGAGCCGTCACTGGAGAAGACTGACATATTCAGCCTGCATTCTCCACCTTGAGACTGAATCTACAAGCGGACATGACGGCTGCAACATTTAGCCCAATGGTTTTATCATTTGGTTTGTTTCTCCTTTGCTATTTTCCTTTGTCCTGCTCTGCGTAACACATCACGCCTGATGAAGCGTTCTGCAGGACTCAAAGGCTTGCCACACTTTCGGTGATGGTTGCCTTGGTCCCAAATAAAGGCCTTACCCGACTGTGGATTTTATTTTTATGGACCGAAGATTCTTACTGGCCTTTGCTTTTTTTAAAAAAATCCTGCCAAACATACTTATAATGTAAAAAATAAGGACACACCCAGAGACATTGTGAGTGGATATTTTCATTGTCTAGGGTGGAGTGGAGAAATCTGTGCCCCTATTAGAGATGGAGAGATCTGTCAATTTCGGTTCTCGCAGTTTCTCACTTTTCTAATGTTAAATTCAGTTCTCTACATTTCTGGAATAACCTGCAATTTTTTTAAAAAATCCTCATGAAAATTCTCCATTTTAGTGCGAATTTCTCCGAATTAACACATTTTTGTAGGCGTTTTTGACGAAGGTGCACATTTTTGCCAACTGTTTCTCATCACATCATGGCTTTTTTGCATGAGAGTTTCACTCATGTATTCATTTTTTATGCACACTTTCCCCAAATATACGCATTTTTATAAATATCATTTGGTTGGCGAACTGCATCCCCGAATTCTAAATGTGAATTTTTAAGGATGGCTGTGTTCGGTTCTCATATTGTTTCAGAAAGTGCAAATTTGATAAATTCTGCTTGAAATGCAAACTGAATTGAAATTCTCACCCATCTCTAGCCCCTACAGATGTTGCTGGACTCCATCTCCAGATTTCAATTGGACATCAGGAAAAGCTTCCTAACTGTTAGAGCCATACGGCAATGGAACCAATTACCTAGAGAGGTAGTGGGCTCTCCAACACTGGGGGCATTCAAGAGGCAGCCTGTTTGGGATGCTTTGATTTGGATTCCTGCATTGAGCAGGGGTTTGGACTGGATGGCCTTATAGGCCCCTTCCAACTCTACTATTCTATGATCGTCTCTGACCATTGGCCATGCTGGCTGCTGGGAGTTGGCGTTCAATGACATCAGAAGGGCTGCAGGGGTCCCCCTGTGGAGGCTGGCCTTCCTCCTCAGTATAGTATTGCCCCTTGCAGAACTCATCAGGGACAAATTCATGCAGAATGGAAACGACAAATTCATGTGCAAGGAGATGGGTACCTATGGCTACTAGCCATGATGGCTGTGTTCCACCTCCTCCGTCAGAGGCAGTGCACGCTGAATCTGAATCAGGGAATCGCAAGTGGGGAGAGTCGCTCTTGCGCCCAGGCCCTGCTTGGTGGCTTGTCTTTGGATCATCCGGTTGGCCACTGTGAGAACAGGAAGCTGGACTAGATGTGCCTCCTTAAGCCTGATCAAGCACTGCAGGGCTCTTATATTCAGGGGCTCCTGGTAGGGATAAGGGAGAAATTTGATTCACATTTAAAGCCGAATCCATCAAACATGCGCTTTCTGAAACAGCATCAGAACCAAAACACAGCCATCATTTCCAATTCGCACATATCCGGGTTTTGCAATGCCGTCCTCCGACCAAACAATGTTTGCCAAAATACATATATTAGGGGAAAGAGTGCATAAAAAGAAATACGTTAGTGAAAATAACACAGCAAAACGGACTTCGTTCACAGAAACTGCTTGCAAAAAGAAGTATGTGGGCGCTGGTCAAAATTGCATACCAAATATGGCTTTATTAGGAGAAATTTGCACGAAAACGAGAATCTTTTTTTAAAAAAAACCCAAATTGCTGCGGAAATGTGGTGAACACTGTTAAAAAAGTGAGAAACCCAGAGAAGCCAGACTGACAGATGCTTCCATCCCTAGCTACTAGTCGTGATGGTAAGATGCTGCCTCCGCTGTTTGAATACCAGTTGGTTGGAGAGGGCTATTGAGCTTATGCCCCGCTTGTAGGCTTCTCAGAGGCACCTGATTGGCCGCTGTGAGAACGGAATGCTGGAACGGATTGGCCTTTGGACTGATTCAGCAGGACTCCGATTCCATTCTTGCCACCCAAGGCCAGCCGCCATTCATCGCTCAGAGATGCAGCACTCTGGATGTGTGGGTTGAATTCCTACACATGCTTTCCAGGGGTGTAGTCATCCAGGGTCTCGGGGTGTGTGTCTTAGACCCTTTTCCTTTTTTGGGGAGCAGGGTCCCAATGTCTCCAGCATCCTGTGAGGTAATCCGCATGAAAGGGGAGCATGTTAGCCTCTGAGAAGGGTCTTCCAACATTCTTTCTTGTCCCTTCCTGCTGATTGGAGCCAATCAGAGTGAAAGGAGGTGAGTCAGTCGCTGAGAAGACTCTTCTCAGTAGCTAACTCCTCTTTGATGCTAGGGATGTCTGTTGTTGGTGGGAGAAGGCATTAACAAGGATCTCCTCAACTCCGCAGCAAAAAGGGGTGTGGGGGCGTGGCTGTTACTAACATAAAGGGACCCTGCACTCCTGAAGTTGCCACTCCACTACTGGTGCTTTCCTTGGGAGAAAGCCGCTGTGAGCCAAATAGGACTTGCTTCTGAGTAAATGCGGTACCACACAAAAAGCAACAGACTTGGCACGACTCTGTACAGGTCTACTGAGTTCAACGGGCTTACTCCCAGGTAAGTTTGTTTAGCGCACTGCAGACTTCACATTCTTTTTTTAAAAAATTGTCCCTTCCTCCTCCTTTCCTTCGGAGGCCCCCAGTGGCAAACAAAAAATCAATCCGTCTGGCGGTTCAGAGGCTGATTCATAGACCAGTGGCAAAGAGAAATAAAAGAATGAAAGAAAAAAAGGGGGGGGGAGTGTAGGATCACTTTGGAGAACAAACCGAGAGGAGAGGCGAGACTTAGTTTGTTAAAGCTGTAGCAACATGTCTTTCTTCTCCCCCCCATCACCACCAAACTCCCAGAGTCAAACCATTTCTAGAATCATAATTGCTATTATTATTATTATTATTATTATTATTATTATTATTTCTGAGCAAGGGGACTGCAAAGTGCCGCAAAAGTTTTTTTTTTTTTTTTTTAAATCCCCAGTTGCAGAGAAAGCTGTGCTGGAGTTTTTGCAAAGTTTGGAAACACATCTCGCTCATCCAGCGTCTTCCAGATTTCAGATGCAGCTGGAAGCGTGCTTCGCTCTTAAACACACCA
Organism: Rhineura floridana; assembly: GCF_030035675.1. Classification (NCBI taxonomy): domain Eukaryota; kingdom Metazoa; phylum Chordata; class Lepidosauria; order Squamata; family Rhineuridae; genus Rhineura; species Rhineura floridana. The sequence continues at coordinate 7,485,912 of NC_084497.1, read as the reverse complement.
CTTGCCACAAAAGGTTGAGTGCGGCGGTGGAAGAACAAGCCACCCCTTCAGGTTTCTTGGTTGAGTCACTGTGATCCACAGAGGCCATCTCAAAGCAGGGACTCAAACAGAGACAGACAGGAAACTCCTCCCAGGGCTGTGTCCCCCACACGGAAGGTAGTTGAAAGAGACAATCACACCTGTTGCAGAGACCAAATGGAGTCATGTGTCGCCATTCCTCACCCAGCAGAGGCAGATCATAGAATCATAGAATAGTAGAGTTGGAAGGGGCCTATAAGGCCATCAAGTCCAACCCCCTGCCAGATGGCTGTCCAGCTGCGTCTTGAAGGCCTCCAGTATCGGAGAGCCCACTGCCTCTCCAGGTCATTGGTTCCATTGTTGTATGGCTCTAACAGTTAGGAAGTTTTTCCTGATGTCCAGTCGAAATCTGGCTTCCTGCAACTTGAGCCCATTATTCCGTGTCCTGCACTCTGGGACGATCGAGAAGAGATCCCGGCCCTTCTCTTTGTGACAACCTTTCATGTACCTGAAGAGTGCTATCATATCTCCCCTCACTCTTCTCTTCTCCAGGCTAAACATGCCCAGTTCTTTCAGTCTCTCCTCACAGGGCTTTGTTTCCAGTCCCCTGATCATCCTTGTTGCCCTCTTCTGAACCTGGCTCGTTCTGGCCAATGCAGAGCCTTCTGAGCAACAGCAGTCTATCTGTGCAGAAGGGGTGGGTGGGAATTCCATATGATGTGTCTATAAATACCCACTTCTATTCTTGTGCTATCTTTACATTAGTTCCTTAGTTGCAGGGAGAAGTTGTACAAGATTCCCTAATATATGGTGACAAAGCTTTGTTGGCGTGTCCAGGTACTGCGTAAAGGCTCAGGAGCAGGGCCAGGGGGGAAAGTTGGCAACCTTGTTTTCTCAGACAGTCTTGATACATTCTCCTCTGGGCCTCGACCCTGGAATGGGACGTGAACAGAGAAATGCCAGGGTAAGGCGTTTCGCTTGGGAAGATACTTGCTGAATGACCAGGTTTCTAAACGTGTCCCGAAGTTTCGGAAGGGCTAGTCATAGGCATGAGAGAAAGCATTTAAAATATTTCTCAGGCACTAATTGCCATGGTCAGTGTACAAAACCAGAAATTCTCTCACTTCCCCCCCCACTATAGAAACAAAACATAAGCAGGGTGGGGGGGATGAAACAATCCTCTCATGGTATTTGTCAAGGTTAAGCCAGATCATTCTCTTCTTCAGAACACTAAATAATAATAATAGTTTAAAAATTAAAATTTTAATTATTATTGTTATTATTATTTATTTTCTCTTTCCTATTTCACACTAAGACGCGCACTTTTAAAACAGAAATATTACTCAGAAGGGCATAGATCTCCCATTCCCAAACTTTCCGCTGGAGCCCCGTGAAATAAATTTAAGTAAGCTATTTTGGGAAAAGGTGAGTCAGTTCAGCCCCTACAGAGATTCAGTAGGGTTATGTTCCTTCTAAGGCTATTGCCTAATGTGTCTCTGGATGAGTCCTGCTCTGATCCAGAATCGTACTCAACGTGTGCTTCTCAATGGTTCCTTCTCAAACTAGGCGAAAGTAACGAGTGGGGTACCACAGGGCTCGGTCCTGGGCCCAGTACTCTTCAACATTTTTATTAATGACTTGGATGAGGAGGTACAGAGCATGCTTATCAAATTTGCAGATGACACAAAATTTGGGGGCACAGCTAATACAGTGGAAGACAGAAACAAAATTCAAAGGGACCTTGATAGGCTGGAGCATTGGGCTGAAAACAACAGAATGAAATTCAACAGGGATAAATGCAAAGTTTTGCACCTAGGAAAAAGAAACCAAATGCAGAGTAAAAAGATGGGAATACTTGGCTCAGCAATACAACATGTGAGAAGGATCTTGGAATTGTTGTTGATCACAAGCTGAATATGAGCCAACAGTGTGATGTTGCTGCAAAAAAGGCAAATGCTATTTTAGGCTGCATTAACAGAAGTGTAGTTTCCAAATTGCGTGAAGTATTCGTTCCCCTCTATTCAGCACTGGTTAGGCCTCATCTTGAGTACTGCATCCAGTTCTCGACCCCACACTTTAAGAAGGAGGCAGACAAACTGGAACAGGTTCAGAGGACAAGGATGCTTAGGGGACTGGAAAAAAAGCCCTCTGAGGAGAGACTGAAAGAACTGGGCATGTTTAGCCTTGAAAAGAGAAGACTGGGGGGAGATATGATAGCACTCTTCAAGTACATGAAAGGTTGTCACACAGAGGAGGGCCGGGATCTCTTCTTCATCATCCCAGAGCACAGGACACAGAATAATGGGCTCAAGTTGCCAGATTTTGACTGAACATCAGGAAAAAATTCCTAACCGTTAGAGCCATACAACAATGGAATCAATTACCTAGCGAGGTAGTGGGCTCTCCAACACTGGAGGCCTTCAAGAGGCAACTGGATAGCGACCTGATGGGAATGCTTTGATTTGGATTCCTGCATTGAGCAGGGGGCTGGACTTGATGGCCTTATAGGCCCCTTCCCACTCTACTATTCTATGATTCTATGAGCCAAATACCTCTGATTTCCTCCTATCCACGCTCTCTCCCCTATAATTCAAAGACTTTACTCTGTCAGGCTGCAGGCACAGAGCTAGAGAGATGCGTTCTATCACGATCTAGCCAGCTGCCCTAGCTAAGCCTCTTTGCAAGCTGCTCCCTGGCTATTCATCTACCACACAGGTGGACAACCCATGGCCTAGGGGGTGTCCTGTTCTGTTGGGGCTTTGCGCCTGCAGGGGCTGTGATCTGGAGCCTCTTCAGGCAAGGCAAGGCAGAACCCCAGACAGCTCCTATTGGCATTGCGGACTGAGTCAGAGATGATGTCTCAGCAAAGGCTAAGAAGCCTTCAAAAGGCTGACAGGGCTTGACCTTTCCAATAGCTCCACCCCACAGGGTGTTTGCAAGATTTGAAGGGCCTGTAACCAAGTCTGCATTCAGCTGCTCCTCTGTGGCAATCGAGCAGAAGACGCTTCAAAGGAATCATCCTCAGAATCCGAGGATGACAGGAGAGCCACCTCCTCAGGTGTGGGGCTCTCCTCTCGTGCGGGGCCCTGAACCCCCCCAAGCTTTCCCACATTGATTTAATGTTTCAGAAATGTGCTGAACTTATTCCAAACTGTACAAAGAAAAGATGATGAAATGGAGCTTTTTTTTTTAAATCACTGTGACGTTGCAAGGCGCCTGAGATCATGAGCCCTTGAGCTGCCATTGGCTAACCTGCTGTGATGTCACAAATGGTACTCCAGGAGACGTTGGGATTCAAATGCGGAACTCCACAAACAACGTTGGCCAGGTGGCACGGTGTGAAGGGTTGACCGCAGGCTCCGAAGTGGCTTTGGCAAAGCGGTCTGTAGATGGAAAGTTTGGATGGAGGCTTGGTCGGCAGAGCATCTGCTTTGAGGATAGGTGGATAATTCAATCCCGCAATTTGAAGCACTGCGCGGAAGAGCCAGGAGGCAATATACGATCGATGAAAGCATCGTAGACGAAAGCCCAACAGGGCTGGCAGAGATGGATGGTGGTGCGGTCCAAATTGGGGGAGGGGGCGGCAGCAGAATTCTCCAAGCAGTCTTCTAATTCCGATGAATCATTCTCCCGGCAGCCTAAAGGGCAAAAAGGTGGCCAAGATATTGTCTGAAGACGCTTCCAAGCACAGAGCGGAATGCGTTCAGCAGATACTGCGCTGGGAGAGTTGACAATTCCTCTGCAGGTTGGCCTGTCTCGTTTCCCGAGGACGGGGAGTAAAAACACTTAATGCCGTTCTCTGTCTAGAAACACAGGGTGCCATCTTGTTGTCTACACGGATGGCAGTGGCTCTTCAGGATTCCAGACCGGGTACACTCACAGCCCTACCTGGAGATGCCGGCGGTGGAACCTGGCACCCAGATGCTCTGCTGCTGAGTTCCGGACTTTCCCTGGGTGCTTTTCTGTCTATGTGCACCCTATCTATCTGTTCACCAGCTGTAACAGCTGATCTGGGGCGCTTCTTTGCAGGAACATCTGACTTGAGACGGAGGAGGAATTTGATCCAGTTTGCATTTCAGTGTGGACCTACTTAATTTGCGCATCCTGAAATGCGCCCTGCTGTCCTTCGAAAATGGCCTTTCTCCGAATTTTGCAATGCAGTTCTCCAGCCGAAAAAGATGGGTGCACAATGCGCACCTTTGGGGAAAAGGCGCGCAACGATGCATACAGTGGCAAAAATAACACTCAAAACCGCATCGTGTTAGGGAAAAGCGCTGGCGAGCGTGTGTTGATCAGGCAAAATTGCATAGTCAAACGTGTGTATTAGGAGAGAGGCACACTAAAACGGTGACACATTTTTGTGAGGACTTTTTTTAAATAATGGCAAATTGGCACAGGAAAGCGACCAACTGAATTTAAGATTGGGAAAATGAAAAATGGAGACACTAAAATCGACAAGAGCCGTCTATCCCTAAAAGTGTTCTCTCTGTGCGCGCATGTCTATGTCCATTGTGCAAAAAAAGAATAAGAAAAAAGCAGGTTTATTTCATTTCATTTTTTAAAACAGGTGCTTGCACATCCTCCCCACCTATTGGCTGACCTGCTGTGATGTCACAACATTCTGTTGCCAACATTCCATCCCAGCCCCTGCACCCCAAGCAGCTAGGATACTAGTGAACATGCCATAGCATATCAGCAGCCTGGACAATGGCTGATCTATGATAAGGATGGAAACTGATAAGGTATTAGCAATGTCTGAAAGAGGAAGGAAGGGCGATAGAGCAGCCCTCACAACCACAGTCTACCTTAATAAAAAAAATAGAGGAGAATTTGAAGTTCTGGGGCGACTGGTGTCTGATGTAAGTGGCAGACAACTTTGAAGCTGTGGCCGGTGAAAGGGCCGTTGATCCTCACCCAGATTTTGCATGCCAGCTTCTCTCTCCATCTGGGCAGCTCTGTGGAATAAACTTTTAGTCATACAATGAATCAGGCATCCCAAAACTTCTGTGGCTAAAATACCTCAGTGCTGACTTCCCTCTTTGTCTGACAGATGGTCCCTCTGTTGACTTGCCTCCTTTCTACTCCCTTCCTCAGTCAGCCTCACTTTCTCAGTGCCCTGGCTGAGGGTTGCTCCAGTCCAGCATCCCGTTTGGCATGGTGGCCAACCTGAGTCTTCCGAGAAGCTCACATGTGCAGCTCAAAAATCCTCTCTAAGGAACTGTTTGTGCCCTGGGGTTCCAAGGTAGTCTGCCTTTGAACGGGGGAGGTTCAACAAATAGAGCCATTGTGGTTAGCAGCCATCAGTAGCATGGTAAGGCGATCAATATTATACTAGCCACAATAGCAATGCTCTCCCTTATTTACAAAACCATTGTACTACCGACTTTACTGTACGCCTGTGAAACATGGACCATTTATAAACGCCACTCCCAGTTTCTTGAAAGATTCCACCAACGCTGCCTCCAGAAAATCCTGCAAATTACTTGGGAAGACAGACGGACTAACGTTAGCATTTTGGAAGGAGCAAAGACTACCAGTGTTGAAACAATGATACTTCAACATCACCTTCGCTGTCTGGCCATGTTGTTCGAATGCCTGATCACCGTCTTCCAAAGCAGCTACTTTACTCCCAGTTTAAGCATGCAAAACGGAATATCGGTGGACAGCAAAAGAGGTTTAAAGATGTTCTTAAAGCAAATCTAAAAAAGTCATAGAATCATAGAATAGTAGAGTAGGAAGGGGCCTACAAGGCCATCAAGTCCAACCTCCTGCTCAATGCAGGAATCCAAATCAAAGCATTCCCGACAGATGGCTGTCCAGCTGCCTCTTGAATGCCTCCAATGTCAGAGAGACCGCTACTCCTCTAGGTCATTGGTTCCATTGTTGTATGGCTCTAACAGTTAGGAAGTTTTTCCTGATGTCCAGTCGAAATCTGGCTTCCTGCAACTTGAGCCCATTCTTCTGTGTCCTGCACTCTGGGATGATCGAGAAGAGATCCCGGCCCTCTTCTATGTGACAACCTTTCATGTACCTGAAGAATGCTATCATATCTCCCCTCAGTCTTCTCTTCTCCAGGCTAAACATGCCCAGTTCTTTCAGTCTCTCCTCATAGGGCTTTGTTTCCAGTCCCCTGATCATCCTTGTTGCCCTCCTCTGAACCTCTTTCAGTTTGTCTGCATCCTTCTTGAAGTGCGGAGACCAGAACTGGACTGAAATGTAACATGAACATCAAGAACTGAGAAGTCTTGGCCCATGAACGTCCCAAATGGTGGACAGCTATTATCAACGGCGCTATGGACTTTGAAAAAACATGAATGCAGGGCGAATGTCCCCGCTGTGGGAGGCTGTGTGGATCCAGAATTGGCTTCCACAGTCACTTATGGACCCACCGTTAAAGGCCTTATCTTGGAAGACAATCTTACTCGGCCACAAGTGATCGCCAATGTGATCGACCTCCATTGTCGGAGGCAGGATGCCTGTCAATATCGGCTGCCGAGAATCACAAGTAGAGAGAGTTGCAGTTGCATTCAGGACCTGCTTGCGGGCTTCCCATGGATGTGACCTCTTTGGCCTGATCCAGAGCTGGAAGGGGCCTATACAGCCATCGAGTCCTTCCCTACGTATCTGATCTGTTGATCTAATCTATCTATGTTGAATGCAACCATTCCTTTATGCAGCTGGGGGCTTCTCCTTCCCCCAGCCCTGGTTTTCCTACCTGCCTCTGCTTAATCTTGCAAAAAATAAAATAAAAATGACCCCACGACCCAGACTGTGCCGGACTCCGGTTGGATCGATTCCCCCATGCTGTCTCTTTCCCTCTTGTCCTCCGTAGGGAGATATTTACTGTCATAATTCAGCTGATAGAATTGTAACAGCGCCAAAGCCGCTTCGACGCTCTCTCAGAGCCTGTCAGAGCCTGTCGCTGATAATGAACGACCCCCAAAGGAAGGCTCCTAAACATCCACCGAGCAAAATTAATGATCCTTTGCGACGAGCACTTGGCGGCTCTGACAGCCTTCACCGGGCCACTTCTGCGGCGGCCCGCAAGCGGCGTGGCATCTCCACGCAAAGTGTTTGGCCGGCGACAGTAGTGTATTCAGAAGTGCAGTGTCACTTCATGGTAGTCACAGCCATGCCTCCCCCTTTTGCTGCTGGTCTGAGAATGAGATCCTTGTTAATGCCTTCTCCTGTAACAACAAAGTCCCTAGGAGCGAATCAGCATGAAGGGGAGAGTGTTAGCTGCTGAGAAGAGTCTTCTCAGGGGCTGACTCACCTCCTTTCACTCTGATTGGCTCAAATCAGGAGGAAATGACAAGGAAGCATGTTAGAAGACTCTTCTCAGTGGCGAACACTCTCCCCTTTCATGCCGATCAGCTCGTAGAATGCAGGTGTCATAGGGACCCTGCTCCTAAAAAAGTAAGGGCTGAGACCCTGGACAACTACACCCCTGGCTGGCACAATCTGGAAAGTTCAAGGGCCACTTTATGTATCACCCCCCCTCAAAAAAGTGAAAAGGATCTGCATATAATGTGCATATGACTAATTTACATATATATAGTTTACATCATCGAGTGCAAAAGACCAGGATGTCATATCCAATATGTAGGAAAGACCACAACTGACCTACGCACGCGCTTCAGGAACCACAAGTTGGCAATTTTGACAAAAAAAGTGGTTGCAAAGCATTTTAACATCGAGGGTCACAGCCTGTTGGACTTTTCCATTACAGCGATAGAGATGCCAGCAGATCCAGCAGCATTGACCAAAAGGGAGAACTTTTGGATTTACTCTCTGGACACATTGGCACCACATGGCCTGAACCTGGAGGACAGAACCACCACTACTTAGCTTCTGCAAAAGAAGCCCCTCTGAGCATTCCATCCTCAAAGCTCTATAACTGCCACCTTGGTAACAGCATTTGGATGTTGGCAGCTGATGAAGGCGGAAGCTGAAACGTTTTGTTAATATAATAAAAACCTCTGTTTAGTTAATAGCAATTACGTTTATATATATATTTTAGGAGATTAACGGAATCCTTATAGGGATCCAGAGCAAGCTTGAGTGAAGTTCTGTTTGTTGCTTTCAAAACTGTCTTATATATATATATATGTACAGCCATTAGAAAATGCTAGGCATTGAGTGAATAATAATAATAATAATAATAATAACAACAACAACAACAACAATAATAATAATAAAGTAAAATTCACAGAGCCTTTTAAAAGAGAGAGAGAGAGGGCCTTCTACATGCTCTACCCACAGACCTACAAAATGTCCACTGCACACTGAATGGCACTATTGGTACTGAATTCTGGGTTGATGCAGAGAGTTTTAAAATTAATTCCAGAACTGATGCACACACAGTTTTTTTTGCAGGGGTGTTGAGAAGGTACAGTGGAATCTACCGGTGGAACTCTGGCCTGTTTGTGATCAGCCGGCAAGGATTTTTTCACTCCCAATGGTTTAACCTTCTTTCCTTCCTTCCTTAAATTATACACGTGAAATGAAGAAAGCTGGGTGGGAGAAGGGGGCAGGCAAAGTGATCAGAAATGGGCTGTTTGTGTGGAAGAACTGTGAGCACAGTGGCTATTGCGCTCCTGTCCTGCTTGTGGACTTCCCAGAGGCATCTGGCCGGCCACTGGGAGAAAGACCTTTGGTCTGAGCCAGCTGGGAAATTCTGATGTCCTTATGATTCTTCCTACGATCGCTGAATGGAACCTCCATGTACAGATGGAGTCTATCTTTGAATGGCAGTTGCTGGCAACCGCAAGGGGGACAACTTGCTCTTGCGGTCAGGTCCTGCTTGCGGGCTTCCCTTTGGGGCCTCTCGTTGGCCACCGGAAGGGCAGATTGCTGGCCCAGATAGGCCCTCTTGGGCTGGATCCTGTGGACAGGCTCTTCTGATATTCCTCTGTTCTCATTGTCGGGCGGTGGATGGTGAGGTGGGATGAACGGCCGGGAAAGCCCCGCTGGTGCCTTGGAGGGGAACCCTCTCTGTCATTTGGTTTCAGGCGGTGTCCCCTTCTGTCTATCCCCCACACATGCACCAAACATAGAATCCGCCCACACACAGGAAGCCCTTTTTGCTTGCTGCGTGAGCACAGAGATGAGGGGGAATCTCCACTCGGTGGAAAATGGCAAGAGAGAAAACCCAACACATTTATTTATTCATTGCAACGGGGATAGAATAGAATAGTAGAGTTGGAAGGGGCCTATAAGGCCATCAAGTCCAACCCCCTGCGCAATGCAGGAATCCAAATCAAAGCATTCCCGACAGATGGCTGTCCAGCTGCCTCTTGGGGCACCTCAGACCCAGGAGACAAATATGTAAGATTAGCTTGCTGGATCAGGCTATTTGCTCATCTAGTCCAGCGTCCTGGTCTCACAGTGGCCGACCAGACACCCGTGGGAAGCCCGCAAGCCAGACCTGAGCGCAAGAGCGTTCTCCCCACGTTTTCCAGCAACTGGGATTTGGAAACATACAGCCTCCGACCATGAAGGCAAAGCTTAGCCATCGTGGCTAGTAGCCATTGATAGCCACACCCTCCATGGATTTGCCTAATCCTCTTCTAAAGCCACCCAAGTTGGTGGCCGTCGCAGCCTCTCGTGGGAGCGATTCCCATCGTTTAGCCATCATTTAGTCCAGCGTCCCGCTCACACTAGGGATGGAAAGATCTGTCATTCGTGGCTCTCTCAGCTTCTCCCATTTCTAACGTTAAATTCAGTCCTCTACATTTCTGTAGCAATCTGCAATTTTTTTAAAAAAAATCCTCATGAAAATTCTCCACCATTTTAGCGCGAATGTCTCCAAATAAACACCTTTTCGTAGGTAGCTTTGGCAAAGGTACACATTTTTTCATGCCATTTTTCATCACATCATGCCATTTTGCATGTCGTTTTCACTCATATCTTCATTTTTATCCACACTTTCCCTTAATGTATGCATTTTTGTAAGCATTGGTTGGTAGGCAAACCGCACTGCAAAATTCAAATAAGTGCAAATTTCGAAGGATGCCTGTGTTTAAGTTCTCATATTGTTTTGGAAAGGGCGAATTTGATAAATTCTGCTTGAATGAGAACTGAATCGAAATTCTCACCCATCCCTAGTTCACACAAGTAACCAGATGCCCATTATGGGAAGCCGGCAAGCAGGACCTGAGCGCAAGAGCAACTCTCCCGTCTTGTGGTTTCAAGCCACTGGGATTCAGAACCATGGAGGTAGAGCGTAGCCATCATGGCTAGTAGCCATCAGTAACCTTACCCTCCATGGATTTATCTAATCCTCTTCAAAAGCCATCCAAGTTGGTGGCCGTACCTTAACCCTGCGCTTCGTGAAGTCTTTTATTTTGCCTGTCCTGAATCTTACAACATTCAGCTTCACTGGATGTCCACTTTCCTCTACTCATGTTTGCCATGCCACACATCATTTTATACACTTCGTCGCCTCTGACTTGTTTTCTCAAAACCAAAAAGCCCCCAATGCTGCAGCCTTTCCTCATTGGGGAGTTGCTCGGGTTGATCGTTCAGGTTGCCCTTCTCTGAACCTTTCCAGGTCTACAATATCCTTCTTGAGGTCAGGCGACCAGAACGTTACATAGTATTCCAAATGCGGCCGTCCCATAGATTTATGTAACGGTATATCAATAATTTTAGGTATGCAGACGATACCATACTACTGGCAGAAACCAGTAATGATTTGAAATGAATGCTGATGAAAGTTAAAGAGGAAAGCACAAAAGCAGGACTACAGCTGAACGTCAAGAAGACTAAAGTAATGACAACAGAAGAGTTATGTAACTTTAAAGTTGACAATGAGGACATTGAACTTCTCAAGGATCATCAATATCTTGGCACAGTCATTAACCAAAATGGAGACAATAGTCAAGAAATCAGAAGAAGGCTAGGACTGGGGAGGGCAGCTATGAAAGAACTAGAAAAGGTCCTCAAATGCAAAGATGTATCACTGAACACCAAAGTCAGGTTTTCACTATGTTGCCACTGGCTGTTCGACGGCTGTGCAAAAGCATTTTATTTTACAGCAGGGGTAGCTGAACACTCAAGTCAGGATCATTCAGACCATGGTATTCCCAATCTCTATGTATGGATGTGAAAGTTGGACAGTGAAAAAAGTGGATAAGAGAAAAATCAACTCATTTGAAATGTGGTGTTGCAAGAGAGCCTTGCAGACACCATGGATCGTGAAAAAGACAAAGAATTGTGTGTTAGAACAAATTAAACCAGAACTATCACTAGAAGCTGGAATGATGGGTCATCATCCTTTAGACACATAATGAGAAGATATTATTCACTAGAAAAGACAACAATGCTGGGAAAAACAGAAGGGAGTAGAAAAAGAGGAAGGCCAAACAAGAGATGGATTGATTCCATAAAGGAAGCCACAGACCTGAACTTCCAAGATCTGAACAGGGTGGTTCACAACAGATGCTCTTGGAGGTCGCTGATTCATAGGGTCGCCATAAGTCAAAACTGACTTGAAGGCATATAACAACAACAATTATGATATCAGCAGTTTTATTTTCAGTACCTTTCCTAATGACCCCTGGCAGGGAATTTGCCTTTTGCTCCACGCTAGGTTGACATCATCATCGAGCTATCCAAGGCGACCCCAAGGTCTTGTTCCTGGACCGTCACTGCCAGTTCAGACCCCATGCACACATATGTGAAATTAAGATTTATTACCCCATCATGGCCTCTCTGTCTGGTCCTCAGGACTCTCCCAAGGCCATGCCCCATTTCCCCAGGCCACACCCCTCTCTGCAGACCACACCCTCACTGGCCTTGCTTTGCACCTTCCTTGAACCCTTGATCATGCCTTGTGCTTGCCCAGATGGAGCAAGATCTTTGGGGTAAGCCTCCGTGGGTGGCCACCCTGTGGCACAGATGCACGACTCATAACAATGAGAAGCCACACTTTCAGTGCAGAGGGCCCAAGCCTGTGGAACTCCCTCCCACCTGAGATTAGACAGGCGTCCTCCTTGTTGAATGTCAAGCGTATGACTAAAATGTTCTTGTTCCAGTGAGCATCTTAAGGCAACATTTGATTTTTACGCTGATGTTCTCATCCTACTGTTTATTTTTATGTATGGTTTGCTTTTATGCACAATGCTTGGAAATGCAAATGATTCAGCGGTATATAAATGCCTTCAGTAAATAAAATGGAGAGGGTTGTGTGCAAGGGTGTACAGAAACTGACGTACTCTACAAAGGTGAAATTTACACTTGTTGCTCCACCCCTTTTCTCTGGTCCCACCCACCCCCAGCGTGTGGCCCCCAGAAAGTTGCCCAGAACATTGACTGATTGCCTTACTATGTGAAAAACAGGACACAGCGACTTATGAAAAAGAATAACAAGCCAAGACTATAAAATAACAAGATGTATAGCAGGATGACCAAAACTCCGTAAAGTCATGGAAGAGGTGATCAATGGCTACTAGCCACGATGGCTATATTCTTCCTCCACTGTTGGAGGCACCAAATGCCTCCGAATACCAGCTGCTGGGAATCACAAGTGGGGAGAGTTGCGGGGATTTAAGCCAAATAAATAAATAACCTACCTGGCAGGGCTGCTGTGAGGATAAAATGAGGCGGCAGCGATGGAGATTCGAGCGTGCCACTTCAGCTCTCTGAGGGAAAGTTAGGAGAAAAATGCAATGGAGTAAAAAAACACCACACTTGCTTACACACACACACACACTAGGGATGGGTAAGAATTTCGATTCAGTTCGCATTTCAAGCAGAATTTATCAAATTTGCAATTTCCAAAACAATATGAGAACTGAAACACAGCCATCCTTTGAAATTCGCATTTATTAGAATTTGGGGATGCAATTTCCCGACTAAACAACATTTACAAAAATGCATATAAGTGTGCATTAAAATGAATACATGAGTGAAACGAACATGCAAAAAGGCATGAAATTATGAGAAATGACTTACAAAAATGTGTATACTGCCCACAAAAATGTGATTATTTGGAGAAGTTCGCACTAAAACGGTGGAGAATTTTCATGAGGATTTAACCCCACCCTGCAGATCCCTGTAGAAATGTATAGAATTGAATTTAATATTGGAAGACTGAGAAATGGACAGAACCTAAACAGATCTTTCCATCCCTAAAACACACACACACACACATTTTCTTCTTACGACAGCCCTGCAAGGTAGGGTAGACTGAGATATGCCTTGGTCGCTTTGAATACATATGTTAAATGTGTGAAGGAGGAAAGGAGAAAGATCTCTTCCTCTCTCTCTCACACACCCTGCCCCCCAGAACCCAACCCCTTGAAGTGGTTCTCCTTTCTCTTCAAGCAAGGTGGCACCTACCGCAGGGAGGCTAACCCACACCTAAATTTAGAGGTGGTAGAGGGCCGTTGGCGCCCCCCACCCACGTACCGTTCCCTCAAGCGGCAGCAGAGAAGCGAAAACAGAAGTGACCGGGGGCGGGGGGGGGAGAGAGGTAACCAGGACAGGCATACCACCTGCAGCAGGCTGTGGGATTTCTAATTACAGGCCGCTGAGCGCTTTACCACATGGAGCTCTTTCTTTCCATGCTGAGTTAATCATAATGTTACCTCTCCTCCTCCTCCACATGGTCTTTAGCAGATTTGTGTGTCTGTGCGCATCTCACAGGGAGAAATATGCCCACACAAGAGTGGTGGCTCAGTGCTCACACGCTTTGGGGATCTTCACCCGGAGGACAACTCCGTTGGCCAGAGAAACAAAGGGTCTCAGTCCCGGGAGGGGATGTAAGCGGGGGGCTGTACCATATCAGGGTTGCAAACATTAATGCATGCCTCTTCCACTGGAAACTGTGCATGGCAGGATGCATCTCTGCTAGGGATGGGTGAGAATGTTGATTCGGCTTGCATTTCAAGCTGACTCTATCCAAATCTGCACTTTCCGAAACAATATGGGAACCCAAACATAGCCGCCCTTTAAAATGTGCCATTATTTGAATTTTGCAAGGCACTTCGCCGACCAAATCATGTTGACAAAAATGTGTAAGTGGAGGGAAAGGGCGTGCATAATTTAATATATATATATGAGCGAAAATAACATGCCAAAATGCATTCTATGATGAGAAATGGCTTGCGTACGTTCGTTAAAACCGCTTGCAAAACTGTGTTTAGTAATAGAAATTGGCACTAAAATGCTGGAGGATTTTTGTGAGGATTTTGTTGTTGAAAAAATTGCAAATGGCTGCAGAAACATGGAGAACTGAATTTAAGAGAGAGGACCAAAACAGACAGATCTTTAAATCCCTGGTCTCTGCAATCTGCTAGTTTTGTCCACCTTGCAGGGGCTGGGGGTGGTGATTGTTTGGGGACACCCAGAGAAATGGCTCTCCACTCCACTGTGTGAGACACAGCCACTGCATTTAGCTGAGGGTGGACCCCTGCCTGAAGACCATTGAGAGTTGGAAAAGGTTCAGAAGAGGGCAACCAGAATGATCAAGGGGATGGAGCGACTCCCTTACGAGGAAAGGTTGCAGCATTTGGGGCTTTTTAGTTTAGAGAAAAGGCGGGTCAGAGGAGACATGATAGAAGTGTATAAAATTATGCATGGCATTGAGAAAGTGGATAGAGAAAAGTTCTTCTCCCTTTCTCATAATACTAGAACTCGTGGACATTCAAAGAAGCTGAATGTTGGAAGATTCAGGACAGACAAAAGGAAGTACTTCTTTACTCAGCGCATAGTTAAACTATGGAATTTGCTCCCACAAGATGCAGTAATGGCCACCAGCTTGGACGGCTTTAAAAGAAGATTAGACAAATTCATGGAGGACAGGGCTATCAATGGCTACTAGCCATGATGGCTGTGCTCTGCCACCCTAGTCAGAGGCAGCATGCTTCTGAAAACCAGTTGCTGGAAGCCTCAGGAGGGGAGAGTGTTCTTGCACTCGGGTCCTGCTTGCGGGCTTCCCCCAGGCACCTGGTTGGCCACTGTGAGAACAGGATGCTGGACTAGATGGGCCACTGGCCTGATCCAGCAGGCTCTTCTTATGTTCTTATGTTCTTACGCTGTAACACTTCCTAGATGCACGCAGATTAGGGATGGAGGGTTTTTTTTTACAAATCCCCTTGAAAATTCCTCAACATTTGTACTCACGAGCACATTATTTTATGTAGTTTTGACTAAAACACCCATTTTTGCATTTTTGCAAGCAGTTTCTCATAAAACAATGCATTTTGCACATTGTCTTTCACTAATATATTCGGTTTCATGCACATTTCCCCCTAATAAAGGCATTTTTGTAAGCATTGGTTGGTTGGCAAACTGCATTGCAAAATTCAGATAAGAGCGAATTTGGAAGGATGGCTGGGTGTTCGGTTCTCATATTGCTTCAGAAAGTACAAATCTGATAGATTTGGCTTGAAATGTGAACTGAATAAAATTTCTCACCCATCCCTAGGAGTCGTGTGCTTTGAATGTGCATTGGGTGTGCTTTAAATGTATGGTGTGTACAGGTGGGCGAGAATTTCAATTCAGTTCGCATTTCAAGCCAAATCTATCATACCTGCACTTTCCAAGACAATACAACAACCAAATGAAAGCCGCCCTTTGAAATCCACACTTATCTGAATTTTCCAGTGCAGTTCGCCAACCAAACAATGTTTACAAAAATGCATATGCAAAGGGAAAGTGTGCGTAAAAATGAATATTTGAGTGAAAACAAGAAGCAAAAATGCATTCTATGAAGAAAAATGGCTTGCAGAAATGTGTACATGAGTCAAAGCTGTCTGCAAGAATGTGTTTGTGAGGAGAAATTCATGCCAAAATGCTGGAGAATTTTCTTGAGGATTAAATCCCCCCCCAAATTGCTACAGAGATGTGGAGAACTGAATTTAAGACTGGAAATACAAGGAACTAAGAGAACTGAAGTTGACAGATCTTTCCAGCCCTAATGCTGTGGCATGTGCGTTGATAGTATTTTTTGGCTCACGGGCTACATCCATCTTCAACTGGCCTTCTGGGGACCACCGGTGGTTTGTCCACCACCTCTGATCTCCTCATGCCAGAGCCTCTGGTTGGGCGGACTAGGGTCCTACTTCACAAAGGCCAGTCCTCTACTTCCAGGATGGGGAAATTGCTTGCAGGGATGTTGCTGGACTCTGAGTGACTGATGATCAGGAATGATGTTGGAAGCTAGAGTGCAGCAACATCTGGAGGACGCTACGCTGGCTCATCCTTGGTCTAGTCTCTCAACGTAATTCATCAAATGTAACTCCCAGAACTGGACACCATCAAGATTTCCCTCTCTTTCCTGGTTCCTGAGAAAGAATTTCTTTGGGGGTCTTGGAAAGGGGACAGCAGACCACCGAGTTGGGTTTTTAAAGGAGAGAGGATCCAACAAATTCATGGAAGATAAGGCTGTCAATGGCTGCTAACCCTGACAGCTATGTTCTCCCTCCACTGTCGGAGGGAGAACACTCCCTCCTCTGAATATACATTCCTGGGGGTCACAAGTAGGGGGAGTTGCTCTTGGGTTCAGGACCAGCTTGGGGACTTCCCTTTGGGGCATCTAGTCGGCCACTGTGAGAACAGGACACTGGCCTAGATGGGGGCCCTCTTGGGCCTGATCCGGCAGCCACGCTCTTCTGATGTTCTTAAATTCCAAACCACCGATAGGTATATCAGTTTTTTAAAAAATCCCTTACCCCCACAGGCAAGATAAGGACAGGGAATGAACCTGGGCCCTGCCCCCCCCCCAAAATCAGGGTATATCATTGGTTGATCAGGACCAGCCACAATGCATGCTGCATGTGAATATCCACCACAGATGCGAAATGACTGTGTGCAAAGTTTTCCCCATAGGCTTCAAGCAGTCCTCCTCCAGTTCTGCTCCAGCCTTGACCACAGGAAAAATAAAAATTAAAGATGGAGGCAGTCTCGCTCTGTCTCTCCCTGCTGACCCTGAACCAATCAGTGCTCCTCACCGCCATACAAGCACCCCCCATTGCCACATCTGCTGGTAACAGCTGCAGAACTTGGGGTGTTCCCCCCTCCTTGCAAACCTATTCCCCTCCTCCTCCCCCTCTCTTCCTCCCTCAAGTGCGATCCCTCATCCTTCCCCCACCAGCTTTCACCCTCTCCCCCCCAAGAGCTGAGGCACCCCTCGCAGCCCACGCTCAGGTTCTTTCTGTCTCCGGCTGACATTTGAAAAACGCAAGCTTAAGACGTGAGACAGCAGCTGCGAGGTGGCACCGAGCCAAACCCGTTCCTGTGGAGCAAGACTTTGTCTTTCAAGAGAGAGACAAAATGAACCAGTTCAGGGCCAAACCCAGGCACTGAGTGGCCTGCCCGTGTCTCCTCAACAGTGGACCCTAAGTTTCTAGTCCACTGTATTTCAATCAATCAACCAATCAAATTTATTGACTGCGACCGCAGACCGTATCAAACAGAATAAAAACAGACCCCTCAGTCGGCTCACGGATGAATCCGAAAACAAATAACTAAAATCTAAATCTAAAATGAAAAATATTAAGAGTTTCTGTCGGACCTGATCCAGGACCCCTATTTAACCCCAGCTCTCAGTAAGGGGGCTTGTTCTTCTTCTCCCACCCACGTCTGAGAGACGGGAAGAGGGTTTTTTTTTGTTAGAGAGGCTGTGTGTTTCAGCCTTTTGTAAGATCACCTCATCTGAGGACAGCACACAGCATCTGACGGCGCATTCGAGAATCTCTGTGTAGAAAGTAGAGGAGTGCCATAAACAGGCTATGCTAATTTGTACAGCAGCACGGGTTTCCCCTAAATCATGAGTGGGGAGGGGGAAATCTCAGAGCCGGGGGTCAAATTTGGCCCACCAGGCCTATCAGAGCTCTCCTCAGTAGCCTTGCTCTGAGATTTATTCAAGCGCTTTCCCCTGGATGGAATATACCTGTAGCCTTGAACTGGGATTATTCCTCTTGCTTACCTGGTTAGAAGATAGGTGTATATCCAGACTAGGGATCGGTGAGAATTTCAACCCAATTAGCTTTTCCAGCCGAAAGTATCAAATCCACACTTTCCAAAACAGTATGGGAATGGAAACACAGCCATCCCTTTGAAATCCGCACCAATTCAAATTTTGCCATGCAGCTCGCTAACTCTAACAGCATGTACTCTCATAATACTCTCATAATACTAGAACAGGACAGACAAAAGGAAGTACTTCTTTACTCAGCGCAAAGTTAAACTATGGAATTTGCTCCCACAAGATGCAGTAATGGCCACCAGCTTGGACGGCTTTAAAAGAAGATTAGACAAATTCATGGAGGACAGGGCTATCAATGGCTACTAGCCGTGATGGCTGTGCTGTGCCACCCTAGTCAGAGGCAGCATGCTTCTGAAAACCAGTTGCCGGAAGCCTCAGGAGGGGAGAGTGTTCTTGCACTCGGGTCCTGCTTGCGGGCTTCCCCCAGGCACCTGGTTGGCCACTGTGAGAACAGGATGCTGGACTAGATGGGCCACTGGCCTGATCCAGCAGGCTCTTCTTATGTTCTTAAATGTGCAGAAAAATGAATATACTAGTGAAAACAACATACAAACACAGAGTTATATGATGAGAAATTGCTTGTGAAAAATACGCCTACAAAACTGCGTTTATTAGAAGTTTGAAGTAAAAATGCTGGAGATTTTTTTTTCATGCAGAAATGTAGAAAACCACAGAGAACTGAAACTGACAGATCTTTCCATCCCTAGAACTGAAACTGACACATCTTTCCATCCCTAGAGCTGAAACTGACACATCTTTCCATCCCTAGAGCTGAAACTGACAGATCTTTCCATCCCTAGAGCTGAAACTGACAGATCTTTCCATCCCTAAGTGTAGATATATCTGAGGTTTGCAGTAGCTGGAATTTAATCTATTGTACAAAAGTAAGTTTCACATCAATTCCCCTGCTTACAGCTGTCCCTGCCCCCATCCATCATTGGCATAGTGTGGCCCCCTGGAAGGTTGCCCATGCGGAATGTGGCCCTCAGGGCTGAGAAAGGTTCCTGGCCTAAACAAATCCTTGAGGTTCCTCATCCCCCCCAGGCAAGGCTCTTTTTGTTGCAACACAGGCACATGTTTCTTCCGTAACTACGTTCCCCAGCTGCCAAATTGCTTACCTCCTGCACACAGCTAGTAGCTAGCAGCCATCAATAGCCATTAAAGACCTTTCCCATTATTCAAGAGAAAACTTTCCCCTGTATCTTGATTCAAAATGGTGTCCAGTCGTACCCAGGCATAGACCAAAACCTGTTCTTCAATCTCAGGAACCATCGTGCCAAATTTGGTGACAATACCTTAAGAGGTGTCCGAATGTGTTGATTCAAAATGGCATCCAATGGTACCCCAAAAATCCTGTTTCTCAATCTCAGGAACCACCATGCAAAATTTGGTGATGATATCTTAAGAGATTTCCAAATGCGTGCAAATTGGAATGGTTCAGTGAGCCATCTTGATTCAAAATGATGTCCAGTTGTGCCCAGGCATAGACCAAAACCTATTCTTCAATCTCAGGAACCATTGTGCCAAATCTAGTGACGATACCTTAAGAGATGTCCGAATGCTTAGAGAACAGACTGGCAGGCACACTTCTAAAATATAGAACTAACTAGGCCACATCTGCACTATACATTTAAAGCAGAATTATAGCACTTTAAACAGTCACGGCTTCCCCAAAAGAGTCTTGGGAATTGTAGTTTGTTAAGGGTGCTGAGAGCCGTTAAGAGACCCTGCCTTCCCTCACAGAGCAACAAATCCCAGAGTTCCCTGGGAAGATGGATTGATTATTAACCCACTTTGGGAAATGGAGCTCTGTGAGGGGGAACAAGGTTCTCTTTACAACTCTCAGCAACCTTCACAAACTACAGTTCCCAAGGCATTATATTGGATCCAGGAGGGCAGAAGAGTCCAGTGGATGGATTAGGGGAGGCCCATCACTTGGCGTCAAGGAAATGTTTCTTCCTCCACACCTGTCTCCTCCTTTCTCCACCCCCCTTTCCCTCACCAGCAGCGCAGCTGCTGTACCACAGGCATCCTCACAAGCTTATTCCTTTTTCTGTCATTGTGAAAATCAAGAACCTCCGTGGCTCTTAGCAGGAGAAGATTTGAGGGATGAATTTGTCCATTCCCGCTCGGACAGTTTCTCATTTTTGCAACCGTCAATTCCGTTCTCCACATTTCTGCAGCCATTTGCCAATTTTCCTTTCCTTTCTTTTAAAAAAAAAAACCTCACGAAAATCCTCCAGTGTTTTAGCGCGATTCCCCCTCCCCCCAATAACACACATTTGGGGGGAGGCAGTTTTGTCCACATTTCTGCAAGCAATTTCTCCTAATATATCTTTTAATGTTATTTTCAATCACATATTCTTTTTTAGGCACGCTTTGCCCCAACAAAGGTTTTTTTGTAAAAGGCGTCTGGTTGGCGAGCTGCGTCTCAAAATTCGGATGAGTGCGAATTTCGAAGGATGGCTGCGCTTTGGTTCTGATATTGTTTCGGCAAGTGTGGATTTCATAGATTTGGCTTGAAATGTGAACTGAATTGAATGTCTCCTCCATCTCCAATGTATATCTGGGCATTTAGGGACATCCCTATTGGGATCACATCTGGGTTTTCGGAGGGAGGACTGGCACCTGGCTCCAGCCCTTTTTTTGGGTGTGTGTGACTTTTTTTAGTTGAAGCCCTTGTCAGAAACCCTAAAGAGGCGCTGCCGGTCAGTGTAGACCAGCCTTTCCCAACTAGTGGGCCACCAGATGTTGTTGGACCACAATTCCCATCTTTCCTGACCATTGGCAATGCTGGCTGAGGCTGATGGGAGTTGTGGTCCAACAACATCTGGAGGCACACTGGTTGGGAAAGGCTGATCTAGAAGGTCGAATGCTGGGTTTGAAGGTGGAAGATCCACGTTTCATCCACTAAACTCCTGGACCGCTTTGGACTAGTTGGCAGGGTTTTGTTGTTGTTGTTTGCCTGTCTTCTCTTGTAGAACAGTTGTTTGGATTAAAAACAGAGAGAAAAAGTCCAGTTCACAGGTGGGGAACCTGTGGCCCCCGAGATGCTGATGGACTACAACTCCCATCATCCCTGTTCATTGGATCACACTGGCTGCTGGGACTGGCGAGACCTATAAGTCCAGCAGTGTCTGGAAGGCCCCTGGTTTCCCCATCTCTGATCCGAGAAGAGGCATTGCCCACTCTTAGGAGGGGAATGCCTTTTCTAAATAAGGACCTTCTTCCATCTCTTGCATGCAGCAGCGAGTATTTGCACTGTCTTGCTAGCATGCAATGAGGGTGAGTGTGCTACCCTCGAGATCAGTGTTTCTCAACCGGTGTGCCTCCAGATGTCGTTGGACCACAATTCCCATCTTTCCTGACCATTGGCAATGCTGGCTGAGGCTGATGGGAGTTGTGGTCCAACAACATCTGGTGGCCGACTAGTTGGGAAAGGCTGGTGTAGACGTTACTGGACTAGATAGACCAGTGCTCTGGGGCTAAGCTTGCTATGTCGGGACTAGGGATGGAAAGATCTGGCCATTTTGGCGCCCTCATTTTTTCCCAACCTTAAATTCAGCGCTCCATGTTTGTGCAACAATTTGCAGTGTTTTTTTTTTAAAAAAAATCTCACGAAATTCTTCAATGTTTTAGCGCAAATTTCTCCTAATCAACACATTTTTGCAGTTTTGAATCAAGTACTCCTGTCTGGAAGGCATTTCTCCTAACAATGCCTTTTGGCATGCTCTGGTCACTGATATATTCCTTTTTATGCATGCTGTCCCCTAAATTACACACTTTTGTACACACGGGTTGGTTGGGGAACTGCTTCACAAAATTTGGTGAACTGCAAATTTCGAAGGACGAGCTGTGTTTCTGGTTTTCATGTTGTTTCGGAAAGTGCATATTTGATAAATGCAGCTGTCACATGTGACCCAAATTGAATTTCTCACCCTTCCTAAGTGGGTAGCAGTGTTTAGGAGGAAAGGATGGTGTTTTAGAATGTTTTTAGTATTTTTGTTTGCTGCCCTGGGCTCCTAATGGGAGGAAAGGTGGGATATATATTAAATAAATTAATAAATAAATAAAGATCACCCCCCCCGGCATGCTGTGGTCTGGACCCTATTTATCCTTCCCTCCCCATAACTGGTATTACTGGAAAAAATCCCATATGCCAGGCATTCATTGTCAGATGATGCATTTAACGCATCATGCCCCTGAACTGAACATGTTTCATCTATTAGGAAGAAACAGCATTGTCACCTAGGAATGGGCAGATCTGGTTATTCCTGATCTCTGTCCGATTCTCACATGTTAATTCGTACATCCATTCTGTCCTGTTTCTGCCTTAACTGGTGATTTTTTAAAAAATAAATACAAAAACCCACTTTTTTAAAAATATAAACATCCATATTGAAATACATATTTTGTATGAAACCATGTACATATCTCATCTCAATGTACATGTTTCTGAAGGCATTTAAATCCTAAAATATGCATATTTAACACATTTGGGTATGGTGTATTTTTTTGGGGGGGGTTGAGCTGAGAAGTATATCACAAAACTCTTCGGAGGGCAGAATCCAAAGGATATTTATGTTCCAAACTGTGGATTAGTCTGGACTCCGGAGTGGTGCAAATCAGGTCAACGCGTTTGCAAATGTGGATGGAATAAAATTCTCCATTCCACCTAGGGATGGGAGATTCTGTCAGTTTTAGTTTCTCATTAAGTCTGGCTCTCCATATTTCCCCATCGATTTGTGATCCTTTTAAAAATAATAATAATAATAAAGCCTTCAGGAAAATCGATCGGCATTTTCGTCCAAATTGCTCCTAACATATACATTGTTGCATGCAATTCTCCCCCTAACACACAGATTTTTGCAGAGCAATTTCCTGCCACATAATGCCCCTTTTGTCTGCTATTTTCACTGAGGCATGTGCATTAATAAGGCACACTTCACCCTGATGCAGGCATTTTTGGGCACGCATGGGTTGGCTGGAGAATGGCATTGCAAAATTCAGAGAAGTTCAAACTTCGGAGGATGGCTGTGTCCCAGTTGGTACTGAAGCTTTGGAAAGGGCGAAGCCAGTATGTTTGCTTTTAAATGTGAACTGAATTGAATTTCTCTTCCATCCCTAATGCCAACTCGTTCGCCATCGTTCATTTCTCAAACGTAAATCGTAGACACTGACCATTTTGTTTCTATCCTCATAAGCCCAGGATTGAGAAGGTTCCATTAAGTCTCCAATCATCAGACGCAGTCGTGTGGTGGCACATTCAGAAGTGCAAGGTCCCTTCATGATAGTCAGAACCACGCCCCCTTATTCAACCTTCTAAAATTATAGCATAATCTGGCCAGGCTTCAATGCCGCTTTCTGCTTCTCTCTCACTGTCACCATGTGACTGTCCTTTCTCACTGTCAAGAGATACCGCTTGAATGACTGATTTTAATGTCTGTGTGTTTATCTCCTGCTGCTCCCAAACTGATGATGTAGATGGGATGCTATCATCGGGATTCACTGTCTCTTCTTCTGCAATCACAGAATCCTCACTCTCCGCAAGCCGTCTTCGTTTTTTGAACTCGGAACTAATAAAGGATTGCTTGCTGTTGACACTCATTGGCACACCCCTTTCATGCTGATTGGCTCATAGAACACTGGAGACATAGGGACCCTGCTGGGACTTGGCTCCCCAAAAAGTAAGGGGACCCCAGATGACTACACTCCTGGTCACACATTACATTTGACTCAAAGCCTTCTTTTCCTAGCTTCTTAGACCAGGGCTGTGGAATATCTGTGGCTCTCCAGAGGTCACTGGGCTACCACTCCCATCTCGCTTGACCTTTGGCCCCCCTGGCTGCCAGAGCTGCTGAGAGCTTGAGTCCAACGACCTCTGGAGGGCCACAGGTTCCCCACCTCTGACTTACGGAGCTCCATTCACCCAGGAGAAAGCCTCCTAGGGGATATAGATACATGTCTGTGTGTGCGATTCCCCACAGTTTGTAACTTTCCACTTGCAAAGATGGCCTGTGGCTCCCATTTCTGTAGTATGTTGCTCCCATTGAGCATAGGAATGTGGCAGGCGCATTATCCTGTGCATCACTGCCGTGCAAGAGGCCACCTCCTTGGCATGCCGCACTGACACTCCGCGCCTGTGCCCGCTCTGAAACATGTGGTGTTTTTGAGTGTACAGGCTGGCAGGGATATGGCGCATAGCGACGGTGTGGTGGAAGGAGAAGGGAAAAGCTGTTTCCCTCTTGCCCCATTCAGTAGCCACACTCTGTCGGCACATACTTCACACCTGGCCAAGGAGGCAAGCTGTTCCTTTGAGGGGTAGCCGGGAGCCATGCCTCTCTGTACCGCAAACAACCTTTCAAAAAGCGGGCGTCGAGGGCACCCCTATTCCGATTTCCATCATTTATATTCCTTTAAGCTACCCTCAGTGTGCCTGGCTGCCTTTTCCTCCCTGACAATAGAATTCATTATGATGGAAATATCCTCCAGAGGGCTGCGGCTTAATTACCTCCTCATTTGCATTTTTGCATATTAATGACTGCGGTGCTGCTAATTTTTTTTTTTTTTTGCTGCAGTGTTTTTCCAAGACGGAGGCGAAGTGGAGCTCCTCGCCTTGCCTCCCCGTCCTCCATTTTCTTCTTTCTCTGCAGATGGTGTCGCCGCAGACGGCGCCAAGGACTCTCCCGTTCCAAAGACAAAAGGACCAGAGAACGGGAGCATTGAGCCCACAAGGATCTTTCTTAAATTCAGCAGATTTAGATGCACCGAATAGCTTCCTGATGAATGCAAAAACTTTGCCCTTATTTCCCATTAAATCCCCCTGCCCGTGACCTTTGGCTCTCCAGTACTACTGCCTCCAAGGCCCCTCCTCTCTTCAGTAGTCTTGCCTCTTTCTCCTTTGCTGGCCTTTACGCCTGCTACTCCCTCCCATAGCAACAGCTCAGTGCGAGAACACCTGCGTTGCATGTAGAAGGCCCCTGGGGTTCAATCCTTGGCACCTCCAACTAGGGCTGGGAGATGCTCCCTCCCTGAAACTCCAGAGTGCCGCTGCCTGTCAGTGTTGACAATGGGGACGGGCGAGAAATTAGATCCAATTCCCATTTCAAGCCGAATCCATTTAATCCGCACTTTCCAAAACAACGTGAGACCTGAAAACCCGTCCTCCTCCGAAACCCGCCCGATTCAAATTCTGCAACGCAGTCCGCCAACCAACCGACCAACCATTTACAAAAGCGTGTATGTCAGGGGAAAGCGTGCAGCCAAAGGAATACGTGAGCGGAAATAGCATACACACCGTGCATTACATGATGAGAAATGGCTTGCAGGAAAGGTGTACGCGAGTCAAAAGTGCCTACAAAACTTTGTTTGTTGGGAGACATTCGCACAAAAATGCTAGAGAATTTCCATGAGGATTTAAAGGGGGGGGAAGCCGCCAATTGCTGCAGAAATGTGGAGAAGCGAATTTAAAATTGGGAACATGAGGAACTCATTCAGTTCACTGAAAGAACTGGGCATGCTTAGCCTGGCAAAGAGGGGAGATATGATAGCACTTTTCAAGTACATGAAAGGTTGTCACATAGAGGAGGGTCGGGATCTCTTCTCAATCGTCCCAGAGTGCAGGACATGGAATAATGGGCTCAAGTTGCCAGATTTCAACTGGACATCAGTTCCTGTTAGAGCCATATGACAATGGAACCAATGACCTAGAGAGGTGGTGGGCTCTCCGACACTGGAGGCATTCAAGAGACAGCTGGACAGCCATCTGTTGGGAATGCTTTGATTTGGATTCCTGCATTGCGCAGGGGGTTGGACTTGATGGCCTTATAGGCCCCTTCCAACTCTACTATTCTATGATTCTATGCAAGAGCCAAAATTGACAGATTAGACAGCACTGATCTGATTCAGTACAAGGCAGCTTCCTAAATTCCTTAAATGACTCCTCATTCTTCCTTTGGGCTGTGATCCTTCCAACTGCCTGCCAGAGCCCCACAGATGTTGAGGTCCTGGAAATAAATCCACCCTTTTGTCCCACGACCCCAAACCACCCCAACACCTTTTCGACGCCTCTCCGTTCCTTCTCCCTGTCCCCTTCTGTCCAAATATACATTGCAAATTCCTCCATCCCTCCTGATGAGTGGCCCTCTGTCAATCCCGATGTGCAGTTCATAGATTTGCAGCGAACATCTTCACCTACACCCAGGGATGGCAAGACCTGTCAGTTTCAGCTCTCTGAGTTTCACATTTTTCTAATCTGAAATTCAGTTCTCCCCGTTTCTGCAGAAATTTGGGTTTGCTTGTTTTTAAATCCTCATGAAAATTCTATTTTAGTGCGAAATTCTCCTCATTTATGGATGCAGGTTTGACTAATGTACACATTTTCCCCCAAGGAATTTATCTGAATATATTCATCTTTTTTGCACATTTCCCCCTAATGCACGTATTTTTGTAAACGTTGGTTGGAGAACTGCATTCCAAAATTCAAGATACATTTGACTTCTGAAGGAGGGCTGTGTTTCGGTTGTCAGGCAGGCTTTTGGGGTGGTTTTTTTTACTTACTGTTGATTTTAATGTTCTAATGTAATTATATGTTTTTATTATGTATGTCGCCCAGAGTGGTTGGATGACCAGCCAGATGGGCGACTAATAAATTTAGTAAATGAATAAATATTGTTTCGGAAGGAGCGGGTTTGACAGATCTGGCTTTAAATGCGAACTGAATCGAATCTGTCCCCCACCTGTATTTACACCAAATGGATTCTGGATTAGTCAGACCTAAAGTTTGTGTTTCATTAAAACTGTCTCTCTGTCTGGTCCTCGGAACTCCACTCAGGCCATGCCCCTCTCTGCAGGCCACGCCCCCTCAATGGTCTTGCTTTCGATTCTCCTTGAGTGTTTTTGTTAGGCTTGGATGTGTTGTTGATGGTGCCTCTTGTTTATCTGGATGGATAGAGAGGTGTGTGTGTGTAAAGAAACTAGCCTACTAAACAAAGGAGAAATTTACATTTGTTGCTCCACCCACTTTTTTGCTGCTGGCCCTGCCCACCACTAGCATGTGACCCTCGGAAGGTTGCCCAAAAAGGAATATGGCCCTTGGGCTGAAAAGAAGTTTCCGCTCTGTTGATAGAATCCCTGTCCTCAGGTTTTACAGCACAGCAAAAGACGAAGGAAGGAATGGGAGAGAGGAGGAGGAGAAATCAATCACCAGGAGGATCAGTTTACTCTGGTACATGGGCTACACTCTAGATCAACCTTTCCCAACTGGTGTGCCTCCAGATGTTGTTGGAACACAACTCCCATCAGCCTCAGCCATTAATGCTGGTTGAGGCTGATGGGAGTTGTGGTCCAACAACATCTGGAGGCACACCAGTTGGGAAAGGCTGCTCTAGATGGTGCCCCCTCCTCAAAAAAAAGATGTTTCCATCTCTCTATTCAATGAGTGAGAAACTTGCACATCTGTTGGGTGAGTAGTGATTTTTTTTCTGGCTTTGTATACTATAGGTTGATTCTTACATTAATCCTACTTAGAGTAGACCCATTGAAATTAATGACCAATGAAAAATGACTAATTTAGGTTCATGAATGCTAATGGACTACTCTGAGTTGGCGACAACCTTGTTATTTTATTTCCACATTAGATTTTATTCTCTCTCCTGTTGAATTTTCAAATTGTTCAAACTGGGTAGTTTGTTGTACATTCTTTGTTTTTGAAAAAAGTCATAGGATTTTACTGTCTCTCTCTATATAATATTTTTTGTAAACGTCACGCTGCAGTTTGCAGCACCACAGGCAGGTGGCGCTGCAAACTATAGTGTGATGATATGGATGGCAGAGAGTTGGCAGTGCTGGGTGCAGGCCTGGATAAGACTGAGGGGAGATAGGATAGCACTCTTCAAGTACATGAAAGGTTGTCACACAGAGGAGGGCCGGCATCTCTTCTCGATCGTCCCAGAGTGAAGGACATGGAATAATGGGCTCAAGTTGCAGGAAGCCAGATTTCCACTGGACATCAGGAAAAACCCTAACTGTTAGAGCCATACGACAATGGAACCAATGACCTAGAGAGGTAGTGGGCTCTCCGACATTGGAGGCATTCAAGAGGCCGCTGGACAGCCATCTGTCGGGAATGCTTTGATTTGGATTCCTGCATTGAGCAGGGGGTTGGACTTGATTGCCTTATGGGCCCCTTCCAACTCATTCTATGATTCTATGTTTCTAACCTTGGTGCTAAGGATACTGTTGGGATATCGGTAAGTCTCAGAGGCCAGGGGTGGGGGTGGAGAAACAACAGAATGTGTTTGCGTGTGAGGAAGAGGTCCTGCATCCTCTGCAACGGGCCCCATTGTTCGCCCAGCGGCCTTTTCGGCTGGTATGTCACAGGCTGTTACTTCCGCCCAATGAAGCCCAACTTACAAGGGCTGAGTGGAGGTGGATGCCTGCACGACAGGCACATGGGAGGGGAAGGTTTTAACTGAGTTTGACACGAGCCTGGAGAAATCTGGTGATGAAGGACAGGAGAGAGAAAGAGAGAGCGCACATGGTCAACTGCAGACAACCGCTTGAGGGCGGCTGGCTCATTCCCCCCATCCCACCTGAGGCATCGGCTGAAATTCTGTAGCGTTCCTAGAATGCCAGCGTGGCAGAAGGCACGTTGGGTGCTGGTCAGCTACTGGGCCATGTTCAAGGTCTTGTTATTCACATCGGAAGGCCTGAAGAACTAGGGACCAGGTTAACAGAGCGGTGACCTCAAAACGGGCATTTCTTGATGTGGCCCCACACCGTGGAATGCCCGTCTCTCTGCCATATGCTGTTATATCATCCATCGGTTGATTCAGACTTCTTGTGAAGACATATCTTGTTGCCCAGACTGCTCTGGGTCAGCTCTTGTTGCACCTTATGCTGGCAACTGCTTTGCAGAACCCCTATCAGAACTGGTGGATGCTGCCCCCATGTGGCAATTCAAGTCATTGCGTCTTCTCAGTAGCATGGCAGGAGGTGCTCAGAGCTGCCCCCGTGTGGTGTGTTGAGTCACTGCAGCTCCTCAGGGAAGAACCTTCCACACTGACTCCACCCAGGCTGGCTATCAGCTCCTCTTAGGCAAAGAAAGAGTTTAAGAGGGCTTCCTGTCATCGCGGGACTTTGAGCAAAAAAGATTTACTTGAGCTTTAGCCTTGCTGGCATTCCTGGCCTGGTCCTATTTCCTGGCGTGCTCTGACTTTTTAGCTCCTGAATTTCTCAAGATAGTGGCCATTGTGACTGGTGGGGCGGAAGGCAAGGAGCCCAACAGTAGGTGGAGCTAAAGGCAATGAGAGACCAGCCAACTTATGTTATTTTTGCCCCCTTCTTTCTCTGCCCTGCTGAGTTCTACAAGGGCAACTGAGGCTGAGGAACGGGACAGGCAGGGCCACCCCCTACATTGGTTGTAAGTAAGAAGGCAGGCAGGTGACGGTTGCCTGAGGGGAAACTGAGGTTGGCAGGGCAGTGCCCCAGGTGCCCTGATGTGCCACCGTCCATTGGGTGGGGCCACCCCTTTCTCTTTTTCTGCCACCCTTGTTTCTCCATTGCCCCCTCTTTGCCAACCATGCAAACGTAGCCCGAGGGCCGCCTAAAATGAGGCCAAGGGCCACAGGTGTTCCACCCTCGGCTTCATTCAATGGTTTCTCTTGTGTGAGTGTGTGTGTATATATATGTGCAATTGGGCCTCCCATTTCTATGGGGTTGGTGCAGCATTCCAAAGCCCATGGGACTCCGACAAGGCACGGCCTCTGTGCATACCCAAAGTGGATTGAGGGGGAGGGGAGGCCAGGCATTTCCCTAGCAAAGGGCCCTGCACCTTAAGAGCACTGCCCCAAATGTTTCAAGGTGGGATATGTATTTATACGGCAAATGAAAGGCTCACTTTGCACAGAACACCTGCAACTGGAGAGAATTCTCTGTTCGCAAATCCCACTTCTTTCAGGTGGAGGGGATGCCCTTCCTAACCCCCCCTTCCCACTCCCAAAATCGTGGCTCTTGTAAGATCTCTAGGACTTCTTTCCAAAACATGAATAGACCTCATCATGAGAAGGACTATTGCACCACCTGTTGGCGGTAGTGTGGAATAACACTCTACTCAATGGATTTTCTCTCCTTAAAAAAAAACCAATTTGTTTTAACAACAACAATAATTAATAGTAATAATAATAATAGGGTGCTCTATGCAAACAGTTATGTGCTCAGCTTCTTTCACAACTGCATCATGAACCAAACTGAGCCCACGATGCAGCTGCGAAAGATGTTTGCATTTAAAGGCGGACCTACCTAATTTGCACTTTCTGAAATAAGACACAAAACGGAAATGGGCACTTTTCTGAATTTTGCAATCCGGTTCTCTGGCTAAGTGACATACACGACCGTGTATATGCTAAGGTAAAGCATGCAAAAGAATGCATGTAATAGCAAACAAAACATGAAAGGTGCGTCACATTAGGGAAATTTGTTTTGCAAAAATAGAGATGTATACAGGCAAAATGGCATTCAAAAATCTGTTGATTGGGGGAATTCACACGAAAATGCTGATGAATTTTCACAAGGACTTTAAGAAAAAATATTGCATACTATGTGGAGCCAGTGTGGTGTAGTGGTTAAGGTGCTGGACTACGACCTGGGAGACCAGGGTTCAAATCCGCACACAGCCATGAAGCTCCCTGGGTGACCTTGGGCCAGTCACTGCCTCTCAGCCTCAGAGGAAGGCAATGGGAAACTCCCTCTGAATGCCGCTTACCATGAAAACCCTATTCATAGGGTCACCATAAGTTGGGATTGACTTGGAGGCAGACCATGTCCATTTCCATGTGGAAATATAGAGAACTGAACTCGATACTGAAAGGAACCGAAATTGACCTGTTCTCCCATCCTTACACCCAACCTCAAAAGTAAGGCAAACATGACAAAAAACCCTCCCACTCCACCCACGAACATTTCACCACATTTTTCTCCCCCTGCCTTTTAGGTAATTTTGGAATGCCTGATAGATGTTTCTTGCAAGGGAGCAAGAGGGCAAGGCGATTGATGCAAAATGTATGGGGAGGCAAAGTCTGGACATCAGGAAAAACTTCCTAACTGTTAGAGCCATACGACAATGGAACCAATTACCTAGAGAGGTAGTGGGGTCTCCGACAGTGGAGGCATTCAAGAGGCAGCTGGACAGCCATCTGTCAGGAATGCTTTGATTTGGATTCCTGCATTGCACAGGGGGTTGGACTTGATGGCCTTAAAGGCCCCTTCCAACTCTATTATTCTATGATTCTATGACCCCTCCCTGCCATACTTTCTTTCAACCATTCTCCAAGTGGGGGTTCTCTTCGGCACACCCCCGTGCAGAATGGCTGGTGGCCTGTTGTTTTGATGCCGTCTTTTCCCCATGCTGTGTTTGTTCCTCTTTATTTCTTGATTGATCTAAAAACATCGATATATACTGCTGAAGCAACTGATAGCTGCCGCTTCATGTGCGGCAGAGGGAAAGGCGTTCTGCTGTATAGGGGCAACAGCAGAAAACACCCGCTTTGGTGTCACTGCCTTATAATACTGTGGTGGTTCCACTGGTGGGGGTGTCATACTTTCCTCCATCCCCCCATAGAAATGCTCTGCCCAGATGGCAATCCTAAGCCTACTTACCTGACATTACTAACACTGCATACGTTTAAAATAATGTTTTTATTGGAAAATATTAATGGACCTATGTTAGGTATGTTAATTAATTTCAGTGGATCTACTCTGGGTAAAAGGTCTGAGTATGCATATATATGATTGCACAGTTAAGCAGGTTTAATTATTATTTTCCAATAAAAAACATTATTCTAATGGAGAATGAAATAGATACAACATGCCTGTTTTTGAATTCAGCTAACAGAGAGCCAGGGCGGTGTAGTGGTTAGAGTGTCGGCCTGGGAGACCTGGGTTCGAATCCCCACTCGGCCATGAAGCTCACTGGGTGACCTTGGGCCGGTCACCATTTCTCAGCCTAGCCCACCTTGCAGGGCTGTTGTGAGAATAAAATGGAGAACCATGCATGCTACCTTGAACTATTTGGCAGAAAGATGGGTATAAATGTAATAATACGTAAGAATATATGCAATACAGAATTGCAAATAGATGTACATCAGCAAATACAAAAGCAGTAGATGTATCTGGGAAGATATATAAATCTATCTTATCGATCTATGTTTAGAAACAAACCGAAATGTGAGTCTTCACTTCAAATCAAATTTAGATTTTCCAAATCAGCTACAAATGCCCTTCAACATTTCTCAGGGGGAGAGGGCTTAAGGCTTGATCTTTTTTTCTGGTAAGTTAATAGGACAAAATAAATCACTGTCTTATTAATTACTTTATTACCCCACCCTTCCTCCCAAAGGCAGCCCAGGGTAGCAAGGAAACGATACAGAACAAAAAGCCTCTTAAAAACAAAACATCTCAAAAAATCTTTTAAAAAAATCTTTAGAAATTGTCTTTAAAACACTGCAATAAGGTGGCAATCCTATGCACTCGCTCTCTCCTTGGAGTAAGCTCTAGGGCTGGTACTGTTTCAGACCCAATCTGTGGGCCTGTCGGGGTGTTGATCCTCAAGCAATGGCTGCCGACTTGGAGGGTTTTCAAAAGGGATTACACAAATTCATGGGGGGGATAAGGCAATCCATGTCTACTAGCCATGATGGCTACGTTCTGGAGGTGGAGTACCTCTGAATCTCAGTTGCTGTGAGGAGAGTTGCTGTTGTGCTCAAGTCCTGTTTGGGGGCTTTCCCATTGGGGCATCCAGGGTGCTGGGCTAGATGGGGTCACTTTGGCATCATCTTGCACTGCAGGGCTCTTCTGTCTTATGAATCACATGAAAGAGGGGCTCTTTACTCCCTGCCTGTGGGCTTCCTGGAGGAATCTGTCTGGCCATTGTGAGAAACAGGAAGCTGGATGAAAGGGCCCCTCCTTTCGGCCTGATCCAGCAGGACTCTTTTTACATTAGACCCTGATGCAGTCACGGAATGCCTCATTTCAGCCTCCCATCTGTTCTGATGGAGGTTTTCACAGGCACAGTTACACACTACGTTGCCAGTGGCTGTTCGACGGCTGTGCAAAAGCATTTTATTTATAGCAGGGGTAGCTGAACACAAAGTCATTCAGACCATGGTGTTCCCAATCTCTATGTACGGATGTGAAAGTTGGAGGGCAAAAAAACTGGATAAGAGAAAAATCAACTCATTTGAAATGTGGTGCTGGAGGAGAGCTTTGCGCATGCCACGGGGCACGAAAAAGACAAATAATTGGGTGTTAGAAGAAATTAAGCCAGAACTATCACTAGAAGCTAAAATGATGAAACTGAGGTTATCATACTTTGGACACATAAGGAGAAGACATGATTCACTAGAAAAGACAATAATGCTGGGAAAAACAGAAGGGAGTAGAAAAAGAGGAAGGCCAAACAAGAGATGGATTAATTCCATAAAGGAAGCCACAGACCTGAACTTAAAAGATCTGAACAGGGTGGTTTATGACAGATGCTCTTGGAGGTCACTGATTCATAGGGTTGCCATAACCAACCCAAAATTGACTTGAAGGCACATGACACACACACAGCCAACTTGGTGGCCCCCAGATCTTCTGGGATTCCGACTCCCATCAGGGAGGAAAGCTGTGGTCGACTGTGCCCCATAAACGTCAGGACCACACATTTTATTTATTTATTATTTGATTTACATCCTGCCCTTCCTTCAGCATAAGGCAGCTTTCAAGTTTCCTATTTAAAACCAGCTCTTTCTGGAGGACCATGAGGACCAGAATCTTATTTTATCTTTAGGCAAAGGGCCATAGTTTAACAGTAGAGCACTGGCTTGGCATGCAGAGGGCCCCAGGTTTCGGTCCCTAGTGTTTTCAGTTGACAAATGAGGGTTCTTTTTGCCTAGGAGCCTGGGGACCTGCTGCCAGTCAAAGTTGACAGTACTGGGGTGGATGGGACAAATAAGTCAAGCTGGAATAAGCAGTAGTATTGTGGCCAATTCAGAAGTGCAGGGTCCCTTCATGTTTGTCACAGACATGCCCCCTCCTTTTGCTGCTGGGTTGAGAATGAGATCCTTGTTGAATCTTCTCCCACAACAGACATCCCTAGGAGCCAATCAGCACAAAAGGGGAGTGTTAGCTGCTGAGAAGAGTCTTCTCAGGGGCCGACTCACCTCCTTTCACTCTGACTGGCTCCAATCAGCAGGAAAGGACGAGGAAGCAGGTTAGAAGACTCTTCTCAGTGACTAACACACTCCCCTTTCATGCTGATTGGCTTGTAGGATGCTGGAGACATAGGGACCCTGCTGAGACCCTGCTCCAAAAAAAGTAAGGGGTCTAAGACTCTCTGAGACCCTGGATAGCTACACTCCAGGGGATTAGGCACTTTCCAATATGTTAGGCAACCGAACACGTACTGACTGTGGAGGGTGCAATGCATGGATCTGCCTCTAAGGGGAGGTAGATGCCCAGAAATTAAAATTGCACAGGCATAGCCTTGAAGCCACCTGACGAGTTCATTGAAACGAGTCCATTGAAACGAATGGAACTACTTTCATTCATTTCAGTGGGTCTGCTCTGAGTTTAACTAATATTGGATACAATCTATAACAGTTAGCTCTTCAAAATGCATTTTATTATGGGAGGGACAAATATATATAATCTTCCCTGTGTCTCTGCAAGAGTCACTGACTCATTGAAATTAATGGGCGCGACTAAGTGAGGACTTCGTTGGCTATAGGGGTGGAAAGATCTGCCAGTTTTTGGTTCTCTCTCATTTTTCCAGTCTTAAATTCAGTTCTCCACATCTCTGCAGCAATTTGCCATTATTTTTTTTTTAAAAAAAAATTCTTGTGAAAATTCTTCACCGTTTTAGTGCAAATGTCTCCTAATAAACACTTTTACAGGCAGCTGTTCACATGTACACATTTTTTCCCAAGCAATGTCTCCTAATATAATGCATCATTGCATGTTATTTCCACATCAACATTCATTTTCAGGCAAACTTTCCTCTAATACATGCATTTTTGTAAACATTGTTTGCTTGGACATCTGTACTGCAACATTCAGATAAGGGTGAATTTCGAAGCATGGCTGTTTCGGTTCTCATATCGTTTCGGAAAGCACAGATTGGATGGATTCAGCTTTAAATAACAACCAAATCAAATCTCCCTGTCACCCAGTATTAGAAGCAACTCTTTGTGGGCCTCCAGATTTGGAAGGAGGTGAGCCCAGAACAAGCACTCATACAGAGAGATTCTGCAGGCGCCCTTCTCTGCAACAAAAAATGCATGCAGAAGGTTCCAAGTTCAATCCCAGGCATCTGCCGGTAGGGCTGCGAGCGACTCCTGCCTGGAATCCTGGAGAGCTGCTGCCAGTCAGTGCAGAAATAAAGAGCTAGATAGACCAGTAGTCTGACTCAGTGTATGTTTCTAAAACAATCAAGGATCTTTGCAGTGCCATAAAGCTAGCCCAGTTATCATGGCACAGGTTTTCCTGGACTAGAGTCCACTTTATCAGATGCATGGAGTGTGGATATCCTCAGTTGCAGGTATATCATTTGTTCATTTCTCAATCGATTTACAGCATTTACTGCCTGCCCTTTAGGCTCTCAGAATGGCTTACAAAAAACAAAACAAAAACAAACAAACCAGTGCTAAGACAAGTCCAGATCTCAGGCCCACAATGGGAAAAACTAAGACATGATATAAGAGGAAAAAGGGAGGAGGGGAGAAGAGGAAAAAGCAAGCGCCCGCACAAGTTTTTCAAATTACAGTTGTGGTTTTAGAGGTTCTGGCTGTCTTGCTCTTGATAGATCAGATCCAGGAGCAAAGGATCTGATCCAGCAACATCCAGGCTAGGAGGAGAGGGAATCTCCTGCCACACAGTCTGAGTCTCGATGGCAGCGTGAATCCTCACAGGGGAGGACTTGATTGATTCACCCGCCTCCCTTGCTGAGGGGACCATTGATGGACCAATCAGTATATTTGGGCTCTATGTCAATTTTGCACATGTTCATTCATAAACCTGTTGTGTCCCATTTCAAAATTAATCTTTTTATTTTTTAAAGTACAAACATTCATATTTAAATGTATATCAATATAAGTACACTGAACATTCACAAAATATGTATCTAAATACATAAGTAGCATTTTATAACAAAATATGCATTCAAATACTATTTTATCTCATAAATATGTCTTTACCCTAAAATATGTCTTTTTTTTTTAAAAAAGCACATTTCGGTATGTTTTTAGAGCTGACAATTAAATGCGAAGTTGGAAGGATCCTTAAATTAGTCTGGGCGGCCAACTAAGTTGGCTTAAAAATGCAGGCAAACCAAATTTATTCTGCATCTCTAATTGGAGTGATGGTAGTTTTGAACAGTGAACTCCAGTGGAAATGAGGTAGAGAAATTATAAATGGTGCCAATTTAATTAGAGGTTGGATTGATAGTGATAGGTGATAAAGCAATCAACTGAGCAACGCGCAATTAATTCACACCTGTAGTGAACAGGCGACCGTTGTCTGGATTCAGGCCCAAATGGATAGGATCAAACTTCTTGAAGAATGATCCAGAAATTTCACTTTCTGAACCTCCCTTTGTTCTACCTTGCCTGGATAGGTTGAAACATTCTATTGGCTTCTGGATATTGCTATTTTTGACGTCTTCCAAGAGGGACCATTCTGCTACCCCTTGCGCTGGGAGCGATTCCAAGCGCCATCCAACAGAAACATTCTTTCCCATCGAAAGCTGGTTGGAAACAGGAGGAGGCCAAAGATGGAGAAAGAAGAGTCATTTGTGGGTGACTGCTTTGACGCTCTCGGGATGTTGCTGGGTCCTGAAAAGGATCGAGTCACAGACCCATGAAATGCATAGCTGCCTTATCCTGAATCAGACAATTGGTCCATCTATCTCAGTATTACCTACACTGAACGGCAGTGGCTCTCCAGGATTTCAGTCAGGGAGCACTCTTCAAGCACATGAAAGGTTGTCACACAGAGGAGGGACAGGATCTCTTCTCAGTCGTCCCAGAGTGCAGGACACAGAATAATGGGCTCATGTTGCAGGAAGCCAGATTTCGACTGGACATCAGGAAAAACCTCCTAATTGTTTGAGCCATACGACAATGGAACCAATCACCTAGAGAGGTATTGGGCTCTCCGACATTGGAGGCCTTCAAGAGGCAGCTGGACAGCCATCTGTCGGGAATGCTTTGATTTGGATTCCTGCATTGAGCAGGGGGTTGGATTGGATGGCCTTATTAGGCCCCTTCCAACTCTACTATTCTATGATTCTATGAGTCTCTCCCAGTCCTACCTGGAGATGCCATCGAGGATTGCACCCAGGACCTTCTACATGCAGGGCAGATGGTCTACCACTGAGCTACTGTCCTTCCCCGAAAGGTAAAGTAAGATTCCAGTCCTCATGATTGCGAAGAAAATGCTGATTTAACAGCAGCACAGGAAGATGTCTTATACCCAGTCAGACCGTCGGTCCATCTAGCTCAGTACTGTCTACCCTGACTGGCAGCAGCTCTGCACGGGTTCAGACCAGGGTGTCTGAACTGCATACACCAATTTTTACGCAGATTGAGCTGAATTTTAGAGGGAAATCTGCCCTTGAACAATTGTTCTTTGAAAGAAGGACAGGACATTTGAGCTCTGTTATAAAACTTTCAGGGCTGGGACCCCAGAGCTACCCCCCCTCCAACAATCCCCTGAATTTAAGAACTTGACTCCCACTCTGCCACATCCTAACCGTAGCCCTGGGATGGGGTGGGGTGAAAATTGCGTTGTGCTCAGAAGCTGCTGGTGACTTCTCAACAATCCCCATCCGAACATCTAGTTTCTGAACTGGCAAATTGGAAAGGTCGCGCAGGGGGGCGGGGAGATCAGGCTGAAAGGCTAAGAGGTCAGAGGCGGTGACACGAGGGCGACAGATGCCAGCAAATCGTTGGTGGGGGGCGGCTGGAAGAGTGATGTAGAGTCTTTTGTGTCCGTGTGCATTTCCGCTGAGGAAAGGCCCATGTTTCCTTCATTCGTGAGGCATCAGGTCAAGGGCTAGAATTTCAGAGATTCAAGCTGGTGAAACCTCTCCCAGCCCGGCCTTCCTGTTGGATCCAGCTTGCTCTGAACCCCATTTTGTGTTTTGAAAGTAAGAATGAGTGAGGAATTTGATTCAGTTCACATTTAAAGCCCAACTGATCCTTCGAAATTCGCACTTATCTGACTTTTGTGATGCAGTTTGCCACCCAAGCAACGTTTACAAAAATGCGTATATTGGGGGAAAGTGTGCACAACATGAATATGCTAGTGAAAACATGTCAAAATGCATTATATTCAGAGAAGTTGCTTGAAAAAATTGGTATATATTCAAAACTACATACACAAATGTAGGAGAAATTCTCACTAAACTGCTGGAGAATTTTCACGAGGATCAAAAGTGATTGACCTTTCTATCCCTAATCGAAAATTACTCACTTGCAGTGTATTCTATGCAGCCATAACAAGATGACGTGGGTGCTGTGATTTGCAGAATTCACAATCTCGGATTGTGGTTTGTTTGGGTTTTTTTGAACATCTAAAGTTTCTAAATCTCAAGGCAACTTGAAATGGAAGCGGGAACACCTAGCAATATCTCACAAGCTGGGGGGGGAGGGAAGGTTAAAAAATGGTCAGGGGGGGCTTCCTTATGAAGACCAGAAGCACAGAAATAAAAACTGCTTTATACTGAGTAAGGCCATTGGTACCACTTGCTCAAGTCTTGTTAGTTTCTTTATTTATGTAAGTCATTTCTATACCACTTTATATTATTTGGGAAACAAATCTCAAAGTGGTTTACAACCTAGATTGAAACATTGACCAAAACATCACAAAATATTAAAAGAAAACATTACAAATCCAGGCCAAATATAAGAGACACGTTCAAAACAGCATCACTAACAGCACAATGAAAATATTCTCTTAAGCATGAACATTATGAGTCCAGAATCAAATACAAAATACAAACTCCCAAAACAGCACCATTCGTTAATTAATTAAAACAACTGTGCCAGGAGCTGCCCACACACCCAAATAATCCCTCCCAAATATGTCCTTAACAGTTTTCCATGTCTAAATCCCACTCTGATTCATTCCTACAAACCATAGAGATAACTTATCACCAGCCAAACCACAAAAATCCATAGCAGCCAACGCAACCACTCCCTCCCAGTCTCTCACGCAGGTAGGGCCATACTCAATACCAGTTCAGTTTCTCATACTGGGCATCTTTGAAGCAAACAAAAACGTGACGACCCAGACTCTCTCCTTGGGCAGTGCATGCACAATTCAACTATAACCCAATAATGCAACACCCCTCGCTCGCTCTCTACTGGATAATACCTTCAATGGTACAACATTCAAGGGGCTGACGCCCTCATGGACATCCCACACGTTCTGCATCGCAGCAACCTTCATAGCTCATCTGTGGGCTGGGTGCAGTCAATTGGCAGGTGTTTCCACTCTCCTCCTCTGGAATTAGCAGGATTCGTTTAGGGGAAGGGTTGTAGCCCATCCTTGCAACCAGCCAATCCCAGACCTGTTGAGGGTGGGGAGGGCGGTTGAGTCTCTGCAGGGTGGAGGAAGTGGCTGTGCACCAAGTGGAGCCTCCATGTACAAAGGCACTCTACCCCTGAGGACGAGCGACAGGTGGAGTTACCTTCCTGGAAGGCGCTGTGGATCAGTGGCAGAGCACCCGCCCTGCATGTAGAAGGTCCCAGGTTCAATCGCCGGCATGAAACGCTGGAGAGCCACTACCAGTATGTATAGAGAACACTGAGCTAGACAGAGCAATGCCCATATACTCCCCATCGGCTACCTGTGAATCGTTTGGCTTGGAATGCCGCTGAGGCCATTGAAGATGTTGTTAAGGTGGGATGCACATGTCAGGCAGTAGGGGGTGCAAGAGGGAAGGCTTCTGGATTGGGAATCACTTCGCTAGTCCTCGCTCATCAGTAGGGATGGATGGAAAGATTTGCCAATTTTGATTTTCTCAGTTTGCCGTTTTTCTCATCTTAAATTTGGTTTCCCACGTATTTGCAGTAATCTGCATTTTTTTAAAATAAACACCCTCCTGAAAATTCTCCAGCATTTGAGTGCAAATTTCTCCCAATAAACACATTTTTGTAGGCAGTTTTGACTAATGTGCATAATTTTGCAAGTTACTTCTCATTGAATAATGCTATTTTGATTCATATGTTCATTTTTTATGGCATACTTTCCTCTAATATATTCATTTTGGGGAAACATTGGTTGTCAAACTGTGTCGTAAAATCACTCCTCTCTCCCCCTCTCTCCCCCCTTTCTCTCGGTCCCTTTTTGCTACCCCCTTTTCTCTCTTTCTACAGCATCCCTGATAGGTTGGCCATCCAGCCTCTCCTTAAAATCTCCAACGAGGGACAGTCCACCACCTTCTGAGGCAGTCAGTTCAACTGTTGAATATCTCATGCCATTGGGAAGGTTTCATCAAAATGCCCTTTCTCAGAGTTTGAACCAAGCAGCTTGGCTCCTACCCTCTGGAAGTAACAGAGAACAAGTTTGCTCCATCGTTTCTGTGGTGTCCGTTCACATATTTGAAGAGACTGACAGGGCAGAATTCAACATGGGGTTTTTGTGACCCATTGCACAGTCCCTTGGCCACTGCTCTACCCCGCCTTCCATTTGACCCCACTGAGAAGCTTCTCAGTGGGTGGAAAGATCAGCATGGGGTTCCCTGATAGGTTGGCCTTCCGGCCTCAACCCACACTGCCCGGATTCCCCCCTGCCCTCCTCACCTGCTTACACCAACTACCCTGCCACATTGATTGGCCCTGACAGCCTCCCCCTCCCCCGATCTGGGGTGGCAGTGGTGGGGGTGGGAATTGACGGTCGTCGCCCTGGCAACAGGAGTTGGTCAGCATCTTAGTGACCT
Organism: Rhineura floridana; assembly: GCF_030035675.1. Classification (NCBI taxonomy): domain Eukaryota; kingdom Metazoa; phylum Chordata; class Lepidosauria; order Squamata; family Rhineuridae; genus Rhineura; species Rhineura floridana. The sequence goes on along the minus strand of NC_084497.1, from coordinate 7,444,918 downwards.
CGGAGAGCCCAAAAGAGACCTTTTCTCTGCTGGGGTCAAGAAGGTCAATTGATTGCATTCAAATGAAAAAGGTCACTGCAGCTGGCCGATCGATGGGCGCGTGTGGATGTGTGTGCAGGGGGTGGAAGGAAGAAAAGAGACTGAAAGTGTGTGTGTGGGAGAGATGTAAGCGGGAGAAGCAAATGGAGGTAGGGGGGAGGGTTAGGGGAGGTGAAGGAGGCAAGGCCAACAGGCTTAAAAGGCTGTGAGGTCGCTGGGTTGTGGTCAGCTCAATCCTAGTCAGAGTAGACCCATCAGAATGGATAGACCTGAATAAGCTGTCTTTTCATTTCAATGGGCTGCATCCAACTGAGTTCAGCTCAGAGGAGACCCATTAAAATGAATGGATCTAAGTTAGCCGTGCACATTCATTTCAGTGGGTCTACTCTGCATATGATGAACACCGAACACTGGAACAGGTTCAGAGGAGGGCAACGAAGATGATCAGGGACTGCAAACAAAGCCCTCTCAGGAGAGACTGAAAGAACTGAGCCTGTTTAGCCTTGAGAAGAGAAGACTGAGGGGAGATAGGACAGCACTGTTCAAGTCCTTGAAAGGTTGTCACCCAGAGGAGGGCCAGGATCTCTTCTCGATCATCCCAGAGTGCAGGATATGGAAGAATGGGCTCAAGTTGCAGGAAGCCAGATTTCGGCTGAACATCAGGAAAAATGTCCTAACTGTTAGAGTGGTACAACAATGGAACCAATGACCTTGGGAGGTGGTGGGTTCTCCAACACTGGAGGTCTTCAAGATGCAGCTGGGTAGTCATCTGTCGGGGATGCTTTAACTTGGATTCCTGCATTGAGCAGGGGGTTGGACTCGATGGCCTAGAGGGCCCCTTCCAATGCTACTATTCTATGGGTGGTATAACTGCTGTGCCATAGAGGGAATTTTTGCCGGTGCAGGTTTGCCTGGTCCCTGCCAAACAAGCTCTCAACTGTTCTTGGCTACATAGAACCTCTGCGTTCAGAGTGTGGCAGTCCTCCTCCAGAGACAGGATACTGGGAATTGGCAGCAGCCTTGTACGGCATGGGACCACAATACCTGATGGAACGCCTCTCCCGATATGAACCTACCCGCACACTGCGCTCAACATCGAAGGCCCTCCTCCGGGTGCCTACTCAGAAAGAAGCCCAGAAGGTGACAACAAGAAAAAGGGCCTTCTCAGTGGTGGCCCCCGAACTATGGAATATTCTTCCTGATGAGATACGCCTGATGCCAACATTATTATCTTTTCGGCGTCAGATAAAAACCTTCCTCTTCTCCCAGGCATTTTCAGCATTTTAGTAGTATTTAATATGCATTTTAGTGTGTGTTTAACTATGTTTTAATTCTTGATATTTTAACTTATTTTTAACTGCTTAATATGAGGTTTTAATTGTATGTCAGATTTTTTTTACCTGTTGTAAACCGCCCAGAGAGCTTCGGCTATGGGACAGTATATAAATTGAATAAATAAATAAATAAATAAATAAATAAATGTTGTCGGGCCCAACACCCAGCTTGGCCAGTGGTCAGGGATGATGGGCATTGGAATCCAGCAACAGCTGGAGGGCCAGAGATGTCCCCTCATCTCTGATCTAAGATTTGGCATTCCTTACGGCATGCAAGAGATGGAGGAATGTCTCTATGCAGAAGAGGCATTCCCTCCTGAGAGCAGGGAATGCCTCTTTTTAGATCAGACACCTAACTCCCAGTAGCCCCAGCAACCAGCATGGGCAATAGTCATGGGAGATGAGTCCAGCAGCAAAGATGCTCCCCATTCCTGACCTGCTCTGACTGGCAGCTTCTCTCCAGGGCCTCAGGGAGAGAACAGCATTTCTCAACACCTGCCACTTGAACTTTTGAAGGGAAGGTGCTAGGAACTGAACCAGAGGTGATGTGTGCACGCAACACAGGTTTGTCTGTTCCTTGGCCACCCTTTGGCAACAAATTGCACATGTGCACTGACAAACCGTGTGCAGAACTGCTTCACGGTCTCAGAGCCATGATGATGATTAGACAAATCTCCCTTCTGTGTATCTTTTTTCCTCGGGTTGTTGACAGCCCCAAGTTCCCAGCGGGGGCGCCTGCCCGGGCGATTCCTGGCGCAGTTCCTCCACGTCTTTTCTCCAGCACGCTCGATCCTCAGACGGATTCCTCGCCTCGCCTCAGGGGCTATTTCTCGTGCATTGATTTCTCCCGGAGTAAATGAGTTTGTATGGATCATTCAGCAGGGAGGCCCGCTTGTCCACTGGGCAGGGCAGAGCACATGGGGAGCAACGCCGGCAAGGAGGTTGGGGGATGTGGTGGTGTGTGTACGTGTGGGCTGGAGGGGTGGGAGGGTAGGCAGAAAAAGGCAACAAGAGAGGGAGAGGGAGAGAGAGGGAGCTAAGTTTGTGTGTGAGAGAGTCCTGAATGGTTAGGATCAATGCACAGAGTGTGAAGTGAATTAATGGAACTTGCATATGCTGGGATGTTAAAGGTAGATGGAAAGATTCCTTGTGGGACATGCATGTGGCTAAATTCAACCCACCCAGGGCAAATGTGAGGGGTGCATGCGTGTGTGGGCATTTCCTTTTGCACCTGTTTAATCTGAGCCAGATTTAAATTCAAACCAGGGCTCGCTTGAGGTTTAGGCCCAGAGAATACCCAAGGCACCAAATAGGGATGATGGATGGTGGGGGACGAATCCGATTTAGTTTGCGTTGAAAGGCGAACCATGGAATAAGACATGAACCAAAATGCAGACGACCTTCGAATGTCTCCAAAATGGGCAAATGTCGTTCTCTGGTCAAGCAATGAGTGCAAAAATGTTGATATTAGGGGAAAGTGTGCGTAGGAATGAATATATTTGTGAATTAACATGCACAAACTTCACTGTCTCGGGAGAAAGTGTTTGAGAAAATGCATACACGGGTCAAAACTGCCTCCAAAAATGTGTACATGAGTCACAACCAGAGGTGTAGTTGTCTGGAGTCTCAGTGGGTCTTAGACCCCTTACTCTTTTTGGAGCAGGGTCCCTATGTCTCCAGCATCCTATCAGCCAATCAGCATGAAAGGGGAGGGTACTAGCCACTGAGAAGAGTCTTCCAACCTGCTTGTATACTGCTGACTGGAGCCCATCAGAGTGAAAGGAGGTGAGTCCACCACTGAGAAGACTCTTCTCAGTAGCTAACACTCTCCCCTTTCATGTTGATTGGCTCCTAGGGACGTCTGTTGTTGTGGGAGAAGGCATTAAGGATCTCATTCTTAACCCCACAGCAAAAAGGGTGGGAGCGGCTGCAACTATCATGAAGGGACCCTGCACTTCTGAAGTCGCCACTACACTACCGATCAAAACTGCCTCCAAAAATATGTTTATTAGGAGAAATTTGCACTAAAATGCTAGAGAATTTTATGAGGATTTTTTTTAAAAAAATTGCAAACTGCTGTAGAAATATGGAGAACTGAATTCTCAGAGCCTTAAGTCATCATATTGCACTCTCCACTGACACAATAGATTTAGCCACCAACCACATTGTGCTCATCACATGATTTCTTTTGTCTTCGGTCTTTCCCTCTGCCCTTAACAAAAGGTGCCAGGGTTGAGGTGCCGGTGTTGAGGATAATTGTTTTAGAAATACCCACCAGCCAAAACTGCAGACAAAAAAGTGTTTAGTAGGACAAATTTGTACTAAAGTGCTGAAGATTTTTATTGAGATTTCTTTTTTTTTATTAAATCAAATTGGTGCAGAAATGCAAAGAATTGAAGACTGGAGAAATGAGAGCAGAGAAGTGAATGGACAGATCTTTCCATTTCTACTGAATACTGGTCATAGAATAGTAGAGTTGGAAGGGGTCTATAAGGCCATCTAGTCTTGGACTTGGCGGGGGTTGGACTTGATGGCCTTATAGGCCCCTTCCAACTCTACTATTCTATGATTCTAGTCCAACCCCCTGCTCAGTGCAAGAATCCAAGTTAAAGTATCTCCGACAGGTGACTGGCCAGCTGCCTCTTGGATGCCTCCATAGTTGGAGAGCCCACTACCTCCCTAGGTCATTGGTTCCATTGTCGTTTGGCTCTAACAGTTAGGAAGTTTTTCCTGATGTCCAGTCAAAATCAGGCTTCCTGCAACTTGAGCCCATTATTCCGTGCCCTGCACTCTGGGACGATCGAGAAGAGATCCTGGCCCTCCTCTATGTGATAACCTTTCATGTACTTGAAGAGTGCTATCATATCTCCCCTCAGTCTTCTCTTCTCAAGGCTAAACATGCCCAGTTCTTTCAGTCTCTCCTCAGAGGGCTTTGTTTCTGGTCCCCTGATCATCCTGATCATAGCTAATTCTCTTATGTTATATGGAGACTCAGATGTGATGACTTAAGGTTGTAAGATACACATACACATATATACATTTATCTGCTTGATTGTAAACAGAACCTCCAAGTGGTTTGCAACAATAAAATAAATGAAACATTAAAAATGTCAATAAAAGACTGTGGATGGTATTGAATGCTAGTCCTACTCAGAGTAGATACATTGACATTAATAGACATGACTAACTTAAGTTCATTAAGTTCAGTGGGTCTACTCTGAGTGAGGCTTGGTTGAATACAACCCAAAGTGAAAACCAGGTACTTTTAAAGAAATGCAAAATATAATTAAAATCAACAATTAAGTTAAAAACAAGTTAAAACATGTTGATGTCTTCATGGGCTTGCCTGAACAAAAATGTTTTAGGAATGCACAAAAAAAAGAATACAGCGAAGGTGCCTGTCTGATGTCAATAGGCAGGGAGTTCCAAAGAGTAGGTGCTGCCATGTTAAAAGATCAATTTCTTACAAGTGTGGAATGACTATTATGTGATACCTGCAACAACGGCAGTTCTGCAGATCAAAGGTCGAGTGGGCATATATTGGGTTAGGATATGGTAAAATGTGAAATTCTTATAGCAAAATGCTTGGTCTTTTGTCTGCTCTGATGTGAATCCAAGGTTATTGAAGGAGGAGAGAAAAATTTGGTTCAGTTTGCATTTTAATGCAAAACTCCCTTATTTGTACTTGCCAAAATAATCTGCAAGCCAAAATGCAGCCAGCCTTTGAAATTTGAATTTCTCTGAATTTTGTGGTGCAGTTCTCCAACTAGAGAATGTATAGGAAAATGCATGTGTCAGGGGAAAAGGTGCAAAAAAAATGCATATTATTCGTGAAAATAACTTACAAGAATGCATTATATTAGGGGAAATGGCCTTGCAAAAATGTGCGTATATTAGGGAAAATTGCATACAAAAATGTGCATATTAAGAGAAATGCTCACTGAAATGCTGATGTATTTTTGTGAGGGCTTATTATTATGTTTTAAACATTGCAGACTGATGCGAAAGTGTGGAATACTGAGCTTAAAAGTGGAAAAACGTGCAACGGAGAGAAACTGTAACTCACAGACCCACTGGTCTCGAACTATATGTAGCAAAGATAGGAACTGAAGAATATTATGGTTAAATCTACTGGGCTGTGGTTAACTAACTTTTACTCAGAGTAAACCCATTGAAATGAATGGTCATGACTAACTTAGGTCGATTCATTTCAGTGGGTCTACTCTAAATACAGGTCAGTTGAATGCAACCTATTCTAGCCAAGTATGTCAGGTATGATTTTTCAGGTTGTTGCCATGAGCTCTTAAGGCAGCCTTCACCAACTTGATGCCCTCCAGCTGGCTGGGGCTGATGAGAGTTGTAGTTCACAACATCTAGAGGGCACCAGGTTGGCAAAGGGAGTGTTGAAGGTGTCATGTCTACAGATCTAGCCATTTCCCTCTATCTTCAGCCTTCTCGGATCGGATGACATCGCCATTGCAACAAGTGATAAATCAGAGAGGCTGTGATTATCTGAAGCGAAGCTCTGTGCAATGGGTTGTTCTATTTTTGAAACAAATGAAACAACAAAGATTACAGATTTGGGGTTTCCAAAAGGTTTGCATAGGAGATCACCTGGTCGTTTTGAACTCAGGGGTGAAAACTACATTGCAATAACTCTGCCGGCGATGTGCGAATTAGTAACTCGGAAGGAAATTTAGACATTCCAATGACAGATAAATGCAATTTGAGCACTAAAAGGCCTGCTCTAGTTTGGCTCCCAAACCTTGTGTTTAGCTCTAGGGGGGAAAAAATTATAATGAACCATACACAAGATGTTCCTGAGCATCGACAGAGCTGGCTGGGGCTGATGGAAGTTGAATCCTGCTATAGGGCTTGAAAAGGTGCAGAAAAGGGCAGCCCAAGGATAAAAAGTGGGGAGCTTCTTTTTTAAAAAAAAAATGATTAGGATTATACTGAGTCAGACCCAGTAGCGCAGTGGCAAATTCAGAAGTGCAGGGTTCCTTCATGTTAATCACAGCCATGCCCCCTCACTGTTTTTTTCTGTGGGGTTGAGAATGAGATCCTCAATAATGCCTAGGAACTAATAAGCATGAAAGAAAAGTGTTGGCTACTGAGAAGTGTCTTCTCGGTATTTGACTCACCTCCTTTCACTCTGATTGGCTCCAGTCCGCAGGGAAGGACAAGGAAGCATGTTAAAGACTCTTCTCAGTGGCTAACACCCTCCCCTGTCATGCTGATTAGCTTGTAGGATGCTGGAGACATAGGAAGCCTGCTGGGACCCTGCTCCTAAAAAAGTAAAGGGTCTAAGGCTCCCGAGACCCAGCAGGACCACACCCCTTGTCAGACCTTTGAGCCACTTGCCTAGTATTGTCAACGCTGGCTGGCAGCAGCTGTCCAAGGTTTCAGAAAGGAGGTCTCTCCCAATCCTAATTGGAGAAACTAGGGATTAAACCTTAGACCTTCTGGAAGCAAAGCAGGTACTCTACCACTGAGCTACGGCCCTTCCCGTCCTTTCATAGCCCGAGGTCCAGGCGGTGCGGTGCGACAGAGCACCCTTCCCTCTGGACGACAACTCCCAACAATGCGAGCCACTGGCCACGCGAGCTGCAGGAGAGTTGGAGCCCAAGAACCTCTGGAGAACCGCACTGGTTCTCCAACTGAGTTTCACTTCCTGCTTGAGGGGTTCCTGGACACATCAGTGCTGGCTGCCACCCAGTGGGACTGGTGGGGTGGAATGCGGGGAGCCCAACGGTAGGTGGAGCCAGAGCCAATGACAGGCGGAGTCAGGAGCCAATTACAGGTGGAGCAGGGCCACCCTTTGGACTGGTTGTAAGAAGGCTGGCGGGTGGGGACTGGCCACTGTTTGAAACTCAGTGTTGGCTTAGATTAGGCATGGGGAGCCTTTTTCATCTTGTAGACTGCATTCTCTTTGGGGAGCATGTCAGTGGTGGTGGTGCACAGGGGTGTAGTGGTCCAGGGTCTCAGGGGGTCTTAGACCCTTAATTTGTTTGGGAGCAGGGTCCCAATGTCTTCAGCATCTTATGAGCCAAGCAGCATGAAAGGGGAGTGTGTTAGCCACTGAAAAGAGTCTCCTAACATGCTTCCTTGTCCTTTCCTGCTGATTGGAGCCAGTCAGAGTGAAAGGAGGTGAGTCGGCCCCTGAGAAGACTCTTCTCAGCAGCTAACACTCTCCCCTTCCATGCTTTTTCACTCCTAGGGATATCTGTTGTTGTGGGAGAAGGCATTAACAATGATCTCATTCTCAACTCGGTAGTAAAGTAAGAGGGGGGAGTGGCTGCAAACTGACATGAAGGGACCCTGCACTTCTGAAGTCGTCACTATGCTACTGGCGGTGCGGCCAGGGGCAACAGGAGGCAGAGCAATGCGTCCAGATTTTACCTTTGCAGAGTAGGCTAATTCCTACATGCGTTCAACAGGCCCCTCCCCATCTGGGCAGGCAAGAGTCCTTCTCAGGGCTCAAGGGTGCATCCTAGCTAGGCGGAAGCCCCCAAGGATGGTGCGAAGTGGGACTCGGGTAGGCTGTGGCCTGGGAAGAGTTCTGAGGGCCAGGCAGAGAGGCTTAGAGGGCCACACTTGGCCTGCAGGCCGGAGGTTCCCTTAGATGTTTGCAAACGGCCAGAGAAGGTTGTTATTCAGGACTCATCCCGCCGTCTGGAGATTATATATATGTTCGGTTGCTGCAGAGGCCACTTAGGAAGGCTGTCTGAAGCAAGCTGTTCCTTTAAGAGAGCGAGCGAAAAAATCCAGCTCTGGCTTGCTGGGTTATTGATTGGCGCTATGGTAACGTATATTAGATTATGTATAGCTGGAAATGTGGGGTGGGCTGGGAGCCTGGTTTGGGAAGGCGGACGGGCTCTTCTTGTAAACTGCCTCCCTGCAGAGCGTCTCGGGGTTGGAGAGGGTTTGTGGCATGTCATTTCAGCGGCGGAGGCTGGGAGCCGGGGGGGGGGCTGCAGTTAAAGAAAGAAAGAAAAAGAAAAGACAGCATAAGACAAGAGAGAAAGTAGCAAAGCAGCCCAAGTGGCAATAGCCAGCAAGCAAAAGGAAAAGAATCCCAGAGGGAAACTGAGGCAGAAGGGAAAGAACGAAAGAAATAGGATGACGGAGAAAGAACGGAAACCGAAAAGAAAAGGAGGGAGGGAATCTTTTTAGGATGAGTTTTCATTTTAATGTCATAACCATTGTATTTTGGGGGGATGAATTGACTGTATCTATTATCTGCTTTTTGAAATTTTGCATGTGCAATGCTTATTATTATTATTACTACTACTACTACTACTACTACTACTACTGCTGCTGCTGCTGCTGCTGCTTGATACCCAAAGATCCACTATGTTAAAACAAAAGCAAAACACACTCTAAAAATAGCAATCAACCGCCACAAACCCCACGCAGCCACAGGAAAGTCTGGCAGCATGTTAAGTTAGCATATTAAAACAAAACAACATCACAAGCTATCAAATGCCTGGGAGAAAAGGTACAACTTTACCTGGTGCCGAAAAGACAATGAAGGCGCCAGGCGGACCTCATTCGGGAGCATATTCCATAGACGGAGGGCCACCACAGAAAAGGCCCTGTCCCTTGCCGCCACCCTCCGAGCCTCCCTCGGAGGGCGGACCTGCAGAAGACGTTCCGGGGATTCAGCAGCATACAAATAGCTCGAAATCAATGAATGGATTAAGGATATAAGAACAGCCTTGCAGTGCTGGAACATGGCCAAAGGTGCACATCTAGTCCAGCCTCCCATCCTCTCAGTGGTCAACCAGATGTCCCAATGGGAAGCTCACAAGCAGGACCTGAGCACAACAGCAATGCTCCCCTTCTGAGATTCCCAGCAACTGGCATTCAGAGGCAATATTGCCTCCAACGGTGGAGGCAGTACATAGCCATTGTGGCTAGTAGCCATTGATTGCCTTCTCCTCCTTGGTGAATTTGTCTAATCCTTTTGTAAAGCCCTCCAAGTTGGGGGCCATCACTGCCTCCTGTGGGACCCAATCCCATAGTTTAACTATGCGCTGGGTGAAGAAGGCCTTCCTTTTGTTCGCCCTGAATCTCCACTGGATGGCCCCGAGTTCAAGTATTACGGAAGAAAAGGAGAGGAGGAAAAGAAAGGAGGAAAGTGTAAACGTGGGCGGGAGAAAAGTAAAAAAACCTGATGAGCTTTTGGAGACTGTTGTGACGGAACACGGAACAAGGAAGTGTGAATTTTGAAGCATGGCGGTGTTTTGGTTTGACCTATGGCGACCCTATGAATCAGCGACCTCCAAGAGCATCTGTCGTGAACCACCCTGTTCAGATCTTACAAGTTCAGGTCTGTGGCTTCCTTTATGGAATCGATCCATCTGTTGTTTGGCCTTCCTCTTTTCCTACTCCCTTCTGTTTTTCCCAGCATTATTGTCTTTTCTAGTGAATCATGTCTTCTCATTATGTGTCCAAAGTACGATAACCTGTTTCATTGTTTTAGCTTCTAGTGACAGTTCTGGTTTGAAATTTGATAAATTTGGCTTTAAATGCAAATGGAATCGAACTTCTCCCCCATACCTAGGGGGCTGTGAAGGCCTGCGTGCTCACTGCCCTGGGTTCCACACTACCTCCACTGTTGGAGTCAGGATGCCTTTGAATGCCAGGCACTGGGAAGGGCGAGGAGGGAGACTTATTGTTGCACACTCAGGTCCCCTTCCCAGGAGAGGCACCTGGTTGGCCACTGTGAGAGCAGGATGCTGGAGTGGATGAGCCTTTTGGACGGATCCAGCAGGGCTCTCCTGATGGACGGTTCCCAGTTCAGAGCCTACGGTTCCTGGTTTGTGTCCTGGGGTCCCTGACAATGGGTCCCTTTGGGTACCTGGAGCTTGAGGAGTTTCTCATCTATCCCAGCCTAGCGAGACGCAGATAGATAGACAGACAGACAGACAGACAGACAGATATGCTCAGGATGGAGATAGATAGATAGATAGATAGATAGATAGATAGATAGATAGATAGATAGATAGATAGATAGATAGATAGATAGATAGATAGATAGATAGATATGCTCAGGATGGAGATAGATAGATAGATAGATAGATAGATAGATAGATAGATAGATAGATAGATAGATAGATAGATAGATAGATAGATAGATAGATAGATATGCTCAGGACGGAGATAGATAGATAGATAGATAGATAGATAGATAGATAGATAGATAGATAGATAGATAGATAGATAGATAGATAGATAGATAGATAGATAGATAGATAGATAGATAGATAGATAGATAGATATGCTCAGGACGGAGATAGATAGATAGATAGATAGATAGATAGATAGATAGATAGATAGATAGATAGATAGATAGATAGATAGATAGATAGATAGATAGATAGATAGATAGATAGATAGATAGATAGATAGATAGATAGATAGATAGATATGCTCAGGATGGAGATAGATAGATAGATAGACAGACAGACAGACAGACAGACAGAGAGAGAGAGAGAGTGAGTGAGAGAGGGGCACACACACACAAAGCCACCCAGCCTTGTATATCCCCAGATGCTGGGATGATTACCTGCATTTAGCAAATGCCTTTCAAAAGGAGCACTTTGCTTCCTGTGAAAGGCAACCTCCACCCCCCATGTTCAGCATCAAGATTTTTTTGCAAAAAGAGAGAGACAGAGGGAAAGAGAACGCTTTGACCTTGAATACAACGGGGGTAGATCTGCCTTGCCACACTGTACTCTCTCCACTCCATTCTGAAGGAAAGACAGATCAATATTGGAGCGTAAAGTCGAGCCTGCATGGGTGGAAGGGATGAGAGACGTGTGCGCTCTCTCTCTCTCTCTCTCTCTCTCTCTCTCTCTCTGTGAGCTGTCACTGTGAAGACCCAGGGGAGGGGAAAAATCTTCCAGCCAGTTGATGGGGACTGAGGGAACCAGGGGTGAGATCTAGGGGCAGAGAGGAACGGACCGTAATGTTTTTGTGTCGCCGAGTGGTTGGATAGATGAAAGATCAGTCTCTTCGCCATGGCAGCTTAATGGAACACCCATGTTCAGAGGCAGTGTACCACTGGAGAAGAACATAAGAGACTGCTGCATCAGACCAGTGGGCCCATCTAGTCCAGCATCCTGTTCTCGCAGTGGCCAACCAGATGCCCCAATGGGAAGCCCGCAAAGAGGACTTGAGCGCAAGAGCAACTGTCCCCTCCTGCGGTTTCCTGGTATTCGGAAGTGTACCGCCTTCGACTTTGGAAGCAGAGCATAGCCATTGTGGTTAGCCTTATCCTATCAAAGGGTCACATCCACTCAGAGACAAAGGGTCACATCCACTCAGATACTACTTAGAATTAGGCATGCCCGAGAATTCAGACGAAAACAGAAGAGGAAGGGGAAATGGCTGCAGATTGTACGTTTGTCTGTAGTCAGGAATAGAAATCAGTCAAGCAAACACGACCAGCAATTGTTTGCATTGTTATCGTTGAGTTTTTTTTAAAGTCCGCCAGTGATACATAATGAAGGACTTTTTAAAACATTGTTTTGATGTTTCCTTTACATTAAAATGAATGCAAGTTGTGTAAGTTACGTAAATAGAGGCATCATGTACACCAAAGAGCCGACAGACAAATAACGCAGCATATTTGGTAGAAACTGAATTGCAGCGGAACGGAAACAAGGCAGATGGTGACGAACAGAGGTCAGAATGGAAGCTGCTGCTTTTGTTTGTCCCAGTGACCCATTACAATGGATGGACCTGCCTTAGTCACGTCCATTCATTTCAGTGGGTCTGCCCTGCGCAAGGCTAGCATTGGATGCACCTCAATGAGTCTATGCTGGCTATGATTAAGTTAGATACCATGGGTTGTATCCATTATTCATTGACACGTCTAACTTAGGTCCACGAATTTCAGTGGGTTTACTTTGAATAGAACTAATGTTGGTGTTGTCATTTTTTAAAGAAGAAGAAAAACCACAAACCACCGAGCCAAAGATATTTGGAAGCAATTATTGGCAATTGGTCTGTTGCTAAATGCAGGGGGGGGGAGCCCCTTTCCCTTCTTCATCTTCCTTTTAATGTAACATACAAAATGTATTGATCTGCTCAGCTTGTGTGTTGTGAGAAGGAAATGTGGGTTGTAGGAGGGTGGGGAGGGCATGCGTTTGGCCAGCGGGAAACCAGAAAGGCAGGTGCAAATGGGGGGGTAGTGAGGATCATCACACAGAGGGTAACCCCCCCTGACAACCCCTATACTCCTCAACTGAACAGGTGTTCAATTAGTAATAATGACCATACTGATTTTATTTTGCACATTTGCTTTTCAAGCTGTTGGTAATGGGTTGCGTGCAACACTGCCCTTACTCAGAGCAGACCCACTGAAATGAACGGACGTGCCTGACTCAGGCCCGCAAATTTCCATGGGTCTGCTCTGAGTATGATTTAACTGGATGCAACCCTTTAACTAGATTTAGGTGGTTTTGTTAATGGAAAGCGTTTCAAAAGCCTATTTTGATACGCCGCTTTAAAAAAATGAACATTTTATATCGTTTTACCTAAACCATCCAAGCTGAACCTGAGCGACAGAAGGCAAATCTATTTATTGACTGCTGATGATCAGCGGCAACATTGTCAACTTCACATTGGTACATTTGGGATAATGTGAGCTTTTTGTTCAGAATTTTGGGATTCATTAGATGTTGTAAATAGTTTTGTTCGGGTCCGAGTTAATTTCTGTTAATGTTAGCTTTTGCTACTTTCCCGTGGATCACATATCTAGTTCCGTTTGAGAAACGCTTGCTTGGTGATATAAATCAACAAATCTGAATCTATTGTTTTGTCTGTGTTTTCTTACACTCATTTTGCAATGTTAATTTTTAACAGACATGTTTTTTCAAAAATAGAAGATTGAAAAGCAGGGGTGAGGAGTTCCAGGCCCTTGAGGCCACTTGATGTGGCCCCTGGGATTTTCCCCAGGTCATATCCCTCAGTGGCCCTGCTTTGCATGCTCCTTGAATGTTTTTGCTTGGCTCAAAACTTGGATGTCTCTGACATGCTTGGATGAAGGACAGAGAGGGGTGTGTGTAGAAATTAGCCCATTGTACAAAGACAAAATTTATATACGAATAGCTCCACATAATGCTTCCTATAGAATCATAGAATAGTAGAGTTGGAAGGGGCCTATAAGGCCATCAAGTCCAACCCCCTGCGCAATGCAGGAATCCAAATCAAAGCATTCCCGACAGGTGGCTGTCCAGCTGCCCTTTGAATGCCTCCAGTGTCGGAGAGCCCACTACCTCTCTAGGTCATTGGTTCCATTGTCGTATGGCTCTAATAGGAAGGTTTTCCTGAATGTGAAGTTGAAAACTGGCTTCCTGCAATTTGAGCCCATTATTCCATGTCCTGAACTCTGGGACGGTCCGAGAAGAAATCCTGGCCCCCCTCTGTGTGGCAACCTTTCATGTACTTGAAGAGTGCTATCCTATCTTCTCTCAGTCTTCTCTCCTCTAGGTTAAACAGACCCAGTTCTTTCAGTCTGTGTTCATAGGGCTTTGTTTCCAGCCCCTGATCATCTTTGTTGCCCTCCTCTGAACCTGTTCCAGTTTGTCTGCATCCTTCTTGAAGTGATGAGATTTGGAATTTGCTCCCACAAGATGCAGTAATGGCCACCAGCTTGGACGGCTTTAAAAGAAGATTAGACAAATTCATGGAGGACAGGGCTATCAATGGCTACTAGCCATGATGGCTGTGCTCTGCCACCCTAGTCAGAGGCAGCATGCTTCTGAAAACCAGTTGCCGGAAGCCTCAGGAGGGGAGAGTGTTCTTGCACTCGGGTCCTGCTTGCGGGCTTCCCCCAGGCACCTGGTTGGCCACTGTGAGAACAGGATGCTGGACTAGATGGGCCACTGGCCTGATCCAGCAGGCTCTTCTTATGTTCTTAAGTTCTTATGAGACCAGAACTGGATGCAGTATTGAAGATGAGGCCTAACCAAGTGCTGAATAGAGAGGATAGTGTGAGTGTGTAGAAACTACCGTACTGGGCAAAGGCAACATTTGCATCTGTTGCTCCGCCCACATTTGCCTCACATGCGCAGAAGTTTGTCCAGAATAGAATGTGCCCCTTGGGCTGTAAAATGTTCCTCACCCAATTAAATTTAAAAAAGTGAATCCTGTCAAAATAGCAATTTACTTGAATCAATTCTTCTTTATTATGAAAGGAGGCCCTCCCAAATTTAGGGAGCAATCATCTCAGGACCCACCAAGGATGATTGCAAGCTAGCTATTCCCCCCTTTTAAAAATAGTCTTCTGGAAAGGCCTTTTGGCTTCTAGAAAGGAGAGGAGGAGGGATGAGAAAAGATGGAAGCTATGGAAAGGATGCAGAAATCACTGTGACAAGAGAAGTGTATGATGAATGCGCGGACTGGCTGAGGAGCTCTCGATGGCCAGGCTGCATCTCTCGAATGAGGCTGGAAACGATCTTCTATCAAGCGCACCTGATCGATGCAGCTGAGGCACTGGGACTCCTTCAGATCTATTTAAAGGATCTGTCTGACCAGCTCTGAAAAGACAGAAGTTTCTAATAATGCATCTTTCCTCCACGCCTCCAGCCTCGTAGGACCCTTGTTACTTTGGTCAACGCATCGAGGGGGGGAGGATGAGATGTTGAAATCGACTGAAGCTTGCTTGTTCATGAGAGCACAAGGAAAGTCAGTCTGGATCAGAGCCAAAGGACTATCATGTCAAGGGTCCTAGTCCTAATGAGTGCAGCTTGCGAATTATTTTTTTAATTAAAAAAGATCCTCGTGAAAATTCTCCCACATTTTAGTGTGAGTTTCTCCTCATTGGCTCCTCATTCTTCACTCATGTGCACATTTTCGCCCATCGATTCATTTTTATGCACACTTTATGTGCATTTCTGCAAACATGGTTTGGTTGGCCAAACCACACGATGAAATTCCAGTAAGTGCGCGTTTGGCTCTGTTTCGCCTCTTATATTGTTTTGGAAATTGCAGATTTGTTAGAGTCCGCTTGAAATGTGAACTGAATCAGATTTCTTGCCCATCTCTACCCCATTTGGCTGCTCAGATCTGTGGAACTGGCACTTCTACAAGTGACACATAACGTTCATTCTGCACTTGCAATGAAGCCATCTATTAGTGCGGGGGGAGGGGATATCTGTGGCCCTCCAGATGATGCTGAACAACAACTCCCATAATTTTTCACCATTGGTATATATATTTTGCTAAATAAACACTGTCACTAGAAGCCAAAATGATGAAACTGATGAAATCCTACTTTGGACACATCATGAGAAGATAGGATTCACTAGAAAAGACAATAATGCTGGGAAAAACAGAAAGGAGTACAAAAAGAGAAAGGCCAAACAAGAGATGGATTGATTCCATAAAGGAAGTCACAGACCTGAACATTTACAAGATCTGAACAGGGTGGTTCACGACAGATGCTCTTGGAGGTCGCTGATTCATAGGGTCGCCATAAGTAGTAATCGACTTGAAGGCACAACAACAAATAAACAGAAATAAACAACAAGCCTCTCTTGATGTTTGTTGACTCCACAGTCTAGAGATAGACTGCTCTGGAACATGGGCGTTCTCCTAAGCTAGCCACTGAGAGGCCTCAGTGAGTATCTCAAACGTCATTTTAATAAGAGCACAGGCTTAGTCATTAGTAAGAGAAGACCTATTGAAATCAATGGGAACTCATGACCAATTTCAGTCCCACTGATGTCTGCTAGAAGCAAGACTGACAGTGCAATCCAAACCCAAGATCCGCTGGAACGAGTGAGGTTGGAGTAGGCTGATCTTGTGCTATCTCAGAGGATACATCAGTGTAACTCCCTCATCATGACTGAAACAGGCCTATTCTGGCTCAGCCAGTGGAACTTAAGTTAGCAGAGCAGACGCTGGTGTAAATCCCCCAAAAGGAATATTCTGGGGATGGGGTGGAGGCAAGGTAAGGACCTGCATGCACCTATTCCAAACCTCTTTCAGCTAAGTCACATGACCTGCCAACATGGCAGAAACCTTCACCAGCAAAAAGGGTGGTGTAAATCAAATGTTTGTTTTCCCTCTGCCATGCTTAGACCAGCTCCGCTGGCAGTATTATTTATCACTTTCTTTTATTTATTGAATTTATATCCCACCCTTCCTCCTACAGGAGCCCAGGGCAGCAAATATATCAACAAAAAACAATTGAACAAGGAAAAGAAAAGCATGCCAACAGTTTAAAACATTCTAAAACACACTTCTAGTTAAAAACATTCTAAAACATTGTTACAGTTAGCAACAGTCTAGAACATTGTCACAGTTAAAACCTCCTTTCATCAGAGATCACCAGGAGCAGTCCCCTTCAACAATCCAATGCCTAAGTAAATAGGCATAGCCACACTCTTGAATAGAGTTTGGAGCAGGGGTAACTTATGATGGCTTAATTTAAGCCAGTGTAAATTCCACTGGTTTTCTATATTTAGGATTGCTCTGCGAGTCTAGATTAGGAATGGGAGAAGACAAGGAATAATCTTCTAACTATGCGCTTCCTGAAACAACAGACAAATGGAAAGACAGCAATCTATTCAAAGACGTGCTCCCCGCCTCCAAATTTTGCCACGCAGAATTCTCCAGTCCCCCAAAGTGTGCACAAAACAGTGTTATGTTAGGGGGGAAATGTGCACGGCAGTGAAAATAACACACAAAAATGTATTACACCATGGAAAAGTGCAAGCAAAAAAGTGTGTATATTAGGCAAAATTGCATACAAATCTTATGGCAGGGATGGGAACGTCTGTAGCCCTCCAGATGTTGCTGGTCTCCGATGTCCATCGTCATCCCTGACCATTAGACATGTTGGCTGCTGGGGCTGCTTGGGAGTTAGAGTTCAACAATATCCGGAGGGACCCACAGGATTCTCCATCCCTGATCTATGAAGCAGCATTCCCTGCAAGAGGTGGAAGAATGCCTCTATTTAGAAGAGGCATTCCCTCCTGAAAGAGGGGAATGCCTCTTCTTACCGCAGGGATGAAGAAACCTGTATCCATCCAGATGTTCCTAGACTTCAACTTCCATCTTCTCCAGCAAGGCCAATTGTTAGGGAAGTTGGGAGTCATCATCCGGTCACATCTAGAGGACCATCAGGTCCACATCTCTGAAACAGAGGACTGCCTTGGGTAACGTAGGATGCAAGGATGCCCCATCAGACGTTTCTAAACAAGGAGATTAGAGATGGAGGACCAACATCTGTTGTTGGACTCCAACGCCATCAGACAAACTTGAACAGGTTCAGCAAGGATGATCAGGGGATTGGAAACAAAGCCCTACGTGAACTGGGCATATTCAGCCTTGAGAAGAGAAGAATGGGGGAAGATATAATGACACTCTTCAACTCCTTGAAAGATTGGCACCCAGAGGAGGGCCAGGATATCTTCTTGATCATCCCAGAGTGCAGGACACAGAATAATGGGCTCAAGTTGCAGGAAGCCAGATTTCGGATGAACATCTGTTTGAGCGGTACGACAATGGGACCTATGACCTCGGGAGGTGGTGGGCTCTCCAATGCTGGATGAATTCAAGAGGCAGCTGGACAGCCACCTGTCAGGGATGCTTTAAGTTGGATTCCTGCGTTGAGCAGGGGGTTGGACTGGATGGCCTTATAGACCCCTTCCAATTCTACTGTTCTATGATTAGTATTCAGTGGCGATGGAAAGACCTGTCCATTTCAGTTCTCTCAGTTTCTCAGTTTTCCAGTCTTAGATTCAAATCTTTGCATTTCTGCACGAATCTGAGATTTTTATGTTTAAATCCTCAGGAAAAATCATCAGCACTTTAGTATAAATTTCTCCTACTAACCACATTTTTACATGCAGTCTCGTATGCACTGCTGCAAGCACTGTCTCCTAACAGAATGCATTTTGTGTGCTATTTTCATGAATCATTCATTTTTATGCACACTTTCCCCTAAACATGTGCATTTTTCATAAACTGTCTTTGGTTGCAGCACTGTATTGCAAAATTCAGAAAACCGCTAATTTCCAAGGATAGCAGCGTTTCGGCTCTCTTATCGTTTCGGAAAGTGCAACTTCGATAAATTTGGCTTTACATGTGAACTGCATTGGATTTCTCCCCCATTACTAATGGTCACCTTAATAATCTGGGGGCTACATAGGTCCAGGCTTTGAGGCCACAGCCCCACAACTCTCACTGAATCTGTGCAACAGGTCCAGGAAATGCTCTCTTCACAGTCCTCCCCCTTGTGGTCCTCAGCAGGTACCCGACCATGACAACCTATGATTTCAACCCTGGGGACACAAATCTGAAAGCTACCTGAAAAATCATTGTGCCCCTTATTAGGGATGGAAAGATCTGTCAGTTTCGGATCTCTCAGTGTCTCACTTTTCTAATGTTAAATTCAGTTCTCTACATTTCTGCAGAAATCTGCAATTTTTAAAAAAAATAAAATCCTCATGAAAATTCTCCACCATTTTAGTGTGAATTTCTCCAAATAAACACATTTTTGTAGGCAGTTTTGACAAAGGTAGACATTTCTGCAAGCCATTTCTCACCACATCATGCCTTTTTGCCTGTTATTTCAGTCATATATTCATTTTTATGCACACTTTCCCCTAATACATGTATTTTTGTAAATATTTAGTTGGCGAGCTGCATTTTAAAATTCTAACAAATGCAAATTTCAAAGGATGGCTGAGTTTCGGTTCTCATATTGTTTCAGAAAGAGAGGATTTGATAAATTCTGCTTGGAATATGAACTGAGTCGAAATTCTCACCCATCCCTACCCCTTATATTCCCAGTCGATCACTGCGTTCTACAGAAGAGGACCTCCTGCAGACACCATCTCATCAGGAGGTCTGCTCCGCACGACATAGGAAGCAGACCTTTAGTGAAGTGGCACCGACCCTTTGGAATTCCCTCCCCTTAAATATTAGGCACCATCTCTGTCATCATTTCGGCACCTACGGAGGACCTTCCTCTTTCAACAAGCCTTTTAAGTAGAGACCTTATCCCATGCTGTGTCTGTGTTGGAATTGCTTTTTAAGATGTTTTGAAAGCTTTTTTTTTTAAAAAAGATGTCTTAAAAGGTGTTTTGCTTTAATATATTTTAAAGTCTGTTAAGATGTTTTAGAGTGTTGTTAAGTGTTTTTGTTTCCCGCCATGGGTTCCTACTGGAGGAAGGGCGGGATATAAATTTAAGATAATAAATAAATAATGAACAAGTCTGGTCATCAGAAAACCGTAAGTGGTATGGTGTGGTGGTTTAAGTGTCGGCATCTGACCTTGGAGACCCCACTCAGCCATGAAGCTTACTGGGCGACCTTGGGCCAGTTAGAGTCTCTGAGCCTAACCTACCTAACAGGGTTGTTGTGAGGACAAAATGAAGTGAGGGGGAACCATGTTTCGAGGCCCCCTTGAAATAAGAAATAAATAATAACACACAAATAAGACTCTTTCCAAGGGGGGCAGCGAAAGCAATTCTTTGGGGAGGGGAATGGTGCCTTTCAGATGCGCAGGCTACATTCAGAGCTGAAGTCTCGATAGCCTTTCCTTCTCCATCGACATACGCTTTCCTTTCGCCTCCTTCCTCTGTGCCCTTTCACACTTCTGTTCCCCCTTCCAGCTCTCAATCCCTTAATTAGCCACATCGCAGAGTGTTTTGAAAGCTTTGGCTGGCCCTTCCTCCCCCCCCCGCAATAAAGGCTTCGCTGCCACAATTCCTCCCCCCTGCTCTCCGCTCACCCCATCAGACCTGAACCATTTCCCCATCACGTTCATTAAGGCTCGACGCATACAGGTGGCGAAACAAGAGATGAAAGCCAGAACCGGGGCATCCATCACTGTGCGCTGGAAGTAGATAAAAGGAGCTTTTCATTCCTAACGAAGGCTCTTGAAAGCAAAAATGCAGATGGACACTCTCGCCACTCTTGCGCACACCTGCCTTTAATCTTTATTAGCCTTTCGTGTCTATTTTTTCTTGCTTTCCGGGGGCTCTTAATCTATTTTTCTCCCCCCCCCGCGCATTTCTCTCCTTCACCCACCCACCCCAGTCCAACCAAGATGGGTGTTTTTTGTTTGGGGCTGTTGTCAACACGGATTGGCAGCACCACGTATCACGAAGGATAGCCCAAAGGACAGGCGCCAGCACTGGTCAAAGTGGGGAAAATGACAGGGCCCAAGAAACGTCAGAGGGGCTGCTGACACTGAACCCCCCTTTAACTTTATTTCCCTTCCAAAAGTGAACAAATTATGGCCTGGTGCTGGGAAGCTCAATGGCAGAGCACCTTCTGTGCATTCAGCAGGTCCCACGTTCAATCCCAGGGATCCTTTCGGAGCGGCATCAGCACTGGCACAGACACAAAGCCAATTTAAGAACAGCAGGCCTGCATTGGCAATTTCAACTTCTCTGATAGGGTGGACCCCCACGTTTCAAAATGTTGCTCACGTGGTTATCTTTGCAACCGTGAGGTCTAGAAACTTGCAATTTTGAATAAAAATGTTCTCAGAACATTGAGATTTTACTCAAGCATTGCTCATGTCCTTATCTTTGCAATGTTAAGAACTAGGAACTTGTCTTTTTAATTTTTGTGCTCAAGTGGTTTTCTTTGCAAATTTGAGGACTAGCAATTTAAAACAACAACTGAATGTTGAGTTTTGAGGTCTAAAACAGTGTTCATGCACTTATCTTTGGAACCTTAAGAACTAGGGACTTGTTCCCCCCTGCTCTCTCATGGGCTTTTATTTGCAACCTTGAGGCCTAGCAACTTGCCTTTTATTTTTAAAGAGCCCAGATTCTTAGAATGTTGAGAGGTGAGATTTTAACCAAACATTGCTCATATGCTTATCTTTGCAACCTTGAGAGCTAACAACTGCGTTTTTTTAAAAAAAGAGCAAGATTTTCATGATGCTGAGATAGGTAACGCTTAACATTGCATCCTGAAGGATTTAGTCTAAAGTTGTAACCACTACATCACACTGGCCCAAAAGAGATTTATTTAACATTCCTCCTTTGCTTTTTGGACTCCCAAAAACACACAATCTATAGGTTTAACAACATAATAATGGCCTCTTACAACCAAATAAGGAAATTAATGATGAGATGGGACCATCTAGTTTTGGTCTGCCAGTTTCATGTATGTTTATTTATAAGTCCATCCAATTCCATTTCTGCATTAATCTGTACATTTATTTTTAAAAGAAATCCACACAACAACCTATTTAAATTTGTATCTAAATATGAATGTTATTTCTAAATGAGTTTTTTTTTTAAAAAATCCTAAAAGACACATGGTTAACATGTGTTGAGCTGAGGACAGGGTTGCAAAATTTGGAGAAATTCAGCAAAATCCAAAGGATAATAATCCTCCAAACCGCACATCAGTCTGAAGGTACAGATCAGCTTAGATTGCATCAGAAGTCACAGCAACTGAATTCCTCAGGCGCACTTAATAGACAAACATGCCAAAATAATGCAAATAGCCAGCAGCATGAGTCCGCCTTTTTCATCCAAATCAAATCATCCTTAAAAAGCCTATACATGCAAAATGTAATGTAAAAATGTGAAAGATCCCTTACAACAGCCTTTCCCAACCTTTCAGTTCTCAGATGGTGCTGGACTACAGTTCACATCATTCCTAACCATTGGGCATGCTGGCTGGGGCTGATGGGAGGCTGCCCCAATACATGCATTTTTGTACACATAAGACCTCTTATGTTTTGGGGAGCAGGGTCTCAGAAGGATCCCTTTGTCTCCAGCCTCCTACCAGCCAAGCAGCAAGAAAGGGGAGTGTGTTAGCCACTAGGAAGAGTCTTCTCACATGCTTCCTTGTCCTTTCCTGTGGACTGGAGCCAATCAGAGTGAAAGGAGGTGAGTTGGCCACAGAGAAGACTCTTCTCAGTAGCTAACACTCTCTCCTTTCATGCTTATTGGGGATATCTAGAATCTCACTCTCAACCCAGCCACAAAAAATTGGGGAGGGGGCATGGCTGTGACTAACTTGAAGGGACCCTGCACTTCCAAATTTGCCAATAATTACTGGTTGTATCCAACATTAGCCCTACTCAGAGTAGACCCATTGAAATTAAAGGACATGACTTGCTTAGGTCCATCTATTTCCGTGAGCCTACTCTGAGCAGAACTGATTTGAATGCAGTCGCCATTGCGCTTAAGAGAGGTTAATGTTTATATCTTGATTAGGAGATGGCAAGGGCCACTATAAGGCACCCTATTTGCCCCCTGCCGTCCCTGCCGTCCCAGCTGGCCATCGCTGCAACAAAGGAACTCCCCACTGTGTGGGACACAGTCTCCAATTGATATTTCAGGAAAGGACAGGCAACGGAGGTGTTATGAGGCAACTGCTGCAATGAGGGCTACCTTGACAACCTGCCCATTGACACGCGTGGTGCTTAAATCACTCTGACGGCAATGTAGTTAAAGCACTGGGCTAATGAAATCAATTTTAAAATGGGCTTAATTAAAACTAGGGCTGCCTCCAGGTGCCGCTCATGGAATTGGCATGGTTTGGCACAGGGGATGTCCCGCTTTAGCCCAGAGACCTTTAGAACACGCCACTTAATTCTGAGTGCCCCATCTCCAAGGGGCAGATCTGGAAAACGGCAATCAAACTTGCATTATTAGTTATTAGTAATTTACACTGTTTTTTCACATCTGGAAATGGCAACAGCGGAGAGCCAAACTGAAGCATGATGGGAGGGCGAAAGCGGGCAACTGAACCAGCATTTGACTTGCTGGCATGTCATGAGAAACTTGCTGTGG
This sequence comes from Rhineura floridana, assembly GCF_030035675.1. Lineage (NCBI taxonomy): Eukaryota > Metazoa > Chordata > Lepidosauria > Squamata > Rhineuridae > Rhineura > Rhineura floridana. The sequence continues at coordinate 7,421,751 of NC_084497.1, read as the reverse complement.
CAGTCAGATCCCCAATTCCAAATTCTTCTCTGTCAGTGTTGAGATATATATTGAATATCCTCCAAATATTCTTTGGCCACACAAGTAGTTATCAAAATGTGATACGTTGAGCCTCCAGGGCCAGCACCAGAGGGTGGCTAGGTTGGGCCCTGGCCAAGAGCCCATGCAGCCCAGAGGGCCCCTAAAGGGGCCCTCCTTAGGATGCGAGGGTGGCACTCCTGTTCCATGATCTCCAGCAGCGTTAGGGCCTGCAACCCAAACCTGCCCAGATTGTGGAGAGGGAACTCCCAGGCCCCCCAATACAGATAGGAACAAAAAGGGGAAAAAGCACCAAACCAAGGTCCAAAAGAAGAGAGACAAGCTCTGGTGCTAGTTATAGACTTATTATGTTGCTCAACACTAGCAGCCTTTGAGTTTTATATTCAGTGTGGGGCTTTGGTAAATAATTTTCATTGCTTTTCCAGAGCCAAGGATATAAAGCTTCACAGCTCCAGAGGATGGAATATATTCTGAAATGTGTTGAGCAACATAATAAATCTATAACTAGCACCAGAGCGACACCCAATACAGACAACACGGGCTTCAATAAGCCCACACCCATGCCCCACCTACCTCTCCCGTCAGTGTGAACGCCATGCATGCTGTGCGCATATGTCTGCCATCACCCAAGATGGCATGTCATTCACATGACACGAGAGGTAGGTGGGGCGTGCGTGTGGGCTTATTAGCCACATGTTGCCTGTATGTGTGTGTGTGTTGGGCTATGGGGTGTGGGCCCAAGGCAGGCTGGTGCCCAAGGGCCTAGTCATGCCTGGCACCAGCCCTGTGCGCCCCCAAAAGCTTTCCCTGGAGCGGTTGATATTTGACGACGCCCGATTGCTGATCTTTAGTGGAGTTTAGCAAATGTCCCCTTGACATTCCTGAGCAGAGCAATTCTATCCCCATTTACTCAAAAGTAAGTTCTTTGGGGCTTACTCCCAGGTAAGTGGGTCCAGGACTGAAGCTTAATTTAAATGATGTGAAAGCCGAGGTCAAATTTTGACCAGAAAAATCCAAATGTAGGGGTTGGACTCGATGGCCTTACAGGACCCTTCTTCTATGAAGAAGAAAAAACCACTCTGCCAGTCATTCCCCAGCCTCTGTAAATCCTTTCTTGAAAATTTGCTTTCCCCCACAATGGGGTCTCTGTCCCCCCTGAAGTCTGCAATGACAGAAGGAAAAGACTCTGGTAAAAACTGGGATCTGTGATAGTGCGCGATAGCTGGTGTGAAATGTATTATCATTCAACCAGCAGGCTCCGATGACTCCGAAAGGCTAGAGGACGCTTAGAGACCTCTTCTTTCATGGACCACTGACCTGATAGACCTCCCTACTCTCTATGTTCCATGGGGTCATTGTGAGGTCTGGACACGCTCCATAAACCTGGAGTAATAAACTTTCTCCAGATATAGGCCCATCTCTTGACATCTCTATGGCCGGAACAGACAATGAACCAGCCATGGCGAGCGGATATTTACTGATCCTTCCAAGGGTCAGCTTACTCACTTTGTTATTTAGAGCGCAGAGCACAGTGCCTTTGAGTCGGGGGGCCGCATGATCAGAAAAAAAGAGGGAATGCATCAACCACAAAAAAGGGAAATAAAGGAAGGTGAAAGAGATTTGCATAAAATAGGCACATGCTAATTTGTGTGTCTAGATGCAAATTTACATTGCCTCTCCCCAGGCTGTGACCTGCTCTGCTTTGCAACCTCTTTGAGCGTTCTCAACCTCCCTGGCTGGGATGCCTGGATGGAAGATAGAGAGGGAGGTGCACGTGTGCAGTTTTACATCCATTGCTCCACCCACCTTTGCCTCTGACACCCACCCACAACAGGCGTGTGGCCCCCAGCAGGTTGCCCAGAAGAGAAGGCGGCCCTTGGGTTGAAAAAAGGTTCCCTACTCCCAAGCTAAGTCATATTCAGAGTAGAACCACTGAAATCAATCGGCTTGAAGTCAGTTCTGCTCAACAGCAGAGTGGTTCCCTGCTGGCGGAGAACATTTGGCCCTTCAGATGTTGCTGAACCACAAGTGTCATTACTTCTGGCCATTGGCCATGCTGGCCTGGGCTGATGACAGTTGTAACTCAACAGCATGAGGAGGACTACCTCTGGCTTGATGTTTCTAAAGTTGATAACCTGCCCCAGACCTCATGTCACCTAGAGTCAGTTTTGGATTCTCAACCTTCTTTTCACAATTCCAGATTAGCTTGCGAATTCCTTTTAAAAAGAAGTCCTTGTGAAAATTCACTGGCTGTTTAGTGCAAATTTCTCCCAATACATATATTTTCATGCGCAGTTTTGTCTAATGCAGACATTTTTGCAAAGCCATTTTCCCTTATAGAATGGGTTGCTTCCAATGTAGTGCTAAGTTGAAAGCCACTTAGCATCATGTGGGTTCCCCTGGTGAAATGTTTCGGGCCAGTGGAAAATGGTTGCACAAGAGACTGTGCAACAAATTCCCACCAATGCAAGTGATGCATTGGATTCCTCTGTTGGCGCAGTATTAAAACTCGCCTCTCGTGCAAGAGCCCTTGCGTTTGCAAACAAATAATACATTCCCAAATGTTATTTTCACCAATATGTACATTTTAATGCATACTTTAGAATATTCATATTTGTACACATGACCGGGCCAGAGAACCGCTTTGCAAAATTCAGAGAATTGCCAAATCTTGAAGGACGGCTGCATTTCAGTTTGTGCTTTGTTTTGGAAAGTGTGACTTTGACAGGTTCACCTTTTAAATGCGAACTGAATTGAATTTATTCCTCATCCCTCACCCTACTCTGCCACCACCCTGCAACTGTAATCCAGAGCTGTCACTGCAAACCCCATCCCCCCATAGCATCTGGGTGAGGCATCTTCTTTGAAAGCCATCCAAGTTGGTGCGGGACTGAATTTCATAGTTTAACTATGCACCCCATGAAGGAGGACTTGCTTTTGTCTGAATGCTCATGACATCACTGTGTTCCCAGGTGCATTCTGGAGGGGTCAAGAGGGAACAGCAGCCTCCATCGGTGGCCCTTTCCATTGGCCCCAGCCACCGAAAATATCCCAAATTGTACCCTCAAAGACGAGGCCTTTTAACGGGGCTGAGAAAATATGTGCGTAGCAAATTTGCTCAAGTCTGCAGGCAGACCAGATGGGTGAAATGACAAGGCCAGATCCAGATCAAATTGAGACTGTTTCCTTAGCCTGGGGTAGCCTCCAAATCTTGTGGACTACAACTCCCATCAGTCCTAGCCAATGCTGGTCAACAGAGGTCCTAGTCTGACACTCTAACCATTGCATCACACTGTCTGCTGAGACAGGATTAGGTGGGCCTTTGGGTTGAACTAGCAGAGCACTCCACGGTGCCCTTGACCCTGAGAGGTGGCGGCCTTGCAAAACGAAAAGCATCGCGTTGCGGCAGATCCTCAAATCCCACCCCCTCCCCTGGCGGCCTCGTCATCCCGACGACATCCATCGAGTACACAAAAAAGTCTCCAGGCTCCTTCATCTCTTTGTACCCCCCCAGGCCCCATCCACCCTCCGTCCCAGTAAAGCAAACATCTTCATTACAGCTCCGAGTTGTTTAAATAAATGAATTAATATTGACAAACCATCAACAGGCATAATAAATGATTAGTTAAAGGCATATATACATCACATTACGGTTTGCAGTAGCCTCATCTTAATTACTTCAGCAGAGGATTCCATTAGCCAGGGAGTTGGCTGGCCGTTCCCTCCTCTTCAGTCCAAGTCTCCGAGGTCTGTTTAGCTGCCTACCTTTCTCCACCCCTGCAGAATCCTGGTGTTGCCTCTGCTATGCATCCCAGGCCCAGATCAGACAGCCCTGGAAAAGGGGTGTTCTCTATGCTAGTCAGCTATGGGCATAGGAATGGGGGCTAAATTCAATTCAGTGAGAAATCTGCAATTTCCAAAACAATAGGCAAAGAAAAACTCAGGCGGCCTTTGAAATTTGCACTTATCCGAATTTTGCAATGCTGTTCTCTAGCCAATGTTTACAAAATAATCGCATGCATTAGGGGGAAAGGAACATAGGAGTGAAAAGAGCATGCAAAGTGCATTTCATTAGGAGAAATGGCTTGCAAAAATGTACATTTGCCAAAACTGCACGCAAAATTGCGTTTATTCAGAGAAATTCAGACTAAAAGGCTGGAGAATTTTCATGAGGATGTTTTTAAAAATGCAGATTACTGCAGAGATATGGAGAACTGAAGAAAAATCAGCTTATTTGAAATGTGGTGCTGGAGAAGTGCTTTGCGGATACCATGGACTGCAAAAAAACCCCAAATAATTGGGTGCTGGAACAAATTAAACCAGAACTATCATTAGAAGCTGAAATGATGAAACTGAGGTTATCATACTTTGGACACATCATGAGAAGACATGATTCAGTAGAAAAAGATAATAATGCTGGGAAAAACAAAAGGGAGTAAAAAAAGAGGAAGGCCAAACAAGAGATGGATTGATTCCATAAAGGAAGCCGCAGACCTGAACTTACAAGATCTGAACAGGGTGGTTTACAACAGATGCTACTGGAGGTCGATGGTTCATAGGGTCGGCATAAGTCGTAGTTGACTTGGAGACACATAATAGCAACAGCCCTGTGATAAGACATTATCACGAGAGGAAAACCAAACTGTCTGGCAGGGAAAGAAATCTTGGGCCCAAGGTGGGGTTGAGTGTGGCCCTTCATGCTTCTTGATCTGGCCCTCAGAACTCTCCCCAGAGCACACCCCTCACTGGCCATTTGTCCAGGCCTGGCACTAGCAGGCAGCCAGATCAGGCACTGGCCCAAGAGCCTAAGAGCTCACAGGCCAACCCCCACAACCACCAGCGCTGGGCCTGGTCAGCTGTCCCCACCACCCGACTTTGCTGCTGCAGGGGCTACCTCTGCCACTGCCACTGCCACCTCCTCTGTGCTTGCCCACCCCTTCAGTAGGCCATGCCACACACTAGCCCTGCCTCACACCCTCCTCCTGCAGAAAAGTAACACGTACATTTGGTGCCCTGCCCACTTTTGCCTTTGGCCCTGCCCACTCCTGGAATGTGGCCCTCGGAAGATTGCCTAGAAGTGGAAATGTGGCCCTCAGGTTGAAAAAGTCTCCCCCCCACAATGTATGGCATAGCAACATTGCTGCAATTTTAAAATTACCCAGCTTGCATTACAAATTTGTCCCGCTCATGATGTTTCCACCACATGATGAGACCTCACAGCTTCTCCTCCTAAGTTCTTCTCCGGCTTGGATTAAATCTGAGCCAGGGAACGTGCCTTCCTTCTCAAGGTACCCCCTCCCGCAAACCCCTGAATTGCCAGTTCATTACTAGGGGGCTCAGATTGGGAGTGCAATGCTGGAAGCTCCCATGACGACATGGCTATGGGGAAGGGCTGCAGGTCAGTGGCAGAGCACCTGCCTTGAATGTAGAAAGTCCCAAATTCAATTCCTGACTTCTCCAGATAGGATTGGGAGTGACTCCCTGTCTGAAAAGGTGGAGAACAGCTGCTAGTACAATCCTGAACTAGATGGGCCAATGATCTGGGTAGCTTCCCATGGTTTGCTCAACTTGTGGGGCAGTGGTTAACTTGTATGGTTTGTTGGTGGAGACAATTGCCCACGTGTTTACTGCTCTTTTTATCATGATTTTCAGGTTATTTTTATTACTCCAATATCAAAAACTCCCAGCGGATCCGATTTATTTTATCTGGAACACTTGTTTCCTGACCGGAATGCCCAGGTCATAGGGAAAGGGGCCCGCTTCCTTGCAGCTCCTATCGATTGTCAGAGAGTAAGGATTAAATAATAATTTCATAATTTTAACCCTCAATACTGTTATGCTTTATAAGCACATTTGTTACTGCATTTTGCTTGTACAAGAGTTACTGATTGCAATTTTTATATTTTGCACTTGTACAATTCTGGTCTTTGACCATAATAAAATCATAAATAAGTATGTTTTGTCTTCCAACCTAGCTTTCTTAAACAGAGCCCATCCCTCTCTCAAATGTGGAGATTTCCCAGAATTATTTCAGCACACTCTGTCATAAGAAAAGCTCATTCGATTCTGTCATGAACTCATTTAGTACACATGGTAATATCACAGGCTCTGTTCCTGCTCTTGTTTTTTTAAACTTGTCCTTAAAATTATTTTTTAATTTTAAGAACACCATAGATGTTCCGTGAATGTGCATAACTGTGCGCGGCTTGCAGAAGAGAGATTTTGTGGAGATCTATAGGCTGGGCTGTTGCATTTTGGGGTGAAGCAGAATGGTGTACACTTCTGAATGCCAGCAGCTGGAAACGGCAGGTCGAGAGGCTTGCTGTTATACTGAGGTCCTGCTTGCGGGCTTCCTGTCGGGACATTTAGTTGACCACTGTGAGAACAGGACACTGGACTAGATTGGCCACTGGACTGATCTTGCAGGCTCTTATATTCTTGTGCAACTAGCCACTGCTGATGAGAACCGAGGTGGTCTCCCATTCAAAAGTGACACCGACCACTCCCACATCTAGCGAGGTGGGCGGTAAGCGATTTTGTAACAGCAGCAAAAAGCATGGCTGCATTCAGCCTTCCAGGTGCTATTGCTGGCCTCCAGCTCCCATCAGCCTCTGCAACCAGCATGGCCAACAGGTTAGGGATGCTGGGGAGTTTATTTTATCCCGCTCTTCCCCCTAGTAGGAGCCCAGGGCAGCTGGAGTTGGACATCTATTTATTTATTTATTTTATTTTATTTATAAACCGCCCATAGCCAGTGGCTCCCTGGGCGGTGTACAACATACAATAATACAATAATCTGCAATGTCTGAGGACCACAGCAGGTTCCCTCATCTCTGAACCGAATAATAACAATGGCAATCGTTTCTTACAGTTGTTCCCCAGAGGTCATCTCATCTTCTAATTCCTTTCCTGCACCTTGCCAAAGGGGGAGAAACCCACTGCCATTCCTCTTGGGTGTCAAAATCGGGCCAGATCCTTGGCTGCATTAAAGCCAACTTTCTCTGAAAGAGACTTAATTAGGGCTCTCTCGACAAACATAAATTAATCCTCAAGCCACGGCAGAGGAATGGAGAGCTCCTTCTTCAATCAATAGCCTGTCTAAGTCCCTTATCTTCATCCATCATGTTTGCAGCTCTTGGGAAGCTGCCCAACTGAAGGCGTTAAGTTTCTAGTCCTTAAGAAATTACTTTCAATAACAGGGAAGGGATAATAGAGGTCCTCTTAGTGGCCACCACTGTATTTCCCCTCCCCCAGAATGACTCATACATTGTGTCAGAAGACAGTGCAGTGTAGTGGTTAGAGTGTTGGACTACGACTTGCAGGACTAGGGTTGGCTAGGGAAAAAATGGCCTCTGTCAGGAACGAGCTGCCAAAGAATGGGCAGCCTTCACCCTTGGGTGCCTTGCTCTGTCAGTAAACCTCTGCTTGTCCTCTCTCTGTTCTGTTGCTCCAGAGTGTAGTACTCAAACCAACAGTATTTAGATCACACACACAAAGGGGTGGGGGATTTCATCTAAACATTAGAAAAAAATTCCTGATGGTGCGAACTATTCAGTAGTGGAGCAAACTGCCTCGGAAGGTGGTAGACTTTTTAAGTAGAGGCTGGATGGCTAACCTATCAGGGATCCTGTAGGAGCAGATTTCCTTCATTGGAAGGAGTGGTGGATTAGATGAACTTGGATTAACTTTCCAGCTCTATGATTCTATCATATTCCATATTCTATGAGCTAGATAGGGAGGCCCCAGGGACTGCATCTGGCCTGTGGGCTGGTGGTTGCTCACCCCTGTTCTACGTTGTGGTAAGCAGAAGGAATCTCTTTCTCTCTCAATTTCATAAATGTCTAAGGTCTTAAAAGCAGAGGGTGGATGGCCAACCTATCAGGGATGATGTAGCAGTGGATTTCCTTCGTCAGCAGGGGGGTTGGACTAGATGACCCTTTGAAGTCCCTTCCAACTCTTTGGTCCTGGCTGTAGATCTGACCTGACCCCAACAAGAAAGCAGTGGGACATGACAGTGGCAAAATGCTTCACTGCTGCTGGCTGCAGACCTATTGGGCATCTTCCCTCGGGGTTGGGGTGTAGTATTGGCTACTGATTTATTATTAAATTCCTGCCCCATCCTTCTGCCCAAATGAGCCCAGGGAAGCAATGAGTCAATGTTTTCTGCACCCTCCTGCAGAGGAGGCTACTCCATTAGGGCAAGCTGGTTACTGCCCCATCAGACTCACTCTGCCTGGAGCCAGCTCCCACCTGCCTGCTTACTTACAGTGCAACCAGCCATGGCATAGCCTATCAGCTTCCTGCTCCTTCGCCTCAGAGTTGCCCTTGTAGAACTCAGCAGGGAGGAGGAGGAGGGGGACAAAACTAGAATTACTTGGCTCCGCCTGCAATTGGCTTTACCTACTGGTGGGCTCCCCGCCTTCCGCACCACCAGTCCTCAAGGGGGCGATAGTCTAGGGATGGAAAGATCTGTCAATTTCACTTCTCTCCGTTTCTCATTTTTCCAACCTTAAATTTACTTCTTCACATTTCTGCAGCAAACTTGCAATTTTTTTTTTTTTTTAAATCCTCATGAAAACTCTCCAGCATTTTAGTGGGAATGTCTCTGAATAAACACATTTTTGCAGGCTGTTTTGACACATTTTTGCAAGCTCGTCCTATAGTACCTGTCTGTATGTTATTTTCACTCTCATATTTTCATTTTTAGGCAGACTTTCCCCTAAGAGATGCATTTATTTTTGTAAACACTGGTTGGCGAACTGCATTGCTAAATTCGGATCAGTGTGGATTTCGAAAGATGGCCTTGTTTTGCTTCTCATCTCGTTTTGGAAAGTGCAGATTTGATAGAGCCGCCTTGAAATGTGAACTGAATCAAATTTATTGCCCATTCCAAGCAGGCACTGCCTTCCTGTTTGGACTCAGTCCATGCCCCAGATCCTCTTTGAACCTGGGAGAGGTATACAGGGCAGTTAATTTTGCTTGAAATGACAGCATATAGGGGTGGAAGGAAAGGACTGGGCAGTGAAGTCCTGCCGGCGCTGTGGAAAATCCGATCTCCAGAACTCAGGTCGCCAAGCTCGTCACGTCGCAAGGTGCCAAAACAATCAATAGCAATTCCAATATTATACAAGTCAATTTCAACCTGTCATGGGCTGCGCCTACTCGATAGCAGCACAAGCTGATAAATGGGGCCCTCAAAAAGCATATTTATAGCAACGGGGGAAGGTGAGCCATGCCATTGGGAAGAGGGGGGGAAAGAGGGCCAAAGAAACGAACTGGAGTTTATCGCTTGCTCCCCTCTATGCTCAGAAGCCTCTACTTCTCGCCTTCAAACCATTCCTCCAAACCCACCTTTTCCGGGAAGATTTGCAGCAACGGTCGCTGAAAAGGGCCACTGATCAAGGGGGCAGAGCAGCTCCCCTACATGAAAAGGCTACAGCCTGTGTGGCTTTTTAGTTTCAGAAAATGTCAGTAATGAGAGGAGCATGATTAGGGATGGATCTGCCAATTTCTGTGCTCTCAGTTGCTCTTCTTAAATTTGGTTCTCCACCTTCCTCCAGCAACTTGCAATATTATTTTTGTTAAAAAAAGAAATCCCTCAGGAAAATTCTTCAGCAATTTGTAGAGCTAATTTCTCCCAATACATACATTTCTGTGTACAGTTTTGACTAATGTACACAATTCCTTTTGCAAGCAATTTATCCTAAAACAATGCATTTGTATATGTTGTTTTCACCAGTATATTAATTCCCATGCACGCGTTCCCCTAACACATGCATTTTTGTAGACACCGCTCGGTTGGAGAAGTACATAGCAAGATTTGCCAGCCTGGGCAAACTGGGAGGAAGGGCGGGATGTAAATCCAACAATAAATAAAATAATAAAAAAGACCAAATTGCAAAGGATGGCTGTGTTTCAGTTCTCCTATTGTTTTGGAAAGTGCAAATGTGACAGCGGCGATTAAATTAAGCGTGGTGTGGATTAAGTGGCTATAGAGACGTTTTTCTCCCTTCCTCATATAATCCCAGAACCAAGGGTTGAAGGTTGGAAGATTCAAGACGGACGAAAGAAAGGACTTCTTCACACACTGCTAAGGTAAACGATGGAGGTAGTGATGACCACCATCTTGGATGGCTGCTAATCCTGGTGGGTATGTTCTACCACCACAGAAATCAAGATTTCTGGGGATCTCAAGTGGGGAGAGTTGCTGTTGAACTGCGAAGCTGCTTCTAGCATCTGGTTGGCCGCTGTGAGAAGCAGGAGGCTGGACTATGATAGGCCTTTGGCCTGATAAGAACCTAAGAAGAGCCTGTTGGATGAACCCTTGGTCCATCTAGCTCTATATTGTCTACACTGACTGGTAGCTGCTCTCCAGGTTTTTAGGTAGAGGTCTCTCTGAGCCCTACCTAGAGATGGCAGGGATTTAACTTGGGACCTTTTGCATGCAAGATGTTCTAATCTGCAGCATGAACAAGAACAGTTCATCTCGGGCAGGGCACTGTCGCCAAACCCCTTCTGTCCATCTGGAGAATCCCACTTTTGCTCAGAATAGACTGGGTGAGAAATGTTGGTCCTATTGTAAGTGCCTCGAAGATGGAGACAGAACTCTCTCTGAGTACAACGTTACTCTTGCACGCACTGTTGTTCATCAGTGGGGCTCCATAAATAACAATAACGATCAATAATGGATAGATGAGGAAAAGCATCTTGGCCCCGAGAGGTAACTTCACAGTTGCAGCCTCTGCTGATGCCTCGACGTTTTGCCCATCATGGAGCGGAAAACATTTACGCCTTCTGGAACGCAGAGGCGTAAAGGCCTTTCCTATAAGCCGGGTCTCTCTCTGCCCCCCCGCCGCAAATCCCTAATGGAAAACTGCAACGATCAGGCCCCGGCGCCCATTATCTATAGAACGCTTGACACTTCATAAATATTAAACTATGACATTATGGACCACCAGGCAGGGAGTCTGTAAACCCAAGAAATCAAAGCGAGATAAATAACCAATCAACACTCCCAGCTATCACTCAAACGGGGCCTTACCAGTCGTTAGCTGCTGCCCCGGCTGCTGGAGAAGATTTCAGGCAGACACGTGCAAGGAGAGGAGGTCGGACGAACCACATTGGTGGGGTATGTCTGTCGGTAGGCAATGGAGGCCAGATTAGATGGGCCTTGGTGGCTTATTTATTTGAGGCTTTTAGAGGCTGCTTTCGGTCACGACGGTCCCCCAACTTGGTTTCTTAAAGCAAAAAAAGAGGGGTTGAGAACCTTTTTTAAGCCCGTGGGCTGTATTCCATTCTGGGCAATCTTCCGGGCCTCCCATGCCAGTGGGGGGCAGGGCCAGAGCTAAAAGTGGGTGGAGCAATCCATATATACATTTTGGCTTTGTACAATGGGCAAATTTCTATGCACTCCCCTCTCCATCCTCCATCCAGGTACATCAGAGGCATTATCCGAGTTCGGGGACACCACCTAGCCAGGCAAAAGCACTCCAGGAAGTGCAAAGAGGGGCCAGTGTGAGAGATGTGTTCTGGAGAGGGTTCCAAGGGCCAGATGGAGAGGGCCTGGAGGGCTGCATTTGGCCTCTGGGCCTCAAATATCTCTATCCTTGCAATTAAAACATTACAAAGTGCCAGTAAGCCATTGATACACCCATACTTACACAGAATCCACTTTCATTCCCTTTAATGGAAATATATATATATATATAAAGAGAGTGAGGGTAACAGTGATAAATCATAGAATCATAGAACAGTAGAGTTGGAAGGGGCCTGTAAGGTCATCCAGTCCAACCCCCTGCTCAATGCATGAATCCAAATCAAAGCATTCCCAACAGATGGCTGTCCAGCTGCCTCTTGAAGGCCTCCAATGTTGGAGAGCCCACTACCTCTCTAGGTCATTGGTTCCATTGTCATATGGCTCTAACAGGAAGTTCTTCCTGATGCCTTATATCACAATCTTTCCCCTCTGTTATGCATTTTCTATCGTTTTCAGATTTGTTGATCTGCCACCCAAACTGGAACCATCAAATCTGCACAGCTGAAGCAGCTGTGGGTGAATTACAACCCCTACCCCCAAAGAGAGGACGCACATCAGCCCCTAAAGAGGATGTCGACTTACATAAAAGGGGCCCACACTGTTATGTCTGGATCCAAAATCGGACATAATGGAATCTATCGGTGGAGGCTGGTCCAGCAGAGGGCTATTCCACCAACTTCAGTCCGCGCTCAGCCAGCCCATCCTCGCTTGCCTCTTTACTTACAACCAGCCCAAGGGGTGGTCCAGCCTGCCATCTTCCTCTACCTCCACCTCAATGTTGTGCTGTAGAACTCAGCGAGGAGGAAGAGGAAGGGGACAGAATTAGAATGACTCTTTTTGGCTGTGGCGCCACCTACTGTTGGGCTCCTTGCCTGCAGTCCCAACAGTCCCAATGGGCACCGGAAAGCACTGAATGCAAACCTTCTCCCCACATTCTGGAGGGGGCGGGGAAGACGACAGAGGGCAGGGGACCTGCATGCCCGCTCAACCTCCTGCCCAGCTGGTGCTAACTGTCGATGGGAAAGTTCAAGATCCCCTCCCCCACTTGCTCCCTGTCCTTATCCCAATTTGGACGGCTTGACAAATGGATGTAGGGTAAGTCTATTGATGGCTACTGGCCATAATGGCTGTGCTGTGCTTCTGCACACCAGTTGCTGGAAACGGCAGGAGGGGAGAGTGCTCTTTGTGCCGAGTTCCTGCTTGCCACCTTCCAGTGGTTGGCCACTGTGAGAACAGGAGGTTGAACTAGATGGGCCACTGGCCTGATCTAGCAGGTTCTTATCTTTAAACCAGGCTTGGAACAGGCAGCTCTTCAAACAGAGGACTGTACCTCCGACAGCCCATCAGATAGAGGACCGTCCCATGTAAGTTAGGACACCCATCAGAACATAGGAAGCTGCCTTTAACTGAGGGGCAGGAGATTAATTCGATTCACTTTATTCAAAGGCAAACCTACCCAACTGGCACTTTCCAAAACGATACACGAACCAAAACATAGCCACCCTTCGAAGTTTGAAGTTCTCCAAGGTTAAGGGAAACAGCTTTGCAAAAAAGAATGCGCTCATTAGGCAAAATCGCACACAAGCCGGTGCTTATTAGGAGAAATTTGCACAACAATGCTCAGGAATTTTCATGAGGACTTTACAAAAGAATTGCAAACCGATGTGGAAATGTTTCCTCAAATTTCTAATTTCTCCAATCTTAAATTCGGCTTTCTGCATTCTGCGGCAATTTGATTTTTATAAAATCCTTGCAAAACTTCTTCAGCAGTTCAGTTCTAACTTTGCCTTAAAAACACACATTTGTATGCAGTTATAACAAAGGTACGCGTTTTGGCAAGCCATTTCTCCTTTATATAATGCATTTGGGTACTCTGTGTTCACTTTTATGCACAGTTTCCCTGAACAGATGCATTTTTGTTAAACGTTGCTCGGTTGGCAAAGTGCATCGCCACATTCGGATATGGGCACATTTCGAAGGAGGGCTGTGGTTTGCTTCTCAGATGGCTTCGGAAAGTGCCGACTTAATCAATTCAGCTTTAAAGGTGAACCAAAATCGAATATCTTGCCCAACCCTACTGAATCTGCAACCTTCTGCACACAAGGCAGATGCTCAACCACCCTTCCCCATGACAAGCCTAACCCAGAGCATTGCGCACTCCAGGGAAAAGGCTGCACTGAGCAGGGGGTTGGACTCAATGGCCTTATAGGCCCCTTCCAGGGGGATACTTGGCTCAGCAATACGACATGAGAGAAGGATCTTGGAATTGTCGTTGATCACAAGATGAATATGAGCCAACAGTGCGATGTGGCTGCAAAAAAGGCAAATGCTATATTAGGCTGCATTAACAGAAGTATAGTTTCCAAATTGTGTAAAGTATTAGTTCCCCTTTATGCAGCACTGGTTAGGCCTCATTTTGAGCACTGCATCCAGGTCTGGTATCCGCACTTCAAGAAGGATGCAGACAAACTGGAACAGGAACAGAGGACGGCAACAAGGATGATCAAGGGACTGGAAACAAAGCCCTACGAGGAGAGACTGAAAGAACTGGGCATGTTTAGTCTGGAGAAGAGAAGACTGAGGGGAGATATGATAGCACTCTTCAAGTACATAAAAGGTTGCCACACAGAGGAGGGCCCAGATCTCTTGTTGGTCATCCCAGAGTGCAGGACACTGAATAACGGGCTCAAGTTGCAGGAAGCCAGATTTCTACTGGACGTCAGGAAAAACTTCTTAACTGTTAGAGCCATACAACAATGGAACCAATGACCTAGAGAGGTAGTGGGTTCTCCAACACTGGAGGCCTTCAAGAGGCAGCTGGACAGCCATCTGTCGGGAATGCTTTGATTTGGATTCGTGCATTGAGCGGGGGTTGGACTTGATGGCCTTATAGGCCCCTTCCAACTCTACTATTCTATGATTCCAACTCTACTATGCTATGCTTCTTAGACTGCCTCAGAAAATCAAATCCTGGGACTCAGCCCCAGTGGAGATCTTTAGACGTCTTTCCCTGAAGCTACATCTACCCCCCATTCTCTTTTCCTGGCTCTCCTCTTCCTCCCCCCTCCTTTCAATCCGTCTCTGTGCCTCTCTGAGTGCCGGGTCAGGCTCAGCCTCAACGGGGCCCTGGTAATGTATCTACATGAGTTTGCCTGCCAACCCCAACCCAGCCGCTGACAGGAAGCGAAACCCGTCTCAGACACTCCAGGGCCCTCTTTCCGCCGATTGCTCTTCTCGAGACACGGATCCCCAAAGACACGGACTGAGTGAAAGAAGGCTTTGATATTTCCAGTAGCCGGCTCGCTTCCTCGAGGCCTTGATGTGGAAAGTCATTTATCAGAAGAACCGGCGGCCAGGGGAGGGGTGCGTGTGCAGCGGCTCCAGCAGTGGTGCAAAGGAAGAGAGGGCCCCAAACTCCCAAACTGCAAAGGAGCAATCTCGTATTGATCAAATCGGGATGGAGAGTTTGCATTGAAAAGGCGAGCCCACCGAATCCACGTTTCGCAAGACAGCACACGAACCAAAAGGGAATTTGCACTTCCCTGAATTTTGCAACACAGCTCTCCAGCTGAGCAAAAATTATTATTATTTATTATTTGTTACATTTGTATACCGCCCCATAGCCGAAGCTCTCTGGGCAGTTTACAAGAATTAAAAACATTAAAAAAGAAATATACAAAATGCATGCACTAAGGCCACATGTTAAAAAAAGAAAAAAGGCTGATGTTAATGACAACACGTTGCTGTGAACGAATTCCTTGCTATCTTCACTTTGCCCACCTGTTTCTCCCCATATTTATTTTCATGCTGTTTCCCTTTCAGGCCAATCAGATTCCCCTCCCCTGACACTCCCCCCCAACTCATCTCCTGTGATCCTCAATGGATTGAATAAGTTATAGCAGCTTTTAGGACCTCAGATGCCTAAGGCTAGATGCTCTCCTGAAAGGGCCTCGAGGCAACCCTGCTAGATGAGTTCCAGGTATTTTTATTTTTATTTATTTATTATTAAATTTATTAGTCGCCGATCTGGCTGGCTGTCCAGCCACCCTGGGCGACGTACAAAATAAAAACATACAAACACATTAAAACATTAAAAATCTCAACAACAATAATAAAACCTAGCCCACCCCAGAAGCCTGCCTGAAGAGCCAGGTCTTCAAGGCCCAGCGGAAGCTCATCATAGAGGGGGCATGGCGGAGATCATTTGGGAGGGAATTCCACAAAGTGGGGGCCACAATTGAAAAAGCCCTCTCCCTAGTTCTCACCAGTCTAGCTGTTTTAACTGCTGGGATAGAGAGAAGGCCTTTTGAGGCTGATCTTGTTGGGCGGCATCCCTGATGATGCTGGAGGCACTCCTTCAGATAGACTGGGCCAAAACCGTGTAGGGTTTTAAAGGTCAGAACCAACACCTTGCATTGGGCCCGGGAAACAACAGGCAACCAGTGCAACTCCTTCAGCACTGGAGTGATGTGATCTCGCCGGTGGCTGCCTTTGATCAGGCGAGCCGCCGCATTCTGTACCAGTTGCAGCTTCCAGACCATTTTCAAGGGTAACCCCACGTAGAGCGCATTACAGTAGTCTAGGCGAGAGGAGACCAGGGCATGTCTGCTAGAGACATTGTCCCATATATTCACAAGTATGGGAAGCATCCAGGCCAGTGAGGGGTGTGGCCTAGGGGTGTGATTTGGGGAGGAGCCTATAAAGAATCCAAAGGGCAGAGGGAAAGAGACGGGGAGGCGGAAGGCTGCGTATGGCCTGAGGTTCCCGACTCCTGCTTTACAGTTTTAAATTTCATTTTGTTAACCACCCAGAGAATGACTGTTTCTGGGCAGCATGCAAATACTGTTAATAATGAAAATAAGCAAAATTAGGAAAGGTATTGAAAATAAAACAGCTGATATCATAATGCCGTTGTATAAATCTATGGTGCGGCCGCATTTGGAATACTGTGTACAGTTCTGGTCGCCTCATCTCAAAAAGGATATTATAGAGTTGGAAAAGGTTCAGAAGAGGGCAACCAGAATGATCAAGGGGATGGAGCGACTCCCTTACGAGGAAAGGTTGCAGCATTTGGGGCTTTTTAGTTTAGAGAAAAGGCGGGTCAGAGGAGACATGATAGAAGTGTATAAAATTATGCATGGCATTGAGAAAGTGGATAGAGAAAAGTTCTTCTCCCTGTCTCATAATACTAGAACTCGTGGACATTCAAAGAAGCTGAATGTTGGAAGATTCAGGACAGACAAAAGGAAGTACTTCTTTACTCAGCGCATAGTTAAACTATGGAATTTGCTCCCACAAGATGCAGTAATGGCCACCAGCTTGGACGGCTTTAAAAGAAGATTAGACAAATTCATGGAGGACAGGGCTATCAATGGCTACTAGCCATGCTGGCTGTGCTCTGCCACCCTAGTCAGAGGCAGCATGCTTCTGAAAACCAGTTGCCGGAAGCCTCAGGAGGGGAGAGTGTTCTTGCACTCGGGTCCTGCTTGCGGGCTTCCCCCAGGCACCTGGTTGGCCACTGTGAGAACAGGATGCTGGACTAGATGGGCCACTGGCCTGATCCAGCAGGCTCTTCTTATGTTCTTATGTTAGAATACCACCGGAGCCACACATTTAGGACACTCTAAGCAACGCGCAAAAATGAAAAAAGTTATTTAAACATCTTTGTGGGGGCATTTACTGGACGGAAACAACATAAATTGTTTGGATCTGGGTGTGCAGATGTTACTTGCTCACCACCACCCCATAGGCTTCCAAAGGCCAAACTCCACGTTTGGAAGCCAGTAAATTTGGTGCATAAGATAGGTGCATTTAAGACTGTAGTTAATAAAATGAAACCTGCTTTTTAAGAAATGAAATCTTCACAAAGCAGTATAAACAGTAGTATAGTGGTGGCTTGAGAATGAGATCCTTTTAATGCCTAGGAACCAATAAGCATCAAAGAGAAGACTCTTCTCAGTGACTGACTTGTCTCCTTTCATTCAGATTGGCTCCAATCAGCAGGAAAGAAGCATGCTAGAAGACTCTTCTCAGTGGCTAACACACTCCCTTTCACGCTGATTCACCCTATAGGATGCTGGAGACATAGGATCCCTTCTCCCAAAAAAGTAAAGGGTCTAAGACCCCCTCCTGGGATCCCACACGGCTACACCCTTGAGTATAAACACAACTCACACAAACACAATTTAAAAGCATTAAGACAACCACCATTAAAATCAAATAACCAACCCAGAATAAATTAAACTTACTAGGCAATCTGTACAGGGCATTGAAACACCAGATATGTTTTTCATGTTACATGGTGGAATTTATTGTATATGCTAACTGTGCAAGCCTTCCCCAACAGCACTCTGCAGCGTCCATAGGAAGTTGGATGCAGGAATAAGATGCAATATGAACTACTTTTGGCTATGTCCCTATGGGACAAAATTGTATATATATTTATAATTGCTTGTTGTCTCATTTTTTCCTGTGCTGGGTTTCGTTTGCTCTTTGCATATGCAGATACCTCAAGAAAGTTTTTTTTAAAACAAACAATACTAAGCTTTATTCAGAGCAGAAGAGATGGATTGATCCCATAAAGGAAGGCACAGACAGAAATTTACAAGATCTGAACAGGACGGTTCACGGCAGAGGCTGTTGGAGGTCGCCGATTCATAGGGTCGCAGTAAGTCGTAGTCGACTCAAAGGCACGTAACAGAAAAAGTGGAATAGACCCATTGAAATTGACTGTCTTACCTCCAGAGCAGAGCATATATAGTATAAAAAACCTGGCTGTATGAAGTTCTCTGATCATGACTCATTTAAATGTTTTTTTCCTTTTCTTTTAATAATGTTATTTATTTAATTTTGAGAATTGCATTATTTTATTGATGTATGTATTGCTATATTGTATTATTGTATTTATATATTTTGATTGCTTTATTGTATGTACACCGCCCAGAAAGCCCTTGGGCTTAGGGCGGTATATAAATTAAATAAAATAAATAAATAAATAAATTAATGGCCCTAAGTTAGTCATAAAAATATGTGTAAATATTTGGATGGTAATATTAGCGTTGGAAATATTGGCTGTATACTATAGCCAGTGTGGATTTTGCACATTGCACAATGTTAAATTGAAAATACCCCCCTATGCCATTCTGATGCTTCCCAGAACCTCATTTCAAAACAAAACCTTCGAAAACTTAATAGTCCCGAACTCAGAAACGCTTGCTTAACCACCCTCTCAATTTTCACGGCGATACACAAAAGAGTCAGAGAGAATTCAAAGTCTAAAAAGAGAGGGAAAAACCCCAGGGCCCTTTTGGACTTTCTTCCTGTCAGAGTGCCCATAATATAGTGAAATTCATTAAAAACCAGCCATGTTCACAGAGTACCTGGAATCCCGATACTGACCTTGCCCCAGACTCTGACCTTCGTCTTCTGCAGTTTAAAAGTGAAAAAAATAAATAAATGCCTGGCTGGTTTTTAATTAATTTAAGAAACTTTGCATTGAATGGAATGCTCAGGAAGAACCACCTGTCGGGGTTCCCACAGCCAAACGCCCAGCTGCTGCGCTAATCAGGGGGCCACACCCATGCCAGATGTTGATTTCACACGAGGCAGTCATGGCTTCCCCCAAGGAATCCTGGGAAGTGTAGTTTGTGAAGGGGGCTGAGAGGAGACTCCCATTCCCCTGACAGAGCTCCAGTGGGCAGAGGGGTTTAACAGTCAGCCACTCTGACGGCAGCTCTGTGAGGGGAACAGGGCATCTCCTAGCAGTCAGACCACTGGGTCCATCTAGCTCAATACTGTCTACACTGACTGGCAGCCACTCTTTAGGGTTTCAGGCAGGGGACAACTGCAGCTGTACCTGGAGATGCCACTGGGGATTGAACCTGGGACCTTCTCCATGCAAAGCAAATGCTCTAACACCGAGCTAAGATTCTAGTCCTCATGAACCTGGGACCTTCTCCATGCAAAGCAAATGTTCTAACACTGAGCTATGGGCCTTCCATTCCCCAATATCCACCAATTGTAAGAAGTATCTATGAAGGCTTTTTTTTTTTGCCCTGTAGAGTTTTATGCACTGTAGAGTTTCAACTTAGGGATGGGGGAAGAAATTAATTTCAGCCGAGAGTTTAATGCAAACCGACTGGAACTTCCTGATCAAGGAGTGAACTAAAACACAACAATCCTTTGAAATGTGCACTTCTCTGAATTCTGCGACGCCGTTTGCCAACAACAACAAAAGTATTTAAAAAGTTAAATATGTTGAATTGAGATCTTGCTTTTCCTCGACGGAGCTCAAAGCAGCATACGTAGTTCTCCTCTTCCACATTTCATCTTCACAACAAGCCTGTGAGGTAGAGAGACAGTGACTTTGAGCATGAGCAGGGATTTGAATCCGGGTCTCTCAGGTCCGAGTACAGCACTCTAACCACTACACCATACTGGCTCTTGGGGAAAAGTGTGCTAAAAATGTATAAGTGAACATAATGTGCGGACATGCATCATGTCGCTTGCCAAAAATATGTACTTTAGCCATAATCATATAAACAAATTTGCATATTAGGAGAAATGATCCTGAAATTCAAATGCCACCTCCACTTTCAGAATGTATGAAATGTTGAGGTGTCAGTTGAGGGTGTGGGGGAAAGAAAGGAAATTGGAGATGGGGGCAGTGGTGCGCTTGGGTAATTTCAGACTCTGGGCTTAACGGTCTTGGGAGGGGGAGCTCTTTAGATGGTCAAGTGTTTTACTTCCATTGTTTCCAATGGTCTCTGCCCCTCTCCCTTTAGCTGGTGATGAGCATTACCAGTAGTGGCGAAAATGGTGGGGCAGAAACACAGAACGACCGTCCCAATGCTGGCATCACTGCCACGATAGGACAGGGCTGGGCAGGGCAGGGTTCCACTGAGGCATAACCACACCACCTCCACCTTCCCACTGCCGTGCCCTGTCCCAGTGCCATCCAGTTAAGTTTCATCATACATTTAAAGCACATTTGACACACGTTTAAAGCACATGTCTTCCCTCCAAAGAATCCTGGGAACCGTAGTCTACCCCTCACAGAGCCACAATTCCCAGCACCCTTAACAAACTAGAGTTCCCAGGATTCATTGGGTAAATACATGTGCTTTAAAGGTATGGAGTGGATGTGACCACAGTGATGCTGGTGTCGGGATGGCACGTCTTCCGTGCCAAACTGGGAGCTATTGTGGAACACTGGGTTGTAGCCAATTGTAGTCCTACTCAGAGTAGACCCATTGAAGTGAATGGACATGATTAACTTAGGTTCACTAATGGCAATGTGTCTACTCTGGATGGAACCTAGCTAGATACAAGCTATAGGAAGCTGCCTTAGACCACTGGACCATCTAGCTCAATGCTGGTAGCACTGACAAGCAGCAGGTCTCCCGGCTTTCAGATCTGAGTCTCTCCCAGCTCTACCTGGGGATACCAGAGACTGAATCTGGGACCTTCTGCATGCAAGACAGACACTCTGCGACTAGGGTTGCCAGGTTCAAGGCCTGAGACTGATCCTGTATCTTTAGGAGAAGAGAAAGTCAGCCAAGCGCAGGTGTTCTTACAACACTGTAATGGGAAAAACCACAAGGTGGAATTCTCCCCCCCCCCGCACAATGTTTAAAGATACAGAAGACCTCTTAGAGGGTGGGCCTGGCAACCAAGAGATCTTCTGTATCTTTCAAAGCTGTGCAGGGGGAAGGGAGAAGGGAGGCCCTGAGCCTGGCAATCCTACTCAATATCCATCACACTTTCTCTTTGCCTCCAACCTGCATCACTTGGAAGAGGACTTGTAAGATCACAAGATGACTAGGAAACCCCAGTTCAGGAATCCTTTTCAGCATTCACTTCTGGGCAACCTTTCAGGGGGCCACATGTCAGTGGTGGGCTGCTGCCAAAGGAGGCAGGCAATAATATAAGCATTACCTTGGTACCACAGGCTGGTTTCTCTACTGTCGTGTCCTCAGCAGGTTCTTCAGGGGGCAGGAGACTTCCCAGCACTAATGCAGTTGAGGGCAACAGCAAGGCAGCATCCAGGGCCCGTCCAAAGTCAGAACCTGAACAGAGTCCACAACAACAAAGGCAAGAAGCAGAGCAGTCCAAGGCTAGGAACCAGGCAGTCCATGAGCAACACAGGGCAAAGCAAGTTCAGAGCAGCCCAAGGTCAAGTCTAGCATCAATGAACAATCCACAGCCAAGTCACAGGCAGAACTAATATGTAGACATCACTCCAGCAGCTCTTCTAGCCTAGCACTGGGGCTTTGATGGTGCAGCTGATGGAACCACACCCCAAACCTCAGCTGCACCATCAGTCAGGCCTTTACTCCCAAGGAGTCCTTTACTTTAAGGAGTCAGGCACTCATCCAGATGTCTCCAGCTAGCTTTGGAGGCAACGCTTTCCCCTTGGGCTCAGGACCTGTTCCTCTTCGATGTCAGAGTCCAGCTTGCCTTGGGTGCAGATGGCCTGTCCTGAGCCTTGTCATAGGACCCTGGCAGGGGCGTCACTACCGGGGTACGGGGTGTGTGGATCGCACCCGGGTGACACCATGAGGGGGGTGACACCATGAGAGGGGTGACACCCAGAGCCGCCCTGCCCCGCGCCGTTGCCTGGCAAAGGAACCGAGAAGCACTCCGGGTCGGTTGGAGCAGCCAACTCCTCCTCGGAGGCATGCAGGCGGGCGGGTGAGACCGGGAGCAGCGTCGGTGGGGAGAGGGAGGCGCGCCGGCGTTCCCAGGCCTGCTTCTCCGGCTGGGAGCCCCTCTGGCCCGCGCCTTCCCAGGGGCATGGACGGGGGTGGCTGGCCTCGCACGCACGCACGTGCTCAGGACAAGATTTGGGGGCTCACCAAGGGCCCCCTGGCACCCGGTCCGGTGCGTGCCGAAAGCAGGTGCCCGCTCGCTGGTGGTGAAGCCTGGACGGGCCTTCCACTGTCAGCCTGGAGCATGTGGTGAGTGCGTGCGTGCACGAGAGAGACCAGCCACCCCTGTCCATGCCCCTGGGAGGGCGCGAGCTGGAGGGGCTCCCAGCCGGAGAAGCAGGCCTGGGAACGCTGGCGCGCCTCCCTCTAGTGATGCAGCTGGACCCTGGCTCCCCACCTGAGCCAGGGCTGGGTCCAAGACTGGAGCCTCCTGGTCTTCCGCTGATGAGGACTTCTCTGATGGTGAGGATTCCTCTGATGCTTTAAGCTGGATTCCCACACTGAGCAGGGGGTTGGACTGGATGGCCTTATAGGCTGCACCCCTGCCTTCCCAACCATCTGCTCCCATTGGTGGTACATGCCCTGGTCTCCTCTCGCCTAGACTACTGTAATGCGCTCTACGTGGGGTTACCCTTGAAAACGGTCCAGAAGCTGCAACTGGTACAGAATGCGGTGGTTCGCCTGATCAAAGGCCGCCGCCGGCGAAATCACATCACTCCAGTGCTGAAGGAGTTGCACTGGTTGCCGGTTGTTTTCCGGGCCCAATTCAAGGTGTTGGTTTTGACCTTTAAAACCCTACATGGTCTCGGCCCAGTGTATCTGAAAGAGCGCCTCCAGCTTCATCAAGGATGCCGCACAACAAGATCAGCCTCAAAAGGCCTCCTCTCTACCCCACCAGTTAAAACAGCTAGACTGGTGAGGACTAGGGAGAGGGCTTTTTCAATTGTGGCTCCCACTCTGTGGAATTCCCTCCCAAATGATCTCCGCCATGCCCCCTCTATGATGAGCTTCCGCTGGGCCTTGAAGACCTGGCTCTTCAGGCAGGCTTTTGGGGTGGGTTAGGTTTTATTATTACTGTTTGAGATTTTAATGTTTTAATGTATTTCAATGTTTTTATTCTGTATGTCGCCCAGAGTGGCTGGAGAACCAGCCAGACGGGTGACTAATAAATCTAATAGATAGATAGATAGATAGATAGATAGATAGATAGATAGATAGATAGATAGATAGATAGATAGATAGATAGATAGATAGATAGATAGATAGATAGATAGATAGATAGATAGATAGATAGATACATACATACATACATACATACATACATACATACATACATACATACATACATACATACATACATACATACTATTCTGTGAAGACTCCCCTGGATGGGACCTGACATTTACACACACTCCCAAATCCCTCTCTGTCTTCCATCCAGGAAATCGGGAGGTATGACCAGTGTTCAATGACACATCCTAGCCTGGAGAAAAGGAGAGCGTGAAGCAAGGGCATTGAGGGCCATGGCTTGGGAAGAGTCCCAGGGCCAGGTAGCCTCATCTGGGGATGCTATTGAACCTGGGGCCGTCTGCATGCAAAATAGGTGCTCTGTCACTCAGCTACAGCGGTAGCTTGTGGTTGGTTAGTCAAAACGTGGTTTCTATTCTTCTTCCAGCTGTCTGTGCTTTGACCTTGTTCCCATCCCAAGCTTTAGAGATGCTTGGGGGGAGAAAAAAGGTCCTTCAAGAATTCTGATACAAAGTGACCTAATTTGCACCTCCTAAACAAATGCACAGATTGGGACACACAGCTACCCGGCGCCTTTCACGCTGCTCTTCTTCCCACAGTGCATAGTTGAAACATTGAAATTCGCTCCCAGAGGAGGTACTGATGGCCACCATTGTGGATGGCTTGAAAGCTCTAGCTCTCTGGAATCAATTACCGGTTGAAACTGAACAGGCCCCCAGTGCCACGATGTTTAGGTGCCACTGAAGACGTTTGAGAAGGCATGATCCACTCACTTAGGGAAAAATTGCATATCTGAAGCAATTGTTTTATTGCTTTTAGAACTTGTGATGACTTTATGCTATGAAGCAGTCTATAAATGTGTTAAAATAATAATAATAATAATAATAATAGTAATTCAGACAAATTCATAAAGAAGAAGGCTTGTGGCTACTAGCCATAATGGCCATGTTCTCTCTCCACTGTCAGGGACACGATGCCCCTGAAGACCAATCACTGGTAATCACAAGGGGGTAGAGTTGCTGTTGTGCTCCGGTCCTGTTTGTGGGCTTCCCATTGGGGCATCTGGTTGAGAAAAAGATGCTGGCCTAGATGACCCTCCTTTGTCCTGATCCAGCACTGCAGGGTTCTTCTGATCTTCTTAGAAGCATCTCTCCTGCTGCCATTGGGTGCCACAGGCTGGGCTTGAAGACCCTCTGAAGTCCACAGCTTCTAGTGTTAGGAGAGAGCGAGAAAAATGTTTGGCCTGATCCGGCGCCGCAAGGTTCTTCTCATCTTCTTAGAAACATCTGCCTGACTGCCACTGGATGCCAAAGGTTGGACTTGACCAAAGGCTGGGCTCAAGCTGCAGGAAGCCAGATTTCCACTGAACATCAGGGAAAACTTCCTAACTGTTAGAGCCATACGACAGTGGAACCAATGACCCAGAGAGGTAGTGGGCTCTCCAACACTGGAAGCCTTCAAGAGGCAGCTGGACAGCCACCTGTCGGGAATGCTTTGGTTTGGATTCTGGCATGGAGCAGGGGGTTGGACCTGATAGCCTTACAGGCCCCTTCCAACTCTACTATTCTGTGATTCTTTGATGACCCTCTGATGTGATCAGATATTTTGAGGTTGGAGCTAGGGTGGAGGAAGAGCAAGAAGAGCTTTGGGTAGACACTTAACCAGCTGTGGTGGGCTAGTGGCTTGCTGGTCTGTTTCATCAATGGCTACTAACCATGATGGCTCTCCTCTCCCTCCACTGTCAGAGGCAGTAAATGCTTCTGAATGTCAGGTGCTGGGAATCTGAAGAGGGGAGAGTTCACTTGAACTCAAGTCCTGCTTGTTGAGTGTCCTAGAAGAAGTGTCCAGTTGGCCACTGTGAGAAAACAGGCTGTTTGAGTAGATGGGCCCTTTTGCCCTGATCCACCAGGCTGTTCTTCTGTATAAATATGTGTATTTTAGGATAAGATGCATATGAAAATGTTTGCTTTCCAAAAAAATGTCTCCTGAGACACATATTCAAATACGGACTTCTGGACAGACACAAAAAATATTCAGATGAGAGCAGAATTAGGAAAGAAAGGACTTCTGGGAGAGAGTTTTGTTCAGTCCACATTGTAAGGCTGGGGGGGGGGAATTTTCTTCACATTTTTACACAAAACTGAATTGAGCTTATTTGCACCTCCTGGACTAATACAGAGCTCAGATGACAGGGTTGCTGCAAACTAACTTTTATTCCAAAGTAAGCTCACTGAAATGAATGAACCTCAGTACGTCGTAGCCTTTAATTTTAATGGGTCTTCTCTGAGTATGACTAACACTGGCCTCAACCCCAAAGTTATTTGTCAGATTTTATACTTTGAAAAAGGGACCAAAATGTGTAAAAGAAATGCATTGAGAAGAAAGCACATTTAGAAATGTGTGCATTGAGATATATGTATTTAAATACCTACTCTATGCTAAAATATGTATTTAAATATGAAATTCTGTATTAAAATCGGTCCATCTAGCTCAATATTGTCTACACTGACTGGCAGCTGCTCTCTGGGGTTTCAGGCAGGGGACATCCCTACCTGGAGATGATCAGAGATTGAAACTAGGACTTTCTGCATGCAAAGCAGATGCCCTACTTTTGAGCGACGGCCTTTCCCCTAAAAAGCAAGATTCTAGTCCTCATGGCACTGAAGAAAGAACTGATTTAAATAGGAAGCTGCCTGATACCAAGTCAAATCGTTGGTCCATCTAGTCCAGTATTGTCTAAACTCCTGGCTGAAACCTTCAGGAGTCCCTGCCAGTCGGTATTGAGAATGCTGAGCTCAATGAACCAATGGACTAACTCAGTAGATGGTCACTTGCTAGGTTCCGCTGTTAAGTGTGAGTTACCCTTTTGTAGACGGGCTAAGCTACACACCTCCCTGTTGCAGTTTCTGATGAGTTCTGGAGCCATCTCTCAAACTACCATCTTCCCGTCTCTGTTCACACAGCTGGTCCTGTTGAGCTCTGTCTATGGTCCTGAATCAATTCTTGACTTCTCCATCTTGAACAAATGGCCAATCCCTGGCACAATTGGAGGTCTCCATCCCTCCAGGCTGTGGCTCCCACTGCAGGCCTCAGACACAAACACAGCAGTATCGAGGGTTGTTTTTTAAAATTTTAAATTGAGAGCCAGTGTGGCATAGTGGTTAGAGTGTTGGACTGTGACCTGGGAGACCAGGGTTCATATCCCCACCCAGCCATGAAGCTCAATGGGTGACCTTGGGCCAGTCACTGCCTCTCAGTCTCAGAGGAAGGCAATGGCAAAAGCACCTCTGAATACAGCTTACCATGAAAACCCTCTTCGTAGGGTCGCCGTAAGTCAGGATCGACTTGAAGGCAGTCCATTTCCATGTTCATTAGCTCAATTTATATCCCAGCCTTCTTCCAAAGGAGCCCATGGTGGCTGACAGCAGAGCAGGAGAATGATACAATTATAATGAAACCACAACACATTTACAGCAGTTGCAAGAACATCCACAAAACTTTCTGGACATCTAAAATCATGCAAAAGAAAGCAGATGCATACCCTCTCAGCTAATAATGTCAAGGTTGCCGGGAACTGTATCTTTCAGCCTGGTTGAGTTAGGAATGTTTTTGAATCCCTCCTGAATGTGTACAATGAAGGAGATGGATGTCCCTCACCAAGGAGGGCATTCTGCAGATCGGAAACTGCCACCGAGAAGGCCCTATCGTGGGCCAACAACAACTGGGAAGAACCCAGAGGTGCCACTGCTAACAGCCCCCACCCTGCTGATTGTAGAGCCCAATATGGTGGTTATAGGGTCATAGAATAATAGAATAGTAGAGTTGGAAGGGGCCTATAAGGCCATCAAGTCCAACCCCCTGTGCAATGCAGGAATCCAAATCAAAGCATTCCCGACAGATGGCTGTCCAGCTGCCTCTTGAAGGCCTCCAGTGCTGCAGAGCCCACTACCTCTCTAGGTCATTGGTTCCATTGTCATATTAGGAAGTTAGGAAGTGTTTTCCTGATGTCCAGTCGAAACCTGGCTTTCTGCAACTTGAGCCCATTCTTCTGTGTCCTGCACTCTGGGACGATCGAGAAAAGATGAGCTCTTTTAGATATGCGGGTCCCTTCACATGGGTCTGTTTAGTTGCTGTTAGTGGCACACCCAGGTCTGGAGAATTGAAGAGATGCCAAGGAGACTTTTGAAAGCGGTGGCAACTGATCCCGGCATGAGTTATCAGAAGCAAAAAGCGGAGATTGAGCATCAGGAGAGCACCCAGGCATGGAAGAGATCAACATGTGTTTGGCAACCTGGGAATTGACCCCCCCCTCCCCCAGCTGGGCTATCAGTGAGCTTATGAGGACATCTGGTCGCCATCGTGTCTCTTCCCTCAAAGCCGGAACGACCTCGCCAACCAGGAACCCTCTCCAATGAAGCTAAGCAAAGTTGGATCTCCTATCTCCTCTCGGGAGGCCGTCAGTTCCTGGATTGCGGCTGGAGAAGCCCTAATGGGCCATCTCTGATGTTTTATTATCTCTTTTAAAAGTGTAATTAGTTCAAGTGTAAACAAAAAACAAGCCCCTTGGTTAATTAAGAATTTTTAAGCAGGGGAAAAGAGACGGTAAGCAGGAGATATTCCGGAAACATTAACAAAACTCCGGGCAGGTATCATAAAATTGATTGAGCGGTGAATGGAAGGATGGGGCGCCAGAGAAGACTGACCGATGTGCAAAGAAGAAGACTTGGAGTGTGTGTGTGTGAGGGGGGGTTGGAAATGGGGAGAAGCAACCCCTAAGGAAAATGGACCCCCCTCCTCCCACGCTTTTGCGATGGAGTGCATTTTGAGGGCTCTGTTTATGGCTCTGGGTCTCCATAGAAATGGCTAATGATTTTTTATGCATTAATGGGAATAATGGACGGCGGTAATATATTGTTTAAAGAGATGGATAGGCCCCTTTTAACGCTGACATGTATATAGATCTCAAGAGTGCCCAGGGAAGGCTCCGCGCGAAGCCTTCATCTCCGTTCGGGCCACGGTAGGCCAAGCGTCCTGGCTCAGATCCAGCGACGATGTGCGCTTTTTAGAGGCCATCAAGAAGAAAAGAAAACAGATTCATCCCTTTTTACTCTCTTATGTTTGGCTTATACAAATGGAAACAAAGAATGACTCCCACGATGGCTGGACTCCCTGGTGACAGAGAGAGGATGCCAGTGTCCCACAACCTCAATAAATGAAAGATGATATATTTTCCATTTTCCCCCTTATGGGATGGATCCAGACCAACGATCTCCAACCTGGTGCCTTCCAGAGGCTGGTAGACTCCAAATTCCATCGTCCCCAGTCAGCGCCGCAACGGGCAGGGATGATGGCTTCGGAGTCCAACACTGTCCAGAGGGCACCAAGTTGGGGAACATAGGAGGCTGCATTATACTCACTCAGTCCCTTGGTCCATCTACACCGACTGGAAGCAGCTCTCCTGGGTTCCAGGCATGAGTCTTTCTCAGTCCTGCCTGGAGATGGTCAGGGATTGGACTTGGGACCTTCTGCATGCAAAGTAGGGCTGATGTAAAATCATAGAGTTGGAAGGGGCCTCTAAGGCCATCAAGTCTAACCCCTTCCTCAATGCAGGAATCCAACTTAGAGCATCCTTGACAAGTGGCTGTCCAGCTGCCTCTTGAAGGCCTCCAGGGTTGGAGATCCAACCTCCTCCCATGGTCATTGGTTCCATTATCGAACCCCTCTAATAGTTAGGAAGTTTTTCCTGATGTTCAGGAAATCTGGCTTCCTGTCACTTCAGCCCATTCTTCCACGTTCTGCACTCTGGGACGATCGAGAAGAGATCCTGGCTCTCCTCTGGGTGACAACCTTTCCAGTGCTTGAAGAGTGCCATCATCTCTCCCCTCAGTCTTCTTTTCTCACAGCTGAACAGGCCAGCTTCTTTCCGCCTCTCCTCACAGGGCTTTGCTTCCAGTCCCCTGATAGTCCTCGTTGCCCTCCTCTGAGCCTCTCCCAGAGGACGCTTGCTGTTGCAAGGAGACACAGGGCCTATTCGTGGCCTTCACTGCAAGACAGGGTTCCAGTCTTGCACTCTGGGGGATATGTAGTCCATAAACAAAGCCCATAAAGAACATTGGAACCTGCCTTATACCAAATCAGATCGTTGGTCCCTCAAGCTCATTGTTGCTGACACAGACTGGCAGCAATGGCTCTCCAGGATTTCAGGCAGGGGACCAGCATGCAGATGCAGGTGCTCTACCACCCAGCTATTAGTCCACCCCCTTCAAATAAAATACAATTACAGTCTGCGTGGTTCTGAATAAAGAGCTGATCTTAATAGGAAGCCGCCTCATGCAGAGTCAGACCCTTGGGCTATCTATCTTAGTGCTGTCTACACTGACTGTCAGCAGCTCTCTAGGGTTTCAGGCAGGAGTCTCTCCTACCTGGAGATTAAAGCTGGGGCCTCCTGTGTGTAAAGGGGGCTCTCTACCCTGAGCCATGGTCCTTCCCCAGAAGAGGATCCAACTGAGGGACGACCATCCAAGCACCATTGGAGACTTGGATGGCTCCAGTGAACTCCCCTTTGGGAAGAGGTCATGTGCCCAAACCTTCTTAAAAAGTTGTCGAAGACAACGGGCAGAGGTAGTGCGTGCCACCGTCCTTTTGCATGCGTTAGTGACTTGCCTTCCAATTGCCCCAGTGTCTACTGCAGATCAGGAGTCATCCCTGCCCAGACTTGAAACATTGGGTCTCCTTGGAGAAGGAGGTCCCCCAAGTGAAGCAGGATTGTCCCCCCGCTCCAGAAGATCTCTACACTCCCAGTGTAGTTATAAGTGTGGTTATAAGTAAGGAGGCAGACCAGTGGGGGCTGGCTGAGGGCAGACTGAGTTTGGTGGGGGGTTGCCCCGTTAACTCTAATGGAGCAGTCTCCATGACCCTGGCTGGCTCTCAGTACTCCCTCCCCATCTCCTTCAGGGCCATAGAAGCCAGGAATGAGCTTCAGGGCAATGAAGTGAGAGGTGGGAATGAGGCGGGGGGCATATAGGGAGCCTCCACCTCCTCTATAAGCTCCTTGCTTGAGCTTGCTTCATTGCTGAAGCAACAGCAACTTCATAGCTCGATCGATTCCACTTGCCCTTTGACTTTCCACTGCATTTTTGGATGATTTTCATGAATGCGTTCACTTTTACGCACACCTTCCCCTAATGCACGCGCTTTGGTAAACACTGTTTGGTTGTAGAAACCGCATCACAAAATTTGGAGAAGGGCGAATTTCGAAGGGTGGCTGTGAGATTCAGTCCTCATTTTGGAAAGTGCGAGTTTGATAGATTCTGCTTTAGACATCAACTGATAGGAATTTTTTTCCTATCCCTAATGCACTCCTTTCTCATCCCCCATCCAGGAAAGCAGGAGGACATCGTGAGAGTTGAATGGCACATCTCAGCCAGGCAAAAAGACTCAAGGATGATGCAGAGCAGGGCCAATGAAGGGCATGAGAGTGGGAGAGTTCTGAGGGCCAGATCAAGAGGCATGGAGGGCCACCTTAAGCCCACCTGAGGTTGCGCACCAGTGCCATGTGGCCCCTGGAAGGTTGCTCAGAAGGAAATGTGGCCCGCAGGCTGAAAAACTTTCCCTAGCCCTGCTTTGTTTGAAGGGCTGTCTGTTCCAAACTAGGGATGGAAAGATCTTTCATAAGAACATAAGGACATAAGAAGACCCTGCTGGATCAGGCCAGTGGCCCATCTAGTCCAGCATCCTGTTCTCACAGAGGCCAACCAGGTGCCTGGGGAAAGCCCGCAAGCAGGACCCAAGTGCGAGAACACTCAGTTTTGGTTTTCTCCGTTTCTCATTTTTTCAACCTTAAATTTGGTTCTCCACATTTTCTGCAGCAATCCGCTAATTTGTTTTTAAAATCCTCACGAAAATTCTCCAGCCTTTTAGTGCAAATTTCTCCTAATAAATACAAATTTGGACAAATGTACACATTTTTGGCAAGCACTTTCTCCTAATGTAATGCATGCTTGTAAGTTATTTTCATCAATATCTTCATCCTTCATGCACGCTTTCCCCTTGGTTGGAGAATTGCATCGTTAGTGCAAATGTCAAAGGATGGCTGTGCTCCTGTTCTGACGTCGTTACGAACAGTGCAAATTCCACTTGCTCTTCGACTGAATCGAATCCCTCTTCCATCCCTCGTGCACACCATGTACCATTCTGCACATCTTTTGTGTTCTGTCCTTCCTCTGTTTGGTCTTTCCACACACACCAAAAAAAATCCTCAAAAGCACCAGATGTGTTAGGTGTTCCTTACAGGGAAGCGGTTTCTCTGACCCCTTGATCGTTTTGTAAACATTGGGTGGTTGGAAGACTGCATTGCAAAATTCAGACAAGTGCAAATTTTGAAGGCTGGCTGTGTTTCAGTTCTCATATTTGGTTCTCTGTCTCCTCCACCCCCCACATGGCAGGCGAGAGGCTTCAAGGTGACACTCACCTCCTTCCTTCCAGCCTCTGTTGGTCCACCCAGTAGAGCCGCCTTCTCCTTTTCGTGAGCCTCTTCTGAGCTCGCTGCAATCAGCGATTGATTTCATCGACAGAGCTGGGGCCTGCAAGATAGAGCAACAAGGCTCCCTGCCGAATCTAATTTCAGAAGGAGAGGCTTGATTTTTTGTTATTTCTTCTTTACACACAGACACACACAAATATGGATTTAGTAACAAAGATTCCTCCCTTTCCCCTCCATTCAGCACCACTGTTTCCTGAGCCGCCAAATCTTTCCAACAGAAATCGAGGAGGTAGAAAGGAGAGGGTTGACGGACTCTTCTGAAACGGGGGGAGCCAGAGGTGGACAGTTCCTCACATTCCTGTGCTTGGGACTGGCTATGAATCATAGAATCATAGAATAGTAGAGTTGGAAGGAGCCTATAAGGCCAACCCAGTCCAGTCCAACCCCCTGCGCAATGCAGGAATCCAAATCAAAGCATTCCCGACAGATGGCTGTCCAGCTGCCTCTTGAAGGCCTCCAGTGTCAGAGAGCCCACTACCTCTCTAGGTAATTGGTTCCATTGTCGTATGGCTCTAATGGTTAGGAAGTTTTTCCTGATGTCCAGTCGAAATCTGGCTTCCTGCAACTTGAGCCCGTTATTCCGTGTCCTGCACTCTGGGACGATCGAGAAGAGATCCCGGGCCTCCTCTGTGTGACATCCTTTCATGTACTTGAAGAGTGCTATCATATCTCCCCTCAGTCTTCTCTTCTCCATGCTAAACATGCCCAGTTCTTTCAGTGTTGGAGAGCCCACTACCTCTCTAGGTCATTGGTTCCATTGTCATATTGAGAAGAGATCCCGGCCCTCCCCTATGAGATGAAAAGGGCCTTGCTGAATCGGAACAAGGCATCCATTTAGACCATCATCCTGTTTCAAACAGTGGCCAATCATAATAACATAAGAAGAGCCTGCTGGATCAGGCCAAAAGCCCATCTAGTCCAACATCCTGTCCTCACAGTGGTCAACCAGAGGCCCCAATTTGAAACCTGCAAGCAGGACCTGAGTGCAAGAGCACTCTCCCCTCCTGCAGCTTCTGGCAACTGGTATTCCACCTCCGACTATGGAGACAGAGCAGAGGCAACACGGCTAGTAGCCACTGATAGTCCTATCCTTCACATATGTGTCTAATCCCCTTTTAAAGCCATCCAAGTTGGTGGCCGCTGCCTCTTGTGGGAACGAAACCCATAGTTCAGCTATGCGCTGAGGCTTTCTTTTTGTCTGTCTAGAGCAGACTTTCCCAACCAGTGTGCCTCCAGATGTTGTTGGACCACAATTCCCATCTTTTCTGACCATTGGCAATGCTGGCTGAGGCTGATGGGAGTTGTGGTCCAACAACATCTGGAGGCACACTGGTTGGGAAAGGCTGGTCTAGAGTCATCCAACATTCAGCTTCATTGGATGTCCATGACTTCTAGAGAGTGAGAAAAATGTTTGGCCTGATCTGGCACTGAAAGGTTCTCCTGATCTTCTGAGAAACATCTGTCTGGCTGTCATTGGGTGTCAAAGACTAGACATGATGACCCTCTGATGTGACCAAACATTTTGAGGTTGGTACTAGGGTGGAGGAAGAGCAGCTGGACAGCCATCTGTCGGGAATGCTTTGGTTTGGATTCCTGCATTGAGCAGGGGGTTGGATTTGATGGCCTTACAGGCCCCTTCCAACTCTACTATTCAATGATTCTATGATAACCCTCTGATGTGATCAGATATTTTGAGGTTGGAGCTAGAATGGGGGAAGAGCAAGAAGAGCTTTGGGAAGATACTTAAGCAGCTGTAGTGGGCTAGTGGTTTGCTGGTCTGTCTCATCAATGGGTACTAATCATGATGGCTCTCCTCTCCCTCCACTGTCAGAGGCAGTAAATGCCTCTGAATACCAGTTGCTGGGAATCACAAATGTGGTGTTGCATTAATGTCCTGCTTACGGGCTTCCCAGAAGGGGCATTTGGTTGGCCACTGAGAGAACAGGATGCAGGACTATGATGGGCCCCCTTTGGCCTGATGCAACTGCTGAGCTCTTAGACCTGAATCTGGATGAATTCAGAAGGATTCCAAAAGCGGGGTCGTGGTTAAGGTGGTGGACTACGACCTGGGAGACCAGGGTTCGAATCCCCACACAGCCATGAAGCTCACTGGGTGTCCTTGGGCCAGTCACTGCCTCTCAGCCTCAGAGGGGGGCAATGGGAAACTCCTCTGAATACCACTTACCATGAAAACCCTCTTAGTAGGGTCACCATAAGTTGGAATCGACTTGAAGGCCGTCCATTTTCTGAGAGCATCCCCAGAACAACATGATCTTGTGTTCTGCCTTTGGACGGTGCCCACCGCCTCGCCTTCTCTTCCTGAGTCACACCCCATGGCGGAGGCTTGACTGGGCTTGTCCTTTACAGACCTCTCTGGGTTTTGAATCGTTAACCATGGCCTGCTCCATTTGTGTCTATATTAGCCGTCTGATTACTCTCCAGTGAAAGACTAATTTACAGCCAATGGAGACAAATGGGGCCCAAACAATCAGCAAAAAAAACCAAGAGAGAGTTAATTTCCACACAACTGACTTATCAAATTTACTTCCTTCTTCATCGCAAAGAAAGAGGAGGGATTGTGGATTGTATTATTGTATTTTATTGTATTGTATTTTAACTGTTCACATGTACGTCGCCTAGAGTGGCCACCGGCCAGATAGGCAACACATAAATTAAATTTATTATTATTTATTATTATTATTATTTATTAAGGTGCAGGGGGAGGGGAGGAACATTTTCAACCCTCCTTGGGACCAGAGCCAGGAGCCCAAGCCAAGAATGACTATATGCTTCCTTACACCCCCAAAAGTCCACCCCTGACATTCAGAGGCTGTAAATTTGAATGTTTTTGTGCCCTGTTGGATCACGCCCAATGGTCCACCTGACCCAGCCCAGTTTCCACAGTGGACAACCAGATGTCTCCAGTGGGAAGCCCACCAATAGGACAGGTGTGCAATAGCAACTCTCCCCTCTTGGGGTCCCCAAATATTTGTATAGAGCCTCCAATAGAGGCAGACCACATCCATCAGGGTTGGTAGCCGCTGATCGCCTTATCTTCCCTGAATTTGTCTGATCCTTTTTTTGAAGCCGTCCAAGTTGGTGGCCATCGCTGCTTCCTGTGGGAGCGAATTCCGTAGCTTCAAGAAGTCCTCCTCTTCGTCCGTCCTGAATCGTCCAGCGTTCAGTTTCGTTGGATGTCCACTAGTTCTAGCGTTATGAGAGAGGGAGAAACTATGTTTCTCTGCCCACTTTTTCCATGCTGTGCATAATTTTATACACTTCTACCATGTTGCCTCTGATTTGCCTTTTCTCTGACCTGAAAAGCCCCATATCTTTCCTCCTAGGGGAGTTCCTCTGTCCACTTGGATCAATCTGGTTGCCATTTCCTTCCATTGCTTGCTGCTTCTTAGATCAGAGATGTGGCACCAATGGCCCTCCAGGTGTTACTGGACTCCAGCTCCCATCATCCCTGACCATTGGCTTTGCAGGCTGGGGTCAATGGGGTCGATGGGAGGTGGAGTCCAGAGACCTCTAGAGGGCACCAAATTCCCCATTCCTAGCTCTGGAAGACGTTGTCAGAGGCAAGGCATTAAGGAAAGGCAAGATGAGCGATAGCCGAGGCTGAGGATTGAAAAGTCTGTCAATTTTGCCTCCCTCAGTTTCACATTTTTCCAGCCTTAAATTCAGTTTTCCACATTTCTACAGACATTTGCCATTTTAATAAAAAAAAAAATCCTCAGGAAAATTCTCCAGGGTTTTAGTGCAAATTTCTCCTAATAAATACATTTCTGTAGACAGTGTTGACTAATGTATCCTTTTTTGCAAGCATATAATGCATGTTTGCATGTTCTTTTCACTCACAGGTTCATTTTTTATTCCGACTCATAGAGAGGCTCGGAGGATGGTTACAAGAACCAGGGCCTTCTCAGTGGTGGCCCCCAAATTGTGGAATAGTCTTCCCGTTGAGGTGTGCTTGGCGCCGACATTGCTATCTTTTCGGCGCCAAGTTAAAACCTTTCTCTTTGTTCAGGCATTTTAGTTTAATATGTTCAAATTGGTTTTAGATTTGTGGATTTTTATATATATGTTTTTGTACCGATTTATGTGATTTTATTGTATATATTTTCTGTTGTACACTGCCCAGAGAGCTATGCTAGTGGGGCGGTATAAAAATTTAACAAATAAATAAAATAAAATAAATAAATAATATTTTTTTTTATGCACGCTTGCCCCCTAACATACGCATTTTTGCAAACATTTTTTTAGCTGGCGAACTGCATTGCACAATTCGGATAAGCTCGAATTGTGAATGGGTGGCTGTGAGTTTCATTTCTTGTAAATTTTCGGAAAGGGCGGGTTTGATCGATTCTGCCGGAATGGCTCGCCTCTCCCTTGTGGCGGCTGAATAATAGTAATAACAATTAATAGTCCAATTAATAACCAGCAGTACGACTTTCTGCCTAGGTACATTAAAGAATCTGAGTGCCCACTCTGAAGCACATTTCGTTCCCAAAGCTCTTTAAATGCATTATCTAATTAATTTGCAGGGTGCCCGTGGGAAACCCAAACATGGATAGGTACAATCAGGGAGAGAAGAAAGTGTTTGTCCCACTGAACCTCTGGAAAGACTTTTGCTTGAGGAGGTAAAAGGTAAAGGTGTCCGCGCACTTATAGTGTGAGTCATTTCCGACTCTTAGGGTGACGTCTTGCGACATTTACAAGGCAGACCGTATATATGGGGTGGGATTGCCAGTTCCATCCCCTGCCTTTCTTTACCCCCCAGCATATGCCGGGTACTCATCTTACCGATCATGGATGGATGGAAGGCTGAGTGGACCTCGACCCCTTTTACCGGAGATTCGATTTCCTCCTTCCATTGGAATCGAACTCCGGCCGTGAGCAGAGTTTCGACTGCGTTACTGCCGCTTACCACTCTGCACCACGGAGGATCTTTCTGCGCCACGGAGGACCTGAGCTCCAAAGCAGGATGAGGGACATCTGTGGCCCTCCAGATATGCTGGACTCCTGACTCCCATCATCCTTGAATATTGGGTCATGCCGGCTGCTGAGATGGTTGAAAGCGATAAGTCCAGCAACATCTGAAAGATCTCCCCGTTCCCCATCCCTGATCTAAGAAGAACCATTCCCCTCTGTCAGGAGGGGAATGCCTTTTCTAAATGGAGGCATTCTTCCACCTCCCGCATGCACTAGGAAGCCCAGTTGTGGTTTCTCAGCCTAACCTACCTCGCAGGGTTGTGGTGAGGTTAAAACAGAGACGGGGAGAACGACGTCCACCTCCTTGGAGGAGAAAGGACGTATGATGATGGTGATAATCAGGAGAATAACATTCCACCCCAATGAGTTTTCCTTAACCGTAGATGTAACATCTGGAGAGGTCTTCAGGCTCTCACTATTCCAGTATTGACGCTAAGGCTGTTTTGGGGATCCCCTCCTCCTTAGGGTTTTTTTCAATCTCCTCAATTTTTTTGATACTTCAGCATATCTCAGGGACCTCGCGACCCTCCTGGCCCTTTCTGGTGGTCAAGGGTGCAGGTTTTGTCTGCCTCAAGACGGGAAATCCCTAAACAGTATTGGCGCACCCAGATATTAATTAATGTTGATCGTCATCCTCTCACCTTACCCCAGTTTCCTTGAGATGGGCTTGGAAATGTCAGAAGAACCCTGTAGGATCAAGCCAAAGTTATGTATGCTTTAAGCTGGATTCCTGCACTGAGCAGGGGGTTGAACTTGATGACCTTATAGACCCCGTCCAACTCTACGATTCTATGTCTTGTTCAGTCTCCGTAGCAATTAGATGCTGACGGGAAGCTCACAAGCAGGGCGGGAAGGCAAGAGCCGTCTCCTGCTTCATTCTGCCTCTGATTCTGGAGGTAACATAGAGCCATCATGGCTGGCAGCCCTTAAATAAACATAAGACAAGCCCTGCTGGACCAGGCCAATGTTCCATCTAGTCCACTGTTCTCACAGTGGCCAACCAGACACCCCAGTGGGAAGCCTACAAGCAAGACAAAGCAATGCTTTGATTTGGATTCCTGCATTGAGCAGGGGGTTGGACTTGATGACCTTATAGGCCCCTTCCAACGTTACTATTCTATGATTTTATGACCCGAGAGCAACAGCAGCTCTCCCCCCGTGCAAATCCCAGCAATGAGTATTCAGAGGCAGGTGCCACCTCCGACAGGGGAGGGAGAACACAGCCATCGTGGCTAGTAGCCACCGATTGCCTTCTCCTCCATTCGTCCGCTTTTAAAGCCATCCAACTTGGTGGCCATCACTGCCTCTCACCGGAGCGAATGCCGTAGTTTAACTCTGCGCCTTCACAAGGCAGAGTCAGCCTTGTGTGTGTGCGTGCACAAAGGTGTTGGGGGGGGATCAGCGTGGGGAGGAACAGGCCCTGTTGCTGTGGAAACGGTCCATCCAACAGACGCTGCACCTCTCTTCTCCTTCGCCTCCTCTTCATCGATTCCAGAGACCGGCTCTTTGCATGTATGATCCATGGCAATGCTGTAGGCCTATTGATCGACCGCTTGCATGGCTCAGAGACCGCTTTGGTATGAGAGAGAGAGGGGGGGAGAAGGCAAGCAGGCAGCTGGGGGTGGTCGCCCCACATTTGAGCAACAAGACGGGAGACTGCATAGGACTAGAACTGGGACTGATTTCCTCCCCCCGATCAAAAATCCAGTCCCTCCATCATTTCTCTTTGCTTCTCTTACTTTTTTTTTTTTTTTTTGCACTCAGGCACATCTACACCAGCCGGATGAGATTAATGCTAGCAGATCATTGGGTGGTTGTTTGTTCTATCTCTAGGTGCACCTGGCGTGCGCTCTCATGGCGGGATACTCGCAGCTGAGAAGAAGGAGCGAGCTCCATGGTGCATTAACAGCGCCAAACCATCAGTTAGGCTGTAGCAAAAACCTAACTGCCACTCAACAGAGTACTCGGAACTCCTCCACCCTAGACCTGTGGGGAAAGGCGCCTAGGAAGCTGGCTTCTACCCAGTCAGGCCATTAGACCTTCCAGTCCCTGTTGTCTGCACTGACCGGCAGTGTCTCTGCAAGGTTTCAGGTGGAGGTCATCTCCCTGGAGACGCTGGGGACTGAACCTAGGATTTCCTGCATGCAAAGCAGGTGTTCTACCACTGAGCTACGGTCCTTCCCCAAACGAGAGATTTTAGTCCTCCTGGTTGTGAATAAAAAGGCTGATTTAATAGGAACATAAAAGGCTGCACTGTACTGAGCCAGGCCATTGGTCCAGCTAGCTTATTATTGGTGACACTGACTGGCAGCAACTCTCCAAGGTTTCAGGCAGGGGGCATTCCCAGCCTGGCCTGGAGATGGCCAAGAACTGAACCCAAGACCTTCTACATGCAAAACACAGACTCTGCCACTCAGCTTTGCCCCTATCCTGAAAGTACATCCTGGCTTGCTGGTGCAACGGTGGGACCAAATGCACCTTGGAAGGGAGGCATCCTGCAAGCTGGGGGCCACCACAGGTAAGGCCCTGTTATGCGCTGCCATCACATAAACTTCACAGGGCAGTAGAACTGCCAGCAGGTCTATATAGAGCAAGTCTATATAGGGGGAGGTGCCGCTTCAGAAATTTGGGCCCCAATGTAAGTGCCTTGAATTGGAAGCCCACAGACAGCGCTGGTCTTTCAGAATTGGTGTAATATATGCCTGGGCAGCCTCCATACAGTCTTCAAGGGCAGCCCCACATAGAGGGCATTACAGTAGTCCAGCCTGTAGGTTACCAGAGCAGGGATTCCCCTGGTCAAGTCAGAGAGACCAGCTACAGCTGGAGATAGGGACTCCTAGCCACCAGAGCACTGACCTGCTGGCGCTGACCCGTGACAGGTCCTTTTCATTGGTGGCTTCCCATTTGTGGAATGCCCTCCACTGAGGTCCATCTGCCTCCATCAGCTTTCCATTCACTCTCAGGAGGGTTTTTTGAGAAAACAATGCCTCTTTACCTAGGCGTTTGATGACTGAAGAGGATTGTTCCTGGCACCCTGAAGACCACCGGCGAACGTTTTTAATTGTGTGTTAGAATGTTTTTTTTTAACTGTGTTTTGGAACGTTTCAAACTGCAATTGTCGTTCTGGGATTTTGCAAACGTTTTCAGTATGTTTTTTCCTGTTCAACTGTTTCATCCCCGTTTATGTCCTTCAGGCTGGATACAAAAGATGGCGTTGTTATCCGAACAAGATATTCAGCATCCAAAACCTGGGCTCGGACTACTTTGGCAGCCGATTGGCATCGGCCCTAGTTTCAAAACTGGGAACCCTATGCCGCAAGAAACGCGTTTGTCAACATTGCTCGCCTAGGACTCCTGTTACAATTGTCCAGCCTTTCTCCACCAGTGTTATAAGAAATGACATATTTGGCACACTCACTGGTAGAACGCTTCAAGGGAGCAGGCATGGTTTCCCCCGCCTATGCTCACAACATCCCTGTGAGGTAGATTTGGCTGACAGAGAAGAGAGACTGTTCCAAGGTCACCTCGTGAGCTTCGTGGCTGAGCAGGGATTTGAACCCAGAACTCCCTTGTCCGTGCCCGACCCTATCGCCACTGTACAGCACTGCCTCCCACGCATGACACTTTTTGTGGGCGTTTTGAGGAGACAGTTGCACGGAGAATTTGGCATCAGACCGGCTCTGTAATTTATTTTCAGGCAAGCGGTGGGAAAATTTGCGTGGGGGTGAGAATTAATTATCTGTAAGTGGGTGTTCAGGTAGTCGGTTCAGGGCTGAACGGGCAATTAGTTATGCCTCGGTTTCCCTTGTCACTCTGCTCTCTCCTCCCCTGCACCTCTTGTCCCCTACAATGGGGAGAGGGAGAGAGGAAAGGGGGCGCCAACCTGGAAAAGGCTGGTCAATGAAAACATAAAATTAAAATAATCTGCGTCAATTCCTTTGAGTGGCTGTTAGCCCTAATTGCTATTGACTCGCAGCTGTAATTATTAAGGATCAGAAAGAGAGAGAGAGAGAAGGGCCCAGACATTGGTGTGGGATCAGAGCTGGGGGTAGATTTTCCCCGATGTGGCCGGGCTCTGGCGGGATGCTAGCCTGTAGGCCAACTAGGCTAGCGAGGAAGTCAGGGCTCTGGAAATTGAATGACACACCCAGGAAATTTGGCTGGGCGTTGCAACAGAAAGGGTTAACTGCCTGTCCCGGCTGGATGATGTCAGCAGGAAGGGATGGGTTCATTTGTAGCAGTTGTAGTCAAACGGAAGGGGGAGGAGTGGATCTGGCCAGTGGGCCAGATATTTCTCTTCCTCCCCACATACCTGTATCACTGAACACCAAAGTCAGGATCATTCAGACCATGGTATTCCCGATTTCTATGTATGGATGTGAAAGTTGGACAGTGAAAAAAGAGGATAAGAGAAAAATCAACTTTTAAAATGTGTGGGAGGAGAGCTTTGCACATACCATGGACTGCAAAAAAGACAAATAATTGGGTGTTAGAAGAAATTAAACCAGAACTGTCACTAGAAGCTAAAATGATGAAACTGAGGTTATCATACTTTGGACACATCATGAGAAGACATGGTTCAGTAGAAAAGACAATAATGCTGGGGAAAGCAGAAGGG
Source organism: Rhineura floridana (assembly GCF_030035675.1). Taxonomy (NCBI): domain Eukaryota; kingdom Metazoa; phylum Chordata; class Lepidosauria; order Squamata; family Rhineuridae; genus Rhineura; species Rhineura floridana. The sequence continues at coordinate 7,380,064 of NC_084497.1, read as the reverse complement.
AGTAGAAAAAGAGGAAGGCCAAACAAGAGATGGATTGATTCCATCAAGGAAGCCACAGACCTGAACTTGCAAGATCTGAGCAGGGTGGTTTATGACAGATGCTGTTGGAGGTCACTGATTCATAGGGTCGCCATAAGTCGTAATTGACTTGAAGGCACATAACAACAACCCCATGCCTGTCAATCACCTGATGTCACAATGAGGTCAAAGCGTCAGGCTGGCTGACAGTCAGATATTTGCATAAGGCTTTGCAACTTTGGCTCAGGAGGGTCTTTGCCTGCCCAACCCCTGATGTCAAATATGGCAATCCTCCGTCCGGACAAGGCAAGAGGCATGATCTGTGTTCAAAGGCACATCCTAGCCGGATAACACCATCCATAGAAGGGGCGAAGCAGGGCCAATGAGTCGGGTTGCCTGGGGAGAGTTCCGAGGGCCATATGGAGGCCTGGAGAGCCACATTTGGCCAACAGGATTGGGGTTCCCAATCCCTTCTAAAGGCCACTCCATTGCTCTTGCCTTTCCCAGGACTCACAGCTTCTCACCCCAACCCAGTAGTCCAGTGGCAAATTCAGAAGTGTGGGGTGCTTTCATGACAGTCAGAGCCACCCCCCCTCCATGCCCCCTTTCCCACTTACCTTCATCTCCCTTGCTCTCCCTGTCATCTCCGAGTCTACACTCCCCTACAGCAGATGTCCCGAGGAGCCAATCAGCATGAAAGGGGAGACTGTGTGTTAGCTGCTGAGAAGAGTCTTCTCAGTGGCCGACTCACCTCCTTTCACTCTGGCTGGCTCCAATCAGCACAAAAGGGGAGGGACTCTTCTCAGAGACTCACAAGCTCCCCTTTCGTGCGGATTGGTTCATAGATAAGGACCTGGCTGGGACTCTGCTCCCAAAAAAGTAACGGGCCTACGACCCCCTGCGACCCAGGATGACTACACCCCTGCCTACAGCCTCAGGCTTTTTCTGTGCTACTTTTCTTAATGTCAGATTTGTGTCCATTTATTCTCTTGTGCAGAGACTATCTAGTTTGTCCTAGGCACATGCACGTACATTTTCAGGTCTTAAAGTGACCACCCGAAAAGAGAATTTCAAAGAGAGGCCACAGGGACTCGCTGCAACTCCGGATGACTGCCCGAGCCCCAAATCTCAGATGCAAGCATGGTTGTGCCAGCTGAGTAGCCCCATATTCAGAGTCAAGGTGCTTTGTACATGTACAGAGGTGCTTTAAAAAAAGAAAGCATAGAGTTGTATTAAACAAAGTCCTACTCAGAGTAGACCCAATGAAATGAATAAACTTACGTTCGCCATGTCTAGGGACTTCAATGGGTCTACGCTGTGTAGGAGTAGCATTGAATACCACCCATAATATTTCTGAATGTCTGGTTTGGGTATGTCTGGAGACAGCTAAAAAGAAAGGCCATGGTGGTCAGCTTTGGGCCAGTATTTCCTACTTACGCAATCAAGTTTCTAGACACTAAGCCAAGGGTGGGAAACCGCAGGCCCAGGGAACAAACATGGCCCTCTGCGACTCTCTGTCTGGCCCTTGGAACTCTCCGCAGGCCACACCCCTCACTGGTCCTGCTTTGCACCCCAAGTGTTTGTGCCTGGCTCCCAATCCTTCCTTGAACTCTGATCATGCCTTGTGTGCGTGTCCACAAGGAAAAACGGACATGTATTGCTCCACCCTCTTTGGCATCCAGCCCCACCCACCACTGGCATGTGGCCCTCAGCAGCTTGCCCAGAAGGGAATGTGGCCCTCAGGCTAAAAACGTTCCCTTCCGTTGACCTAGGCTGTCTGTGAAGATACATTTGAAATGTTGAGACAGATAGATAGGACGTGTCTCACGGCTTCTGATTACAGCCTAACAGCAACGTCTCCTTATTTTTCTTTTCAAAATCCCATAATAATCATATTTGGATCCCTTTGTTCTGCTCAGCAGCACAGGACGCTGCGTGCCCACCCTCTTTTGTCTGCACAACAGCCCTGGGAGGCAGGCTAGGCTGAGAGATTAGTCACTGAGCCGAAGCCACCCAGTGAGCGGCGTGGCTGGGTAGGGAGTGGTGGTTTGAACGCAGATCTCGCTCTGACCCAGAAAGCCCTACTCGCTACACCATGCTGCCTCTTGGCCCAGCACCCCCGCAATGGGCCCCTCTAATTGGCACAGAGCTGCCTCTTCTCACCGCGCCTGTCATCGCAGAGCATTCAAGTTAGCGGCAATTGCTCAATTGCACTTAAGGAGCCGCCAGATAATTGCGGCGATCTTTAGGTTCCTGTAACCACCAAAAATAAACAATAAAGTGTTTGAAAGTGCATGTGTGTGTGCGCGCGCGAAGTATCTGCCTGTACACTTAAGCTAGCCCCCCATTGTTATTCCATTTAATATTTATTTGGATCCCATCCTTCCACAGAGGAAGGCAGAGCAACAATATTGTATTCTCACAACAGCCGGAAGCTGCACCTGGTGCAAAATGCAGCAGCTCGACAACTCAGAGGGGAAAGCTATTGCCAGCATGCAACCCTGTTGCTGCAAGAATTGCACTGGGTGCAATTCACGGTGCTCCTTTTGGCGTATAAAGCCCTGTACAGCTTGGGACCAGGATACCCGAAAGATCATCTCACAGTGCTCAGGATACCCAATATAGCCAGTGCTCAATATACCCAATTGATCACTGTGCTTTGCAGATACCATCTTATCAGGAGGGCCTCTGGTTTTGTGGCACCAACCCTTTGGATTTCCCTCCCTTTAAATATTAGTCAGATGCTGTCTCTTTGGTACCTACTGAAGAACTTCCCTTTCAGCAACTCTTTTAAGTACATGCTTTTACCCTAATCTGCATCCGCACTGGAATTGCTTTTAAAATGTTTTTAAGATTTTTTTTAAAAGATGTGTTTGTTGTTTTATCACTTGTTTGCCTCCTTTTGGGGGGATATACATTTAACTAATTAACCAATTAGCAACAACAACCCTGTGAGGTAGGCTAGGCTGAGAGAGACGTAGCATGCTTCTTAATTTCTCTGAACTTAAACAGGAGGCATACTCTACTCTTACCCTCTCCCACCTTCCAGAAAAAGTAGAGTGATGACCTGCCCTTCTGGGCAGCCCACCTCTTCTGCATGAGTCTGTGTCCTGGGCATGCCTGCTGATTGGCCAGGTCTGTGGAGTGCTTGGGTCTCCAAGGGAAAGCAGGTGGGTGCCCATTCAGAAGTCTGAGGGAAGCAGAGAGCACACAGGACCTTGGACAGCTCCAAGGATCCCTGCTGATGCAGTTACTAGAGATGTTATCTTAGCAGGATGCTAGAGCCACCTGATCTCTTATGTAAGCTGTGAGGCTGAAAAGGTGGAGGTCCTGCATTTTCTGAGTCCAAGGATGCTGTCAGGGCTCTCTCCCCTGGCCAGGGTGGTCCTGCCCAGTTCTGGGGGTGCTTGAGGCTCACAGGGGAAGCAGACATTGCCTAATCAGAAGTCCAAGTCCAACAGAGAGCATTCAGGACCTTGGAGAGCTCCCATGAAGTTTGTTAAGACAACTCTCAGAGATGTTGTCTCAGCAAGGAGCTGAGGCCAACTGCAGTCTTCTGTAGGCCGGCCAGGTCTGAAGTGTGGTAGGCTCCATTGCTGTGGAGGTTCTGGCTGGCAGGTTAAAGGGCCCTCAGCTTATTTTATAGCCTTCTGCAAGGCTGGGGAGGTAGAGGTACTGCAGGGGACTCATGCCCTGAACCAGAGGGACTTGAATGAAGTTACTGATGGTTACCCCCTCAAGGAAGTAGTTTGAACCTCATCCTCATCTGAGTCCTTTGCAAGGTCTCTGAGCCATAGGTCATGCAGCTGATTGGACTGAGACATGACAGACACTCATCTCCAAAGGGTGATCAGTCTGCTTCACATGCCTCTGATTGATCCAACTGCAGCCAATGCAGAGATGTGGATGACTTATTCTTCCCCTCTCCCTGCCCCATAGCAAAGGCTGGTTGGAAGGATAGGAATCTGGAACAGTGACTCATTCAAAGATGCACCGGGCAATCTCCCCCCCCCCTTGTAGTATAATTATTGCCACCGGTTGTGCAAAGTACCGTTTCCCTTTGTGCACCTCAAGTCTGCTGCCAGTCATATGTCATAGAAAGACCCTGAGTTCCAGTCTCTTGAACCAATGGGTAGAAAATTGGAGGAGTGCAGATTTCAAATAAACATTAGGAGAATGGTAAAAAGCTGTTCAGCAGTGAAAAGGCAGTGATGGTCTCCCCTTTGCTGGAGGCATTTAAGCAGAGTCTAGACAACCATCTGTCAGGGAGTGGGGTCAGACTAGATGACCACCTAGATTCCTTCCCACTCTATCATTTTATTCTTTCTGTCAGGCTCAATCTGTGCCAGCCTCTTCACACATGTAATTTATCACTTAATACTGCAGGCTAACCCTGAACCCTGAACAAACGTGTGTGTTTGTATGTAGTCCAGCAACATCTGAGGTCCCAAAGGTTGGGAAAGGCTATATTAAGAGAATCTGGGTTGCAATCAGAGTTAGTCATACTTAGACCCTAGAAATGGAAGGACAGGTCTGACTGAATTTAAATAGGTTTACTCTGAGTAGGACTTAACTGGCTACAATGCTTTGTGTTGGATTTGAAATGGTTTTTTTCTTTTTGTCATTTTAAACCTGTTTTTATATATGTAGTGGTTTTTAATTGTTTATATATACATACATGCAATTGCGTCACCTGTTTTTTTCATATATGCAGTTGTTTTGCATGTGTATTGTGAAATTCCCCCAAGATGCATCATAGGAAGAAATTCACAAATGAAATAAATTATAATAACAATAGTGATAGTGGCGGCGGTGGTGGTGATAGGTTGCATCCAGTATTAGGCTGCAATCCAATACATTTTATTTATTTATTTATTACATTTATATCCCACCCTTCCTCCCAGAAGGAGCCCAGGGCGGCATGTCTACTCAGAAGTAAGCTCCATTGGATCCAATGGGACATACTCCCAGGTAAGTGTGTAGTGCCTTGCACCCTTAGTCATACTTCAAGCAGCCCCCTTGAAATAACTGACCAACTTCGGCCTGTTAATCTCAAAGGGCCGACTCTGAGTAGAATGTCATTGAATTACCACCGAATAAGAAGAATGATTTCCAATCTGAATTAGTAAGAAAGTCATCAGTCTCCCCCCAATCAAATAATTTTGGCCCTCATGTTTCTCATTCACACACAAGAGTGCAGGGCTTCTGCCCCCCTCAAAACCACACACACCATCATGCTCAGCAAAGCCCCTCTGAATGGCAATCGTAGCCTCCTCTCTTCACTCCACAGCTAAGGGGTGATCGAGTAGTAGGTGGGAAAAGGTAATTAATCTGGGGAGGGGGGAAGTGTTAATACCTCTAAGACACTGGGGGATGCCAGCTGTCAGTTATCACCAATTAGTCACCGAAAAGCCTGCACGTATGATCTCTGTGGCGCAGCCGAGTTGATTACTCTAATTAATTTTGCATTGATCTACACGGATCTGCTGAGGAAAGGCTGACCGGGGAAGTGGGAGGGTGTGCGTTGGGGGAGGGCACAGGAAGAGAGCTCTTTATGAAGGAAGGAGGAGAGGGAGAGGGTCAGCTAGGGAGGATGGAGAGTTGGGATGGATAAATTCGTTCATTTCAGTTTCTCCTCTCCTCCATGTTATATGCAGTTCACCACATTTACACACCAGGTTTTTTTGATAATTATTTGGTTGTGCATATTTTTTTTAAAAAAACCATGAAAATTATGTGTGTCTATATGCATTCATTGCCAGTTCATTCCCGGGCCCAATTAAGATGCTCATGTTACTGTTTAAAGCCCTGAACGACTGAGGTCCCAAATATCTGAAAGACCACCTCCTTCCCTAAAGACCTTCTCGGGTGTTGAGATCAAGCTTTTGAGGGCCTTCGGGTGGTTCTGCCCTCATCCCCGAAGCTCAGGGGGTGTTGGCCCAGAAAGGGCATTCTCTGTGGTGGCCCCTAATATGTCCTCCAACAGAAGGTATGTCTGACAACCGATGTTTTTAAAGCTTTGAAAGGATGTTTTGTTGTAATGTTTTAAAGTCTGTTTTTCCGATGTTTTATAATGTTTTCAGTGCTTTTGTTTGCCTTCCTGGGCTCCTGCTGGGAGGAAGGGTGGGATATAGATTGAATAAATAAATAAATAATAACTTCACTGTACAGTTTTTGGTGAAAGGTGATGACACACCTCTTTATCCTGGCCTTTGATACCTGACATGTACGTTCTTAGGAATCGCCCTCTTTTCTGTGATGTGATTTTAGGTTGTGTTTAATTGTTTTTAATGATGCGTTTTAAAACTGTTATGGCCTCCCCTGGGAACTTTGGAAACTTTAACAACAACAACAATAAATAGTTTTGTATGCATGTATTTTTTGCATAAGATACACACTGTTGCAAGCGATTTCCCTTAACTGGATGTGCTTGTTTATATGGTTTTTCACCAATGCATGCATTTTTGTGAGAATGTTCCCTTACTATGTGCATTTTTTTGTATCCATGTCTTGTCTGTGTTGGAGAAATGCATCGCAAAATTCAAAGAGTGAATTTCAAAGAATAACTGTGTTTGTTCGCATATTAGGGAATCCCAAATGGAACCAAATTCATCTCCAATTCTTTTACGTGCTACGTCCCAAAGTCTGACCAGTGTTTGAATTTATTGGAAGAGGTGGTGGATCTTTTTCTTTCTGATCCATATGAATTTTGCACCGGTTCATTCATAAATCTATTCTGTCCTGTTCCCGCTTTAATCTGTGAATTGTTTCTAAATACTCTGTACCAAACTTCATATTTATATATGTATTTTAATACACACTTGAATATATATTTTGATCACAAAATATTTATTTGAACATGTATTTCATCTCAATGTATCAATCTTACTTTATTACGGTCAATGACCAGCATAGAAAGCATTCAAAGATCACATAAAATGTTATCCAATACAGAAAAGAGAATAAAATAGGATAACATGATATAGAGTACAATAAAATACAGATATTTATACAGAAATACTACAGAAATTATGTTCCTATCTCAATCTCCAAAAGAACAGAATTTAGATACACTGAAACAAGTAGCTGCATTTTGATTGGAGATGAGTGGAGAGCTAGAGCCAGTGTGGTCTAGTGGTTAGAGTGTTGGACTGGGGAGACCAGGGTTCAAATCTCTGCTCAGTGATGAAGCTCACTGGGTGACCTTGGGCCAGTCACTGTCTCTCAGCCTAAACTTCCTCGCAGGGTTGTTGTGAGGATAAAATTGGGGAGAGAAGGAACCACGTTTGTACACCACCTTGAGCTCCTTGGAGGAAAGGCGGGACAGAGATGTGACAAAATAAATAAATAAAATGTATCCAATAGCCCTGGTAGTACATCTCAATGTATGCATTTTAAAACATATTCTATCCTGAAATATGTGTTTTTAAATATATTTTGCTGCACGGTTTGAGCCAGGAAGGGCCTCGCATCGATCAGAGAGGTGTAACATCTGAAGGAGTCATTACGTTCCGATTTGCATTTTATTGCAGGAGGTGTGTGTGATGCGTCCTTCCCTG